>NC_090922.1:554608737-554911767 GCF_040938575.1 Ambystoma mexicanum
CCCACCCCATAGGCCTCATCTGTTTACTGTGTGTCACCCAGTACCTTTAGTGCAGTGACACAGGGTTGTCTTTTCAGGCTTCCCACTTTAAACTCAATTTTCTGGGACTGACTACTATCTCCCAAAACATGTAAAGTTGCCATTGATTCTACTAGTCTTTTTAAATTTACAGACCCAGTACACCCTATCTTCCAATAGAGTACTGGAGGGGTTAATAGTTATCCCCTTTTGTCTGATTCTCATGGAACATTACTATGTTCCCCTTTCCCTAAGATTTGGCTGGTGGCAATGGTATCTACCATTTTTATTCTACCGCGGACTATGAAAATAGCCTCTGTACCGTTAGAGGCTATGGTGGTAGCCTCAAACTCAAACCCGGTAATCCATGTTTATTTTAACTTGGTTCCAGTCGAGTTATTTTGTCATATTTTTTTGTAAAGGTCTTTCTAGTGTTTTACTCTGCGCGCCAAACCTGGTTTGGTTCCTTTATTCGCCGTCCTTTGGCGGGCTTCTGCACAGAAGCCCTCCTTAGGCACCTGAGTGACTGAGTGGGCAGGATGTGAGGGAAGGGTTTGAGGCTCCCTGCACATGATCTCCTTAGAGACCCAAGTTACACTCTTGTTTGATTGGCTAGGTGGTGGTCCTTCCAGGACAGACACCCTGCTGTGTGATTGACAGCCAGACTGTGTGAATGGGGGATTTGGTGCATAAAAAGCCATTCCCTGGGACTGGAAGTCAGAGTCACCACTTGAACGAGGAGAACCAATGAGGAGCTGAAGGAAGACGACTGCTGCAACTACTGGACACCCGGTGAAGCCCTGCTGCAAGTCCAAATCACCTGAAACTTCGACGACAGAGGAGATCTGCAAGGAATCTTCTTCCCATGAGCTTTGTGGGAAGAACCAGCTCACCAAACACCAGACACCGGTCCTCATCCTGGTCGAATTTGCTGTGCATCATTGCAGTAGATCAGATAGCCAGTGGAAAGAGAGCCAGTTTAGGTTTTAAGGAGCACACCTTTTAGGTTTTAAGGAGCACACCTTTTATTCGTTGTTTTGCCCCGCTGCTGGCTTCTTCCCTGGGCAGTGCAGGACCCTCCAGCCATCATCCTTCTTGTCACCACAACTGAAGCTTCAGGAACCATGAGCCTGCAGGAACGGAGAGGAACAACTGCCTCAGCTACAGCATTCTTCTTCTTTTAAGGTGCTGTGCAAACTTGGTCTTTCTTTCTGTCCGACCACGGTGAAAGTGCTTGAAATCTTTCGCCTCGCCGAACGCTTGTCCTTCTCTTCTCCTTTGAATAACTTTCCCTCCGACCAACTTCGTTTTTAACTCTTGGCAAAGACTTAACCGCAAACTACTTTGAACTGTGTGATCTTCTGCAAAGACTCTGAACCATTAACATTGGCCCAGACCTATTGACTTGAATCCTAGTTGTAGTAGCCTTTCTAGATTGCCCTGCCTATAACGTGTTGGTGCTGTTGATTTTGAATAACCTTGTCTTTTCTCCCTTTTAAATTGCTGGAGTGCCATTTTGCTCACACTTCATTTTAAGCCCAACTTGTCCAGAATTAATTGGGGGTTGTTGTAGTATATTCAGACTGTGATTTTCTGCTGCTTTATGACAGTGAACTGTTTTTTAACTGGTGGTGTAAATAAATGTATATGTTTTTACTCAGAAACCTTGAATCAGTGTTTGCTTGAATCATAGTAATTGTTGTCCTTTGTGTAAACTCTTGTACTGCTCACTTTACTCTTGAGATAAGTCTGGCTGCTCATGGTAGCCATCACTACCAATTTACTGTGTAGTACAGGCTTGTACCAAAGGTGAAATTGTACTTACACTTGTAGCCTTAAATGTGTGTGGTGTTCCCAAAGGGTACTGCATATGATTCTGCCTAACAAGGGTGACAGTCCTGACAAGTTCTTCTTTGGCTGAACATTGCTTACTTTCCTTTGTTGGGGTGAGAGTTGTTTTTTGTTCTTTGGGGTGAAGGGTTGCATAGTGTGTGTCCTTCACTTCTTTAGGGTGATTCGATTCCCTTCTCGTCTGTCAGGAAAACAGTAGTCCTGTTCTATCCTTAGGATTTAAGAGAAGTATGTTCTTCTTTGGATAAAGGATGTGCCCTCCCCTTGTTGAGGGTACATTATGTTTGTTTCCCTTATTGGGCTGAAGTGTGCCCTCCTTTGAGGAAGTAAGCTTCATATTATAATCGTATTTGTGGTGAAGGGTGTGCCCTTCTTTTCGTTGCTGCGAAGGATGTTCCAAGTTCATCTTTACTGTGAAAGTTGTGCCGTACTGTTTTTCTAGGTGAATACCATGCCCCTCACACTGTTTGGGTGAAGGTTGCTTTTTTTATTTTTATTTTTATCATTTTAGTATCAGACAGTTAAATAAATAACTTTTAATACATTGCAGCAAAGCCATTTCATCTTAGCAGGACAACCTGCCAGCTAGATGTACCACAATAACATAGTAGCAGTTAAGAAGACAAAGGAGAAATATTCACTCCTCTAAAATTAACATACACCTCTCGCCACAATCTTGTCAAAGAACCAATTAGTCCCTCATGGGATCCAAACAAAAAAGTCTTCCATAGAACAGCGGGAGAAGCAGAAGATTAAAACCCTGATGCTCTGAGAGCCCTTCTGCGCAGTTCAACCAGAGCATTACAATGGAAAAGGAGGTGTTGGGCCGATTCCACCTCCTGTTCGCCACAAAAACGACAGAGCTTGTCCCTCTTTGGAGTTTGCGACCACCTGCCTACAATCTCAAGCATTTTAACAGCATTGAATTTGAGACGTAGATAATCCCATACAATAAGGTTTCCAATAAACTAACATATGTACGGAGGAGCCGTCTGTCTGTCAAGTATGTAGGGAAAAACCCATTGGCCGTAGACTTAGGGGCCAATGTAAGAATCATTTGGTCACAATCACAGGTCTCCAAGTTACCCCTCATCATTCTCTTAAAATGTTTCAGGCCCAACATCAGATATTCCTCCTGAGAGCTCCTAAGCTACTGATCGACAAGACGCTGCATCATTCTCAAGGTAGATCTATTATTAAAGGGGACCTTGGTGGTAAAGACCTCAAACAGAATCCCCATGAGAGTATAGCTCTGGGCATGTGCTAACTTCCAGTAGAACGTCAGACAATTTAGCATGATTTGCTCTCAGATCTGGGAGAGATCCAACTCCAGAGCAATCATCTCATCAGGGACGTACGGGGGCAAGCTCAAGAGTTACCTGAGCAGTTTGTTTTTGACCTTAGTTAGGTTGCCCACTGATCCCAGGGTCTAGACCTCAGCTATGTAACAAAAGATAGGTACAATTTTAACAGAATACAGCCTGATCAGTTTCCCCACTGAATAGCCTCCTCCCCAACTAGCAAAGGAGAAAAACGGCCCCCAAAGTATGGGCCATTCAGATGGGGCACACTTCTAAGGTTGGCTTCAAAAACAATCTCAACATATACATACTGGGTCATGACCTCAATGGGAATACCCTCCAAATTCCAACTGGCTCTAAATGCACGTCTGCGTGGGATTTCAGAAACCATAATCTTGGTTTTCGCAGTATTGACACTGAGAGAATTGAGGGCCGAATAGGAGTAAAGATTATCCAGAGTGATTTGGAGACCACCTAGAGTGAGGTTCAGGAGGACAATGTCATTGGCATAACCCATCCACAATCCCACTGTGTTGCCGAGTTTAGTTGGGAGACACTTCGGGTCAACCAGTGCTTTCCATGTCAGAGAGGTATAGATTAAATAGTATGGAGGCTAGGATGGAAAGTTGCTTGCAGCCTACATCAGTGTGGATCCAAGCTGACGAGCCCCCATTGCCCTCCAGCCGAAACTTAACACAAGTCTTAGCATGCAACAGCATAATCATCTTGAGTAAGCCATATTGAATCCCCCAGCTGTTTAACTTCCCCCAGAGCCTAGCGCAATCGACTGTATCAAATGCAGCACTGTAGTGAAAAAATGCAGCATAGACAGGTCAGTTGGATCTGCCGGGCTTGCTCGATGATGGTAGGGAGAGCTAAGATGTTAACAGAAGTCGAGCAGCCCTTTCTAAAGCCAGTTTGGTTCCAGGGGATGAAATTTCCAGCCTCTGCCCAGTTGGTTAATTCCTCTAATAGGATCTGTACAAAAACTTTGAATGAAACATCCAACATTGCCAGTAGGCGGTAATTGGGACAAGAATGCTGTCGTGTCAAGAACAGGGAAGAACCTGGGTAGCAGCAATGCAACAAAATAGATGATGAAGGACCTTTTCCCAAAGTGGGACGTCAGCCTTTATTACCAGGTTGTAGAGACCATCTGACCCGTGGGCCCAAGAAACATTGCTGACACTAATAAATCTGGCAACGTCGTTCATGCTTTTCCCAACTTTCTAACCTCCCAGCTTCTGAGGCATATGCGCCTGTCTGGGATTAGGGTAACCCAAGGTGGCTGAGATGTAAGCAATCCATTCAAGCTCAGGGACAGCATTGAGGTTGGGAGGAGGAGGATTTTGGCAATTAACAATCAGCCTCAAATTCCTCAAATCATGGTTGGTGGTTGACATCACCAAGTATCACCCTTGTTGACACTCTTTAGAGAACATGTGGAGTCTGAGCCACTTGGAGTAGGTAACCTTGATCAACCTCCTGCCATCATGCAAAGGTTTCTGCAATTACTTGCAAATCAATCTCTTTTTGTCACAGATTACTTTATCATAACAATGCCTGTGTGTCCTGGCATGACCAGTTGCTCTCCGATTGTTGCCCCTGTTCAGTTGGATAGTGCTATTGGGCAACATACCCCTCGTATTGTGATATTCTTTTCAGACCAAAACCAGTGTCTACCACCAAAAGTGGGACAGGCTCTATTGGGGAGAAGTTGGAGAAAACCCTAAGAGCAGTTTCCAAAGCATCTTCAACTCTGGTAGGATTCCATCCCAAACGGGTCTTAAGGATAACCAACCCTGTGTTGTGATCACTGTAGCTGGGGCACTCCACATCAATACTTAGGATGCCGGGAAAGTGATGGCTCTCCAAGCGTTGGTGAATGCCTATGTCAATTACAACAGATGGACCATTGGCAACAAACACATAATCGATAATGGTAGAGCTGGAGGGGAAGACCAAGTGAACTGTGGCGGACAGTCTGATGTCTGTGCCACATTCATCATGACAAAACCCTGAGTGTACAGAAGAGTCGCCCAGCTCAGGCACCTAGAGCAACAGCGATCAAGTCTGGACTAAAGCATTGGGCCTGAGCGGTGTACGTCCATGACCCCGTCCTCTGGTTCATGGTTTCTGGGAATACTGGAATTAAAGTCCCCAACCAGAACTGTTGTAAGGTCGTCGGTCTCATATTCAACTCACCACACCAGATGATTCATAACAGCACCATGGGGCGCAGCATAGGGGACGGGCTCATATAAATTGACAAGCATAATGTCCTTTGTCCCAGGTGAATAATTTAGAGACAACCAACCAACCAGGATGTTAAGTGAATTACATACCATCTCAACCAGCCACAAAGGTTGTTTAGCACCCAGGACCAGTCCACCCCCAGGTCTACCAATTTTCCCCTTAGAGGCAGATTTTGGGGAGGGTCCACCCATCCAACACCAAATGATCTATCAACCAGGTTTCCTGTAGTGCAAAGACACTAAAACAATAAATATGGTCAAACAATCCATCATCTTCAAATAAATGTTTGTGTCCCCTGGTGTTCCAAATCATGGGGAAAAAAGAATGGTTAGGGATCCCTCATGTTCCTCTGACGAACCAAACCCACCAGCCCCTCCCAATGAATATCGTCATTGGCTCATTTTGAGTTGGGGTGAGTTTTGTTTTCTTCTTTTCTTTCGGGTGGTGGCCCATGCCTCTACATCTTTGTGGGGGAAATGGCACACTTTCCCTTTTTGGCTGAAGCTGGTGGTCAAGAGTTACTTAGAAAGAAAGGGGCACCCTTTTCTTCATTACCTACTGTTTAGGGTTCCCATAATAAATATAGTAGAAGAGCGCTGCTGGAACAAGAGCAGGGAAAGAGGGCAATAGCATTTGAACCTAAGAACAGAGAGTATGTGCTAGGAAAGAGACGGTGAAAGAGATTTGGAGGGGAGATGGAGCAAAGGAGGTGAGGGAAAGATGGTGGGTGGGTGCATAATATACAAGTGAGAGAGAAATGGATAAATAAAAGTTGAGATGATAGGTGAGAGGTGGATGGTGAGAGTAAGATAAAGAATGAGGTGATAAAAATATGCTGCTGGTAAGAGACTCTGGAGAATTATGCTTAAGGACAGATGAAATAGAGATAGTAAGAGGGAAATGGTTAAGTATAATGGGAATGATACCGATGTGAGATGAAGAAAGGGGATTGGAGGAAGAGATGACAATGTGTGCAAGGGGAACAGTATGGCCAGTGAGGGATAAATAAAGGGACATCATCAAGAGACTTGGAGAGAGAGATCCTGTGATATGTCCAAACTCAATGAAACATGAACAGCGTTCTTAACGCCTCCTCAAAAAGCTCCACAAATGTTATGTAATGTTGATTCATACTCTGCACCACTACCATCCAGGGGCAGTCCCCAGGAACTTGTGTGGCACTGCAAGAGAAGGACTAGGGAGGTTAGTGGGGATAGGGTGAGAACATAGGTCGAGAACCTGGAGGAACTGGCGTTTGTGAGTTTTGTATTGCATGTGAGAGTTTGTGCGAGAGGCCTCACGCGTTGTAACCGTATGGGTGTGTGGTAATGTGCTGTGTTGGTGTTAGTGTGTTGTGTGGGTTTGTGGTAGGTTTGGTAGTGCCACAGGTTAGATAGTGTCCATAAGGGACCCGGAGTCACAGGTGGCCATAGCAGTAATATAATCCGGTATCTTGGTTCTAATTGCGTTGTTGATGATTTTAGGGACTCTGTGGGTGATTCACTCTAGGTGTGCTTCAGCATCTAGAAATTCTGGATGTGAAACATATTATTGATTCTTGGTTTGTTTATGTGTAGTGTGGCTAGACCAAGGTCTGGTGTGGTGGCGTCAGTTATGTTGGAGGAGCAGGAAAGGGAAAATGGGTTAGTAAGTAGGTTGGCTTGTTTGAGCACCTGGCACGGCTCTTTGGTTGCTGTTTGATCGTACCTAGCCAGGTTCTTGGTTGTGGTTCTTAGCTATTTGTTTGTCTGTGGTGTTGTTGTTGCAGGTGTGCCTTTTGAAGAAGTTATTGTATGTTTAAAAAACAGGTTTTCAGCCGTTTCCTGAAGGTGATATTGTCTTCTGTGGTTCTAATTTCTTTGGGCATGGTGTTCCAAATATTAGCAATTAGATGTGAGAACGCTGTTTCCGCAAAATTTGTTTTTTTTGTAGTATTTTGCTTCTATTTGTAGGTCATTGCTGGTGCTCGCAGTCTACGGCACCCCACCGGCATTTTCCTTTCCATTTTCTGCTCGACTCCAGTCTGCTTACAGTGGCTGCATAGCGTGGAGGAGGAGCCACACAGACTTTAAATAACCAACTTGGCCGCGGAGCGGCCGCGGAGCTGCTCGCAGTTTACGGCACCCCACCGGCATTTTCCTTTCCATTTTCTGCTCGACTCCAGTCTGCTTACAGTGGCTGCATAGCGTGGAGGAGGAGCCACACAGACTTTAAATAACCAACTTGGCCGCGGAGCGGCCGCAGAGCTGCTCGCTGAGGTGCTCGCAGTCTACGGCACCCCACCGGCATTTTCCTTTCCATTTTCTGCTCGACTCCAGTCTGCTTACAGTGGCTGCATAGCATGGAGGAGGAGACACACAGACTTTAAATAACCAACTTGGCCGCGGAGCGGCCGCGGAGCTGCTCGCTGAGGTGCTCGCAGTCTACGGCACCCCACCGGCATTTTCCTTTCCATTTTCTGCTCGACTCCAGTCTGCTTACAGTGGCTGCATAGCGTGGAGGAGGAGCCACACAGACTTTAAATAACCAACTTGGCCGCGCAGCGGCCGCGGAGCTGCTCGCTGAGGTGCTCGCAGTCTACGGTAGTCCGCGGCCGCTCCGCGGCCCATCCGACGTCGCAATGCACGAGGGCGAGGCCAGCGGGGAAGGACACTGGCTGCGAAGCCAGAGAACGAAAAGCGAAGACAGTGGCCTAGAGAGACGAAGCCCCTTAAAGCGGGCGAGCCACCTGAGAAAACCTCACTCGCTAAAAGACTCGGCAGCCATGGCAAAACCCAAAGCACTTAAAGTGCCCTTCCAAATGCCTCAAAACAAAAGCAAAGATGGCTCGAAAACAAATCTAACTGACCAGAAACTCTCACCTGCGAAATCAACGGAGGGTATCGAACCACTAAAGAGGGAACCGAATAATCAGCCGCTAAAGGAAGTATTGGAGGCTCCGTCTAAGCAACAGACTCCTCCGAGCCACAATTCATCAACACTTGTCTCATTACGCTATGGTGAAAAGCCAACACGGAGACCCACCAGCCCGCAGGTCCATGAGACGAAGGACCAGTCCACTCGGTCCCCAGGTGGAGTCGTTGTGGAGAGGTTGGCTGGAGAGCCCGCGAGCGAAGACGCCGGCCTATCCCCTGGAGACCGTCAGATCACCCAGAGCGGATTTCTCCCTCCTCAACTGGGAGCAGTCTCTGGCCGGGAGCTCGTTGCGGAGGCGACGAGCCCTGCTGCCGATGAGCCGCGCCGAGACCAGAGAAAGGGAGAAACTGCAAAAAAGGTCGAAGAGCCGAGCCGGGAGTGGAAAGAGGAGGAAAGCACAAAAAGGACAAATGTGGCCAATGTGCCTGCCCCGTGGACCCCTCGGCGCTCGGATCCTCCACAGTTCCGGACGCCAGCAATCTTGGAACAGACCTGTGAGAAAGATGGAGAGCCCTCTCAAAGTATCACACCCACAAGGAACACAAAATCCAAGAAAGTACCTAAGCCAAATGAAATCCTTAACCACCAAAACTACAATTGGACTACCATCTCCACCATCAAAAAAAAAAACAGATCTCTTGGTCTTATGTCATCCTTAACAATAGCACTCGCGCCGTTCACCAAACTATATGACGCACTGAACGACTCAACAAAAGACCAAGCATCTATGCTGGCGCACATACAAACGAGACTCACCTTTATTGAAGGATATATAACAGCAAAGGAACGCACCCACCAACCGTTAGAGCAACCTCTACAGCAGTTAGACCATTTTGCAGATCGTCCAAAGTGCTCGAGATCTACCCAAACTGAGGCACCAGTTTTTAAAACCTTTAACTTCACAGGGGCCTCGGCCATACCAACAGCGATAGACCACTCTAACAGTGATGAAAAGGCTCTACTAGACTCTCCAACAAGTACAACACAGAATGTCACTACAAATAAGCCTCGGGTAACGAAGCAAAAAGAAAAAACAAACTCCTCGAACATCAAACTACAGTTAGATCACGAAAACAAGTCGAATAATATTATTGAAAAAACAAGACCCGACCTCCACTCAAAAAACGGATGTGCATCTGGGTCAGCAGACCAATTCATTCAAAAAGACGACCCCGCTTTGAGAGGCACCGCAAAGAGAAAAACGAGTAAGCCTACAACCAGACTAAAAACCAACGAAAGCTACCAGCCAGCTTCCCTTAAACAATCTTACCTACATTTCGAGCCGAAACTAATTGACCACACTACTCTCCTACCACCGAAGTCCCCAACAATACCGAGCGAGGAAAAGAAGGCCGTAGAAGATACCGTGTGCTCAATTACTGAAAGCGAGTTGATGGACGTAGCTCTAAACACAAGAGAAATGTGTGAGGATTGGGAAGAGGAAGACCAGACGCCGGTGAAAAAAAGAAAGAGAAACGCAAATAGTCAATCCCCATTGGTTCTGGCCGACCCCTTGGACGAGAAACAAAAAAAAGAAAACAGAAAAACTACAAGAAATAACAAACCATCAGCTCAAGAGCCAGCAAGTCCAATTTTTCTGACATTGGAGGAAAAAAAACTAAAACTTTTGGAAAAAAATAAACATAGAGAAACTTCCCAGTACTCGCCTACAAAGAAAATGGAAACGCTCCGAGCACGGGACAACTTTAGATCACCTCCTTCTAGGAGGACGCAACCGTCGAGTCAGGACGCTAAAAACACATCACAGGAACGACCATTAGCGCTCAACTCACGTCGGCGTTCCAGAGTGCACAAAAGTTCACAAAAAGATGAGCGTACACCCTCAAAAACAAGAATTCCAAAAAGATTCCATAAACTAGAATACAGACCGAGATCTTCATCCCCATCAAACCACCACTGTACGCCAAGGTCCAGAGGACGCAGAAACCAGAGGCACCCTCCTACACAGAGGGGTAAAAGTAAGGACCACCGAAGAAGAAGAGACCTCATAAACCGACTGATAGGGTCTACAAAGACTCGCTCCTTCACTCTGAAAAGCATCTGGAAGGAAGATCCATCATTCATCCTAAACAGAAAAACGATTCTAAAAATACTACACCTAGTCCCAGCTTTAAAAACTCTATCCACAGATGACATTACAATTGTGGAATTCAGGGAAAAAAAACGAGTGGATAGTGTCTACTTACACATTCAATCTGAAACCATCAAATCGGCTTTAACTAAAGAAAAAAACAAATTGAGAGCGCTGGGCTATGACCTCACAGATTACATAAGACCCAAAGAGCGCACTGATTCTAAACCAGACCCACCGAACTACCCAGTGAGATGCCCCCAGGAGAAAAAGACGAAAGACCAGGTAAAGAGCGAACCTACATACCGGAATGACCAGGCCCCGGTACTGAACGACAAGCACCTTCCAAGATCGACTACACGAAAGCAGACAGAGTTCCACCGGCCAAGCTCTCTAGAATTGGAAAGGGTACCTTCGGGCCCCCAAAAAAATTGGTTCATCACAATTAAGCAAGATATTCCGCTAAAAGGAAAAGAAAAGCTAAACTGGGAGAAGAAGCAACAAAGTACAAAGAAAGAAGTCAATCGTTGGGCATGGCTGCCCAAAGCATTAGCAAAAAACTACAATCAATAGCAATTAAACAAATGCCAGCTAAATAAGAGGTACTCAGGCCATTTACTGAACATAGATTCGGAGATTAACATAACCCTAGGTTCGTGGAACACCCGAGGCTTCTCCCATTTGATGAACTCCTCAGACGTTAACCTAGGATCCGCAGATATTTGGTGTCTACAAGAAACCTGGATCCAACACAAACCGTCGATAGAAGGTTACACGATTGCTTTTTCACCAGCCTTGAAAGGAATATCGGGGAGACCAAGAGCAGGCTTACTCACAGCAATAAGAATCGGAGCTGACTTTCACCTTCTCAAAGTGTTAAAGACAGAGCCGCACATCCTGGCAACGTTGATACAGAGAAGTAACAACCAAAACAATCTGGATAAAAGAAAAAAAACGATATACCTCCTGATTAACTTATACTGGAACCCGGTAGAATGTGAAACAGACACCTTTCTATTGAAAATCGAAAACCTTTTAAAAGACGCCTTATCAAACGACCTAGTGGAAAGTATAGTTATTTGCGGAGACCTAAATGTCAACATCAAGAAGAATGGACAGGAGTCTTACCAAACAAAACCAAATCGGCCACAATTGCCGGAAAACTCACAAGACAGAGGAAACAAATGGTCAAATCTGATGGACAACAATGATCTACACAACGCACACTTCTTGGGAAAAGCATCGCAACCGACTATCCCGACCTGGGAATTAGCCGGAAGGAGCGCCACCTTAGACCACATCTATCTGTCCAGAAATCTCCTCCCGCTGGTCACCGGCTTTGACATCACTAGAACACTTAATAGTGACCACAACCTCCTGAAACTGACATGGTCAGCCTATTGCTTTAAAAAGCACGAGAGTGACGTGGCGCTGAGATCGACCAACATGGAGACCTATGCAAATTCCACGCGCTTAAGGATGAAAACCTCAGCAGTAATGACACTAACCTCTAACTACTGCCAAATAAAAGCACAGGCAAATGCTAAAGAAGAGAAACTTCTTATGGACTACTGCCCATTACTCCAACCATATTACATTAAAAAGACAGGAAACAGGAAACAAGCAAAGACCAACCATTATAACAACGAAACCCTCAGGAACAAAAGACGGGAGATGAGAAGAGCTGTGAGAAGGGCCAGGAGCTCACCATCACGCGTTAACGTTGAAACAGCTTCGAAAGCCACTAAAGCCTATAAGACCTGGTTGAAAGGCTTTAGATTACAACTTTACCAAGACGACTCAGAACAAATGCTGCGAGTGCTGGCCGGTAAGCAAACAAAATCATTCTGGTCGCTGGTCAATTCTAACACCTCATCAAGCAAAGACGCCTTAACATCAAGCGTAACAGAAGAAGCTTGGATAACACACTTCGCCACCCTTTTTGGCCCAGTGGACAACGAGATAAAACCCAGGAAAAATAGACCTAACCGATGGGCAATAGAACCTGACCCACTCAGCATTGAAGATAAAATTAAGAGCCTCAAATCATCACGAGCTCCGGGTCCTGATGGTCTGTCGAATATGGATTTAAAATCCAACCCAAAAGTCTGGTCAGCTTTAATAGCCGAAATTTTCAAATCCTGTACAAACTCTACATCTGTTCCGAAGTCCTGGAAAACAGCCAATGTAGTCCCCATCTATAAATCTGGAGACAGAAGCGATCCCAACAACTATCGCCCAATAGCATTGTTGGACTGCATTGGCAAACTCTTCGGTTCATTTTTACTGGACAATTTCAAAACCTGGATAGAGTCCTCTGAAGGATGGGATAACTTTCAAACAGGGTTCAGGAAAAACTTGAACACCATGGCGAACATTTTCACCATTAACATCTTGAAAGCCAGAGTGCAGGAAGGAGCCCCTCCCCTTTGCATGGCATTTATCGACTTATCCAAAGCCTTTGATAAGGTAAACAGAGAAAAACTTTGGATAAAACTTGCCAATTGGAACTGCCCCGAGAACCTTTTAGACCCAATTCAAGAACTTTACTCGGAAACATCCATGAGAGTCAGACTGAATGGCACTGGGCTACTACCGGCAGTGATAGGAACATCTAGCGGAGTTAAGCAAGGATGTCCTCTGGCACCGGCACTTTATAACGCCGATACTGGTGATTACCAACACGCCGAAAAGAACGTTAAAGCTTTCCCGCCCTCCATAGGATCCGAGAAAGTCAGCAGATTATTCTATGCGGACGATATAATCCTTATTGACCAGACAAGGATAGGGTTACAGCGAAAGCTAGACAATCTGAATGAATATCTCCATATCAACGACCTTGAGAGCAATACCACAAAAACTAAAGTGATGCGACTAATGAAAGCGGCCAAACGCAAAACTTCAAAGGCTTGGTTTTTTAACAACATTCGGCTGGAAGAAGTCGACACCTTCAGATACCTGGGTACGATGTTCAGCAACAACAGAAACGAGCAACCTATGCTAGACTTACTGACCAACAAACAGAAAACTTTACTAAACCAACTGATTATAGTGGACAAAAAATTTGGCCGCTTCTCAATAAAAGCGGCAACACATTTTTACAAGATGAAAGTGGTGCCAGCACTCACCTATGGGACAGCTGCATTCTTTGGTATTCCTGATTCAACATGGCCCAAATTGGAAGGCGCACTCTGGAAAAAAGTGCTCCGTTTACCACCCTCGATTCCAATAGCCTTGATAAGAAGGGAATTGGGCCTCACTTCTCTACTAGGAATAGTATCCATCAACACCTTGATGTTTTACAGAGAAGTCAGATTATCGGCGGAGAAAATATATGCACTGATTCGAGAGGAAATCGGAAAAGGGTCTAACAAAACTCTTAAAACCTGGTGGGAAAAAAATCAAAAGCTCCTTGTTACAATTGGAAGCTCAGACGAGGAGCTTTTGGCAAACCCGAAGAGAACGGCTAAAAAACTCAAAGATCTAGATTGGTGTGAGACCCAACAAACATCAGCAAACTACAAATCAGTAGCCCACTTGCCGGCGTTTGCCCAAAAACTGAACGAACCTATCGGCTACCTACTTCAATTTCCGAATAAGATCTACCGAGCCACCTTCCTAAGAGCAAGATTAAACATTCTAAAGACCAACGAGATACTGAAAATTAGAGGAAAATCGAAATCCGATGGCTGTAGATTCTGCCGGAATCCCGAGCTAAAGGAAAGTCTAAGACACCTGATCATCCATTGCCCAGGGACTGTTAGCAAACGGAAAATCCACCTGGACCACCTTTACTCAAACTTTTCAAAGATGGACGAGGACTACTGGTGGGCGCACTTGATGAACGGGCTAAGTCGCAGACCGGTCATCGCGGTGGTAAACTTTATACACAGTCTGAAGTTGGACGCTATCGGGGAAGGTTCAGAGAGCCCTTAAAAGACTTAGCCCGTTTTTGATGAGAACCTAAGAAAAAAAAAAAAAAAATCTCACCTCCTCTTTTGTAAAAACTGCTAACAACAGTTAAACACAATAAAAATAAAAAAAAAAAATTGCTGGACCTTAGCTTCCTTCCTGAGCAATATCGGCTAATTTTGTCTTGGAGGAATTCAGCTCCTTGTCTGTGCAAGGCTTTGTGGGCGATGCAGAGTGCTTGGAATATGATGTGTTTTTTTACTGGTAACCAGTGTAGGCATTTCAATGCTGGAGTGATGTGGTCTCTTCTGTTCAGTCATAATAGGGTCCTGGCTGCTGTATTTTGCTCCCTTTGGAGTTTCTTGGTAAGTCTTTCCGACATTCCCGTGTAGATTCTGTGTGCGTAGCCAATTCTTTTGAGTATCAGGGATATGATTGAGAGGGTTCTGTGGGGGAAGGAGACATTGGGGCGGAATCCTCTAAGCAGTCATAGCAGGAAGAAGCATTTTTTGGTCATTGCACTGACTTGTGGTTCCAGGGATAGTCTGTTGTCCATGATATGATATGATATGGCATTTATAATGCGCCTGTACACAAGGGTTTCTAGGCGCGAAATAGGTTATTAACTTCGTCGGTAGTCTCTGGTTGCATTCCCATGCCGATTGTCCAGTCCAGTTGTGGGTTCACTCTGTTGAATCCTGCAGGTGAGAGCATTATTACAGACTTAAGGGTCTGTATCTGAAACCCTACAGTCCCTTCTCTCTGCACCTATGAGCCACTCGCTGGCTGCACTTGTGAGTTAATTGCACTTCCCCCTTACCCCCTGGCACTTTTCCCTTTCTCTCTTCCCCGCATTTGCGTGATATGAATGACACAAGGCCTAGTAAGATCGTTGTTTTGTCCTCACTTTGTTCCCCCCTGCTTGTCTTGTCGTTCCTAGAAACACTTGCCTAAAAATGCCTCATCATATCATATTATATCATTATTTCCGTTTTTAGTGGTTTCAGTTTAAGATTGGGCATCATCCATCTCTCATAATGCTCTCATATTTCCACCAAAATGGCCACTTTAATGTGAGAAGAACTCCATGGACTTGCTGCGCTGTTGATAACGTTTGATCTCTGAGTTATTTGATTCATGATTAAACACAGGGACATCATGTGCAGTTTGAATGCTAATATGTGTTTCACCCTGACTGCACCCCCACTTTCAAACCTTCAACCATGACTTCATCTGAGTGGCTCAGGGGGTGGGTATGACCCAGATTGACCACAAGTATGCTGTCTCAATAGTTGGAGCTATGAATCTGTTCGAGGAGCTGAAAATACCAACAGCCATCAAAAGAAGCTTAATTTTCCAGGAACAGACCTGAACTTTCCAAGGAAGTCAGCGCCTCTTGCCTAAGTGCCCTGCCTCCACCCCTTCATGGACAAGGTATACCCTGTGAAAGAAACAATATTACAAGGCTAGCGAGAAATGACTGGCAAGTGCCAAGAGATAATGTTCCTCTTCTATTACGTTTTTTTGGGAGAAAGCTTTACCTCCAAATCATATCTGTTGTAGAAAGCTGTTCTGAACCCCACTCTATAATGTATGATTTAGAGGAGAGCTTGGGAGAGTGTTGGTCTCTTGCATGTGCTCAAGCATCAGACTTGCCAGGAGGTCCCTGCTTCAGATGCTTTTCTTAAGTAAGTCCTCCAACACTGAGGTGAATCTGTACCATGAACGAAAGGCCCCCTATTATATATGTATAAAATATATATATAATTGTTTATTTATAACGAGCTTAATACCCAGAGGTTTCTAAGTGCGGACCCGGGGATTGAACCTTTGTTGCTCTGCATCGTCTTGCTTCCATGGTGAGCGTGTTGCCCCTGGGCTATCCTATTGATGTGTAATCCCCCCTCTGGTGAGGGAGACACACCATTGGAAGCTCTAGAGATCCAGGAAGCAGTCAAAGCACCCTGATAGTCCAAGAAGGATTCAAGGGGATAATTAGTTGGGGGAAAAGGGCCATGCAAACTTTCCTAGAGCTGGTAGCCTGGAGGTAGAAGGCCCGAAACCCCCATGAAGAATAGCGATGCTGCATACGTTACCTGGACCTGTTGTCTTTGGTATTAACTTTCAGAAATTCCAGGAACTGGTAAAGATCTGGAAAGCAGAGACCAGAGTTAAAAGCAGTGAGGATACTATTCTGGATTAGCACTCGGGTCAGAATGTTGGAATCCTAAAAGCCAGTAAAGGATCCAGGGCTTCTGTCTCACCCTACTCCCCCACCCGCTCCCCAACACTTATCTTTTCCCGATGCTGCCTGAGCTCATCGTGTGCTCCTTCCTCCCTTCACAGCTCCAGTTAATCTACATTCTCATTGGCTCCCACACGGCTTCACGTCCATGCTGTGAACACAAAGAATGGACTGCACTCCCTTGGAGGTGAGGGCCGAGGGGGGGGGTGCGGTGGGATATGCATAAAGGATTAATGAACTCAGTAAGGTGAAGTCTCTGTGACACACATGAGGTTCTTTTTGACTCTGTGAACTCCTGTGTGCCTCTGTGCCCATAAAATGTCCAGTTAGATGCTTATTCTATTGATAACTACATGAGATCTGTCACTCTTCCCAGGTTGTCAACTCCGGGGCAGGAAAATATGTCTGTTTTCCAAAACGGCCTGGTGGGAGCCGGGTGTGAGGGTTATGAGACTTCTGCGGATTGTTGGGCCCATATCAGAGGGTGTAATGTCAGAAGAAAAGCAGGGAGGAGCCATTATAAAAATAATATTGGAAACGGGGAACGATAATATTGCTCGATCTCCTTATCACACGCAGATAACAAAATCAATAAAAAAAGTGTTGGCCTCAAGATTGGCTGGGTTTTCACAAGACATTATCGATGAAGATCAGCTTGGGTTTATGTCTGGCACGAGTACAGTAGGTCAAGCTCATTTGGCACATGTAAGTATTGATATTGACTCCCATCTCTTGGTGGGTCAGACAGAAATGCATGGTTTGACATCTCCCTGCCTTTTCTAAATGTGTTCAAGTCTGCTATAGTCGTCTGTCTTCAGCAGTGGTGATAGATGACTATGGGCCTCAGCCATTCTTACTAACTAAGGGAACAAGGCATCAGTGCCGCGGCTTAACCTGACTATTTGTTTCCTCTCCTTCCCCCAGAAGCTCACTGTCTCCAGAGCTCTGGTGCCCTCTAGGCTGGACTATTGCAACAGCTTCTTTCTTAATCTGCCTGCTTCTACTCTCCGCCCTCTGCAACTTATCCAGAACAGGACTGCAAGACTTGTCCTTGGCCTCAAGCCCAGGAATCGGATCTTTCCAGGAGATACACCTGCACTGCTCACCTGGCAACCCCCACACTTGTGGACTGTTTCTGTATCCCTACAGTCTCCCCCAGGCCTTGACAACTGATTTCTGCACTTACCCATGCACTTGCCACATAATGGCCGTTACTTACTTATTGTTTTATCTATTCCCATGTACTGCACTGTCCCTGCTCCCTTCCCACGTACTTGCATGATCTGAATGAATGATGGTGGGAGCCGGGTGTGAGGGTTATGAGACTTCTGCGGATTGTTGGGCCCATATTAGAGGGTGTAATGTCAGAAGGTAAGCAGGGAGGAGCCATTATAAAAATAATATTCGAAACGGGGAACAATAATATTGCTCGATCTCCTTATCACACGCAGACAACAAAATCTAAAAAAAAAAGTGTTGGCTTCAAGATTGGCTGGGTTTTCACAAGACATCATCGATGAAGATCAGCTTGGGTTTATGTCTGGCACGAGTACAGTAGGTCAAGCACATTTGGCACATGTAAGTATTGATATTGACTCCCATCTCTTGGTGGGTCAGACAGAAATGCATGGTTTGACATCTCCCTGCCTTTGCTAAATGTGTTCAAGTCTGCTATGGTCCTCTGTCTTCAGCAGTGGCGATAGATGACGATGGGCCTCAGCCATTCTTACTAACTAAGGGAACAAGGCATCGTTGCCTCGGCTTACCCTGACTATTTGTTTCCTCTCCTTCCCCCAGAAGCTCATTGTCTCCAGAGCTCTGGTGCTCTCTAGGCTGGACTATTGCAACAGCCTCTTTCTTAATCTGCCTGCTTCTACTTCTACTCTCCGCCCTCTGCAACTTATCCAGAACAGGACTGCGAGACTTGTCCTTGGCCTCCAGCCCAGGGATCATATCTCTCCAGGACTGAAATCTCTGCACTGGCTCCCAGTGGCTGCAAGGATTAAGTTCAAAACCCTCTGCATCGTCCACAAGGCCTTCTGGGGCCTGAGGCCTCAATACCTTCAACTCTCTCTCCCTAAATATCTTCCTTCTCGAGCTCTGCTCATCCGCCTCCAACTCCCTCAGAGTCAGTTGCTTCTCTAAGCAACGAGTTGGTGGTAGACCTCTATCTTCGGCTAGGGCCTCCCTCTGGAATAGCCTCCCTGCCTCCCTTAAACTTGAGGAGAACCACCTCTGGTTCCTGAAACACCCCAAAACCTTTCTCTTTGCCTCTGCTTTTTCTCCTCCACTCCTCTGCTGACCTCCTGGGTGTTACCGAAACTGCACCGGCTACCTGTACACCCTCTGATCCAGGACCCAGGTCCATCCCCCGCCAGCATCACAGACCTGCACTGCCCACCTGGCAACCCCCACACTTGTGGACTGTTTCTGTATCCCTACAGTCTCCCCCAGCCTTTGACACCTGATTTCTGCACTTACCCATGCACTTGCCACATGATGGCTGTTACTTGCTTGTTGTTTTATCTATTCCCAGGTACTGCACTGTCCCTGCTCCCTTCCCACGTACTTGCATGATCTGAATGACGGCTGGCCTAGTAGGATCGTTGCCTGTCCTCCCTTTGTTCCCCTCCCTTGCCTTGTCCCGCCTTGAAACACTTGTGTATAGGCGCGTTATAAATGCCATATCATATTATCATATCATAACATATATCATACAGCCAACTCCTTACACATTTTGATGGGCAGGAGCTGATCTCGCCTTTTATTACTGGATATAGGCTAGGCTTGAAAGTGGCTCTCTATGCAGATCCCATTACAGAGTGCTCGCAAGATCATGTGTAATATGTGTCCTGTGTGATGCAGTTGGCTAAAGACTTTGGTGAAGCGCCAAACCTCACCTCTGGTGGAACGATGATCTAGCTGGGACTATTTTCAGATGGAGTTGCAAAACAATCGAGAAATACAATCCTAACAAGATTTTGACAAAAGGTGGAAAGGGGGGCATCTGGCTCATTTTTTAACATTTACGTGGAAGCTATGGCTTGACAGCTTACCAATGGCTTAAGTTTCCGCAGCTTAGATACTTCATCCATTACAATATTGGTTAGGATGAACTTTCTTAAAACCTTAAGGACTTATTGTCTTCAGCTGGTCATCTGTCTATGTAAATGTCGAGCCAAATTACTTCACTATGCCGATTACAAAACATCCAAGCCTTTATTCGATCCACAAAGCAGCTAAGATCCCGAATCAGCCAAATTCCCAGAGGTTCATAAAAACAGTCAACGATTGGAGAAGTTCAGGTATCCCACGGCTTCCCTGAATCCATTCATACAAAGTTCACACCAAGAGTATTAACTCTTGCACTCCAAGCCCATCGTAGATACCTTCAGGTTGCAAAGACTGCCAGAACGTCAGCAGAATAAATGCAAAATGCTATGGCATCAGTAATAGTCCTGCAACCACGCAGGTGCCAGAGTGCCCTTAAGTGGCATTTTCTCAGGTATAGTGTGGCTGGGCACAGCATAAGACAATGCTCTAGATCCTCAGCCGCACTTTTACATAGGGGGCACAGAGCTCAGCCCTCAGTGCGTCACTTACAAGATACAGTTGCTAGCGACATTGTGCCAAATCTGAACGTTCATTATATTGCTCTTTCCCACTTCGGATTAACATAATCAAGATAATCTTCCAATACTGCCTGTGGTTTAATGGTTAAATAAAGCACCAGAAGCGGAGAACCAATGGCCATTGTGGCAACATCTTGCTTCAATTTTTCAAGAGCAGCATGTTTGACCACCTCTTTCGATTTTTTGGTAATTAAGCTAGGATTACTCCAATAGGCCCAGAGGACAAGAGCCTCCAGAGACGCTTTGACATGTTTCACCCATTTCAGGGACGAGCCCCCCTGCTGCGAGAGAACTTTGATCATGGCATCCCTATATTTAGGCAGGTTCGAATGTGGACCACAGGCGCACCCAGAACTACACTGGACGTAGCCAGCAGACAGACTCATTCCCCTGCGTGCCTGTTTCTAGAGGTACTAACAGATTAGGTGTACTGGTAGGTAAGGCCAGCATATTCTTCAGCTACCTATTTTCCACGCCAGCCAGTGCATGCATATCTAGCTGCCCCCACACTACAGCCCCATAAATAGCTGCCAGTCCGACTGGGCCTTGTAGGCTTCTAGGGACACACGCACCGCCTCATTTCCATGTTCAGCTGTGAACCTGACCAAGGCACCAACATATCTACCCAAGGAAGCCCTTGCCCTCTCAAGCTGCATGGAGCAGCTGCAGGGGGCCATCACCCTGACCCCCAGATAGTCATAGAATGCCACCTGCTTGATCCTTTTGTTGTGAAAACATTAGAGGGTGATTTTACTGCTGAGGACAAGACACAGGCCGAGATTGGACAATGCCTGCAAGCTCTGGAGGAAGTCATCGCTGCAAAGCACGGGCCCCAGCAGTACATTTTATTGATGGTATCCTTGATTGAGGCTATGTCGGCGCTGCTCTGCAGGATCGCACATGTGTCCTAGAGGTGGGTCACACAAGCTGATGCAGTGCATACATGTTTGTGACATGCAGCACTCTGAACGATTACCACACAACGTTGTTTGTTAAGCTCTCAGAAGTTACAGGAGACCAGGATCCATGGGTGGATGAGTGTTCAGTAAGACAGGTAGATAATCACGGTTAACTACTGTAAGCCCCTGATTCTACCCCCCCCCCCATTAAATGAACAACGCTTATGGAGAAAATGAATGCTTGATGAATAGATAAAGAATTGCAATGCTTTGTGGAAAACTTCAACCACTACAATACCAATGGGGTCTTCTTCTCAGCTATCTAGCATCAATGTAATGGGCTGAATGTTGTGCATACATTACTCTGTCTTCTCTTTTGCTTTCTGTCACGCACATTAAAAGATTATTATGATCCTACATGCGAGATATATATATATATATATATATATCCACGGTAGTGGCCATGTAGTTATGGTTAAGTTGCTGTTTCCATAGGAAGAGCACTCTTTGGGTGGCTTATAACTTCGCTCTCCCTGGACGGATCCTCGCCAAACTTTGCAAAAAAAGTAGTTGGGTCACTCTGAATTTTGTTTCAAAGTTTGGTGAGGATTCGTCCGGGGGGGGGAAAGTTATAGGGGGGGTCCCAAAACTTTTTTTTTCCCATAGACTGAATGGGAAAAGACTTTGCGCACGGCTACAGCCCGAACCGCTGGACGGATTTACACCAAATTTGCGGCAGGAGCGGCGGCCTGGTCCCAAAAGCGTGCTTTTGTAAATCTGGTGTAAATCTGTCCAGTAGTTTTTTTTAAAAATGACCAAAATGTAAGGCAAAAAAATTAGTGATATCTGTGTTCGCTTCGCGGACGGACTTCCCTGTACGCTCCCCGGACAGCACCCCGATTGGCCCATGGCCTTGCGTCATGTCCGCGGACATGCAACGTGTTCACTGATTGGACGGCGAGGGGCCTGGGGCGCGTCATATTTTCTGTGGCGCCCGCCATCTTGTATTCGCAGTCGACCGCGTAAAGTGCAGTGAAACGTGGATAAAAAATTGTATTTAGTGCCATGTGTTGGTGTGTAAGAGGATGGGAGGGTGGGGGAGTATGAGATAGGTTCAATGTTTTGTTTTTTTATGTGCTAGACGTTTTTGTTGCGTTCGATTTGTCCACGGAGAACACGGCTGTTCTGACATTTTGTAAATAAACTAAATGGTGGGGTGTTTAGAGGACGGAGTATGTGTCATTTTTGTTCGCAAGGAAGGTAAAAATGAGATATGAACACTCGCAGTGTACTTAATTGTTCGTAAATACACAAACTGGGGGTGTCCTCAGGACGCTGTCCGTATTGTAATCTGTCTAGTTGAATGTGTTCTAAGAACACTCGCAGTGTCCCGAAATGGTTGCAATTACACAAAATGGGGGTGTTCTGAGAACGTTGTTTGTATTGTTCGTTGTCAGGGTGAAAGTGTTTTAAGAGCACTCCTTTTGTCCGCTAATAGTACAATTTCCTAGGGGCGTCAACCGACTTTTTGTCCACTAAAGAAACGATAAATCCGGCTAGTGTGCGCCGACATTATGTGATAATTCTATGACTGGCACTATTGACCTGGCTGACTTGCTTTTGCAACACTAAATCATATCTCCCGCCCCTAAGCCTGATATTATCAAAGCATTCATATTCCCCGCCTCTCTCCGTGACGTTACAGGGTGCGTAATCAAACGCGCCCAGTCATCTCCAGTACTACGCAACTTTACACAGAACCCGGAAGACAACACACATTATGTCACAACACAGCGCGCCACAATTCGGAATATGAAACTGTGATTTAAAAGCAAACAGCAAGATTGTAAATGTTGTAAAGTAAATTTATTTGACATCAAATGTTTAGAGAATATTCAGCAATTTGCATTTGTCTTTGTTGTCGATCCGCAAAAGTTCATGTTGAGACACGCGATGTTCCTTTGCGGTACAGAGAGTGTTAGATCAGCTTACAACTCAGTGCGCCACAATTCGGAATATGAAACTGTGGTTTAAAAGTAAACAGCAGGATTGTACATTTGGTAAAGTACATTTATTTCACATGAAATGTTTAGTGAATATTCAGCGATTTGCTATTGTCTCTGCTGTCGATCAGCAAAAGTTTATTTGGAGCCACGCGTTGTTCCTTTGCGTTAGATAGGCTGTTGATTTATGATAAAAGCAGTAAATGGTCGCTCTGAAAATCGGAAGGTTGCTCCAACAACGAGCCATTAGACCACCCTATTGGTTGGTATGTTGTTTGTAGCCGCTAGTACTGCGTAAGGGCATATTGGTCCTTGGCGATTGTCCCATAAAATGGTGAGGGTCATGAAGTTGCATATTTGGACCTGCACCTGGCAGTTGAAGACCCCATCCGCTGGAGTATGTAAATCGTGACATAGGCAAAATGGAGCCACATACCTGTTTTAAAAAACATAAATTAGTATCATCAGCCGATCTTCATTAAAAATCATCATTTTATTTATTAGGGCGTGAAAATATTTGCTATCGAAGATAGTGCAACAGAGTATGTTAATAATAAAATAATAATATTTTCCCATTCATATAGCGCTAAGAACCGTGAGGTATCTAAGCAGTGCTTATTATTAACCACGGTGTGTGGTGCTCATTTATCGACCACGGAAGGATGAAAGGCTGAGTTTGGCCTTGCCAGGATTCAAACTTGCGTTAGCAAGCTGTGCACGGATGTCAAAGCGAGCGCTGTACTCGCTGTGCCACTTGACAAGCTACAGTGAAGTGGCACAGCGAGTAGAGCGCTTGACCGCCTATAGACCGGTTAAATTATTTCTATTAACCCACCCTGTGTCGTCTGCCTTTTTCAGAGCCCTCTAAACGACAGGGGATCAATTCGGCGGTGATAGTGCGCGGTAGGAAACATTATGCCACTTTCAACGAACAAGTTCAACTTGAGCGGTCTTTAATGCTGCGCTATTGTAATTATATTTGGTATAAAGTAATCTAAAGGGTAACTTACAGTACAATTGCAATTTCCATTGTCTACGAGTGGTGCAGTCCCAAAATACGACTCCGCGTGTGCCAACGATCTTTCGCATAGTGATATAATATATAAAAGTGGTTTTGTTTCAGAAATGTCATCTTTATCTTCTCTTACGTTTTAGCAACACTCCTTCAAGAGAAGTCTTTCATCACAATCTCTGTCTGTCAAGGTCAAAACACAATACAACCTTATAGTCCCCTTCGTGCGCCTCTCTGGGGCCCGAGAAAAAAATGGAAGCAGCTGACCTTCACTGTGAACGAGCATAAATTCTTACTTTGCAACATTCTGTGTAAAGCCATCTGTAGAAGTTGTGGAAGCAGCTGACCTCCACTGTGAACGAGCATAAATTCTTACTTTGGAACATTCTGTGTAAAGCCATCTGTAGAAGTTGGTTTTTGCACGCCATGTTTGTATATTGTTTGCGTGATATTAAAAAAAGTTTGTTTAAAGGATGTTATGGTTCTAAGTACAGCCGAAAGACCCCTGAAAATCGCAAGTTATGGTAAGCTTTGAAAAATAACTGGCGCCACCACCGTGCACTGCTAAGACTAACACCCAGGACATTAAAGATGACATCGCAAATGTCATTGATGAAATCACTGATGACATCACGTGTGTATGTACTTTTCATGGAATTTGTGTACTAGGGATTTTTATTATAATGTTGCGAAAAAAGTGTCAAGGATATTGCAATAAATATCATACCGTTATTAGTGCTTTGAAAGATGCATTGATATAAATAGCATTGTATTATGGGATTCTATCTAGTACACTGAGCTACTAATGGAGAAGCATAGCATTGTGTGCAGAGTACAAGATGAAAGTATAATATGTGTAATGTTAATTTGTTGAATAATGAAATAATAATTGTCCTGAAATGTTCGAAAATTCACAAAATGGGGTTGTTCTGAGGACGTTATTCGTATTGTGTTATTGCTTAGCTGTATGCAATGAGGTAATGGCACAGAGAGTAAAGTGGACGCCGTCCGCGGACACCGCGGCTGTTCGTGGACAGGGCGTGCTACATCTGGGTTTTTCCAGGAAATCCAACATGGAAAGAAGACTGTACAGATCAGCCAATCAGATGTCGAGGTTGTGGATTTGTGTTGAAAGAGACTGTGTGTGGTGAAGATGGCAGAAGTGGAGAAAGTCAGGGTGTTGGTGCTCGGAGATATGTTTGTGCATGGTTTACAGCAGTACGCTGAATGCAGGCATGTTGCAAAGAACTTTGATGTGAAAGGAGTGGAGGTGGTGTGGAGCAGTGTGCCTGATTGCAATGTACAGGGAATTGTACAAGTTTGTGAGGATATGGCCACGATGAACAGTCCGCATGTGGTAGTTTTGCTCTATGGTGCTTTCCATTTGGGCAACGTCAGTGCCCCTACTTTGTTGGCTGATTTGGAATGCTTGGTTCAAGCAGTAATGAAGATCCTTCAAAATGCAAAAGTAATTTTTTCTGGATTACTACCTAGGGCAATATGGGACAATAGTTCAGTTTTTTGTCCTCAGCAAAATATTGCTAGGTGTGTCATCAACCGAGGCATGTGTGCCTTCATGCTTAGAACTGGTATGTTCTTCTGTAACAATGAGAATATTGATGCCAGTAATGCTGTTAATTTTAAAGAAGATGGCATTTCTTTATCTTTTACGGGAAATGCCTTTCTATTTTGGAATGTAAGGGTTGCTTTGGAGAAGGTTATGTGAAGATTTTAGGAGTAAAGTAAGAAAAAAAACAAGAAAAAAAATACAAAATAACAGGTGTCTGTCAAGCATCTGTAAAAAAAAAACCGGCTCTTTTCAGAGCCAACTTCAAAGGGGAAATGGGGCACACTATTTAAATTTACATTCACCACGCTCAGATTTTCGATGTGTCGGCGGACATGGCGGTAGTCCGCGGACATGAAAATCACTATGAGGGGGTTAGTATGTTCTATGTTACATGTATATGAAGTCAGGGATATTATGGTTAAGTTGTGCACTAAAAACCTATGAAATTCAGTGAAAAAACTTTGTTAAAGGGACGTTATGGTTAAGTTGCGCTACTAAAAACCTATGAAATTCAGTGAAAAAACTTTGTTAAAGGGACGTTATGGCTCAAAGTAAAACCGAAAAAACCCTGAAATTCGGCAGTTATGGTAACATAAGCAACCATAACTCGCGCCACCAGGCACTGCTAACACTAACACCCAGGACATCAAAGATGACATCACAAATGTCATTGATGACATCACTGATGACATCACATGGCTGGCTCTCCCTTTTTATCCTTTACTGACATATCGAAGCCACATAGTTTTCTTCAGTAACAGTCAGGAAGTAAAAATTGAAAAGGTACTATATTTGTAGGCTTAGGGTCCAGTCACATCATATGAAACATATACATAGCGAAAGATACAGGCTTGAAAGAGAGCAATCCTTTCTGTGCATGAAGATAATCATTATGGTTATCAGCACTTTCTCATAGTTTTATTTTTATTACTCTACCTTCCCTCTATATGCTCATATTTGTATACATTATACTCACTCTCCATAGAGTGAATGGGAAAAAAAGTTTGCTCGCGCCTACAGCCCAAACCGCTGGACGGATTTCCACCAAATTTGGACCAGGAGCAGCGGCTTGGTCCCGAAAGCGTGCTTTTGCAAATTTGGTGAAAATCTGTCCAGTAGTTTTTTTTAAAATGACCAAAAAGTAGGTAAAAAAAAATAGTGATATCTGTGTTGTGTTTGCGGACACACTTCCCTGTTCGCTCCGCGGAAAGTGTCCTGATTGGCCAATCGTCTTGCGTGATGTTCGCGGACATGCAAAGTGTTCGCTGATTGGACGGCGTGGAGCGTGAAGCGCGTCAGATTATTCGGTAGCGCCCGCCATCTTGGATTCACGGACGTCCCGGGACAGCGCAGTGAAACTTTGTTCAAAATGTGTATTTTGTAGAGTGTGTTGGTGTGTAGGAGTGTTTGGGGAGGGTGGGAGTGTATGAGATAGGATGAAAGTTGTGTTTTTTATGTGTTAGACGTTCTTTTTGTGTTCGATTTGTTTGCGGCCATCACGGGTGTTCTGAAATGTTCTAAATAAACTGACTAGGGGGTGTTCTAAGGAGTCAATATGTGTCCGTTTTGTTTGCAAGCAAAGTGAAACTGTTCTAAGAACACTCGCGGTGTCCGGGGAGTGTTCGTAGGGGGTGTCCTGAGGACGCTGTCCGTATTGTTCTCTGTCAAGTTGAATGTGTTCTAAGAACACACGCGGTGTCCTGAAATGTTCGCAAATAAACAAAATGGGGGTGTTCTGAAGACGCTTCTAAGAACACTCGCGGTGTCCGGGGAGTGTTCGTAGGGGGTGTCCTGAGGACGCTGTCCGTATTGTTCTCTGTCAAGTTGAATGTGTCCTAAGAACACTTGCGGTGTCCTGAAATGTTCGCAAATAAACAAAATGGGGGTGTTCTGAAGACGCTTCTAAGAACACTCGCGGTGTCCGGGGAGTGTTCGTAGGGGGTTTCCTGAGGACGCTGTCCGTATTGTTCTCTGTCAAGTTGAATGTGTCCTAAGAACACTCACGGTGTACTGAAATTTTTGCAAATAAACAAGATGGTGGTGTTCTGAAGACGCTTCTAAGAACACTCGCGGTGTCCGGGGAGTGTTCGTAGGGGGTGTCCTGAGGACGCTGTCCGTATTATTCTGTCAAGTTGAATGTGTCCTAAGAACACTCGCGGTGTCCTGAAATGTTCGCAAATAAACAAAATAGGGGTGTTCTGAAGACACTTCTAAGAACACTCGCGGTGTCCGGGGAGTGTTCGTAGGGGGTGTCCTGAGGACGCTGTCCGTATTGTTCTTTGTCAAGTTGAATGTGTCCTAAGAACACTCGCGGTGTCCTGAAATGTTCGCAAATAAACAAGATGGTGGTGTTCTGAAGACGCTTCTAAGAACACTCCCGGTGTCCTGGAATGTTCGTAGGGGGTGTCCTTAGGACGCTGTCCGTATTGTTGGTTGTTAAGTTGAAAGTGTTCTAAGAACTATCGCGTTGTTCTGAAATGTTCGTAGGGGGGGGTCCTGAAAACGGTGTCCGTATTGTTCGCTGGCAAGTTCAAAGTGTTCTAAGAACACTCACATTGTTCGCGGACATTAAAAGTCACCATGATCATAGTTGAAATGTTTGACTCTATGGATGTGATATGCTGCGGTGGTTGTTGCCAGGACATAGAGTCTTGGGTGCATGGCCATTTGGCCATGCACCCAAGACTCTATGCCCTGGCAACAACCACCGCAGCATATCACATTCATATTTCCTTATAACTTTGGGTGAAAAACAAATGTATAAGGAACAAAGGTATTAGATACTATGGATGTGATATGCTGCTATGGTTGTCCTTATTATTGTAAACTTACTGTTTGGTCTAGTAATGGGAGTCCATGTTTTTCTTCTTCATTTCTGTGATAAAGGAAAATAGCATGTTAGTATTAGTATTTTGTAATGACTTATTACATTGTATAAGCAATATACTTTTATTTTTTTTCGACCCTCATATTTAGTAGAGTACAAATCAGAGTACTGTGCAATTTGCTCAGTTTCTGTATTTGTTGCTAAAATCATTGGGTCTGTGGGAGAAAAAAAAAATCCATGTTGGATTAAAAAAAAAACCTTTTTCTGTTATGCTACAGTTTGTTTGTTTGTTTTCAGTGTTCACTTGTTGTTTCTGGCTAATGCTTTATACTTTGCTTTGTTGTATTTTTTTTGGAGCAGTAACAGATTCTTCATTTGTTTTGATATTATACAATTTTGGAGCAGTTAGATACCAATTGGTGTATTCTAACTGTCTATTTTTTTAATATATTTTAGTGGTTTTGATTTATCTATTTGGATATTGTTAAATTTTGGGACAGTTAGATACCAATTGGCGTATTCTAACTGTGTATTTTTTGGCCTAATTTAGTGGTATTCATTTATCTGATTAGTTGTTGTAGAATCTTTGAGCTGTTAGATAGCTTTTGGAGTATTCTAACAGTTTATATTATTTTAACACAAATTTATAATTTTGGGACAGTTAGATAGCAATTGGCATATTCTAACTGTGCATTCTTTGGTCTAATTTAGTGGTATTCATTTATCTGATTAGTTGTTGTAGAATCTTTGAGCAGTTAGATAGCTTTTGGAGTATTCTAACAGTTTATATTTTTTTAACACAAATTTACTTAAAGGTGTAAATACAGTTTATTTATCAAATTTTGGTTTTAAGAACATCAAATAAGCGTTTGTAAGATTTGCTAGTAATCTCTGCTTTAGAGTAATGGTACTATCATTACATTCAAACCGTCCACATTTCTTTTTCATATATGCAGTGTAGTGCCCTGAATTGGTTGTGGCTCCTGCATGGTTGATTATACCTATTGTTGTGAAGGTTGTCTTACCAAGTGATGTTTGACCATGTGTGAATCCAGTCGGCTTGCAGTGGTTTTTGGTACCATCTGCATTGTAACGTAGAAGCATTAGTATTACGTATTTACTATGTGTTTGTATTACTAACGTGGAGCGATTTTCTGAATTGCAGGTAGAGCATAATCTACCATGGTTTGCATTTTGTACAAGTTGCTGAAATGGAATGGATTCACAATTTGGTATTGATATATATATGAAGCGTTCATTGGGGATTTCTTCTTGTGTCACATTGTTGCAGAGAGTGCATGTATGTTTCCACATGTATGAAATCTGAAAGATTTCATTTATAGGTATGTTTTTGTTTTCCAGTACTTGTAGTAAGTACATTAGAAATTCTTGTGGATCTTCCTGTGAGTTTATAGTGAATTTAACCATTCCAGCACAGTAGTCCAATTGTCGTCTTATTCCAAAAACACTATGGGGCCGATTCATGGAACAAACGTGCGCCGAAAATCTACGCGCAAGCAGGCGCAAGCAGGCGCAAGCAGGAGCAAGCGGAAAAAAACAGACGATTCATGGAAGTCCCTGCGCGTGTCTTCCTCGGGATGTGCGCCAAACCCGTGCATGGCGCACACGTCACTGCAACATCCCGAAAGACGTGCGCGATACGCACAGTGAAAGCGCACAACCTCTGCGCATACACTAGAAAGTGGGCGGAACACGGGGCATAACGCGCGGAATGGGGAACAACTCGCGAAAACAAGGGCGTAACTGGGGATGTACTGCAGGGAAGCAGACGGAACGCCCACACGCACCCGAACCATACGTATTCATGGAATCGAATAGGGCAAAGCCACGCACAGCGAAAGACACGCACAAGCCCAAACACGTCCGCCACACGAAGGCAGGTGGTAGCGTCCCTGCGCATTACAAAAGTGGCAACATACAGCAATAGTGCCTGTGCGAGCGGGGCACGTGTATTTCGGGGTTGCGTGGGAAGTTACACACGCGATTGAGCGGGGTACGTGTATTCCGGGGGTGCGCGTGAACTTTCTCACACGATCAGGCCTGGGGGAGCGGGCTACGTGCATTTCAGGGGTCGCGTGAACTTTCACACGCGATCGGGCCTGGGGGAGCGGGCTACGTGTATTTCAGGGGTTCGCGTGAACATTCTCACGCGATCGGGCCTGGGGCAGCGGGCTACGTGTATCTCAGGGGTTCGCGTGAACTTTTTCACGCGATCGGGCCCGGGGGAGCGGGCTACGTGTATCTCAGGGGTTCGCGTGAACTTTTTCACGTGATCGGGCCTGGGGGAGCGGGCTACGTGTATTGCAGGGGTTCGCGTGAACATTCTCACGCGATCGGGCCTGGGGGAGTGGGCTACGTGTATCTCAGGGGTTCGCGTGAACTTTTTCACGCGATCGGGCCTGGGGGAGCGGGCTACGTGTAATTCGGGGGCGCGAGGGAAGTTACACACGCGATAGAGCGGGGTATGTGTATTTCGGGGGTGTGCGGGAAGTTCCACACGCAATTCCATCAGGACACGTGTATTACAGGGGTGCACGGGAAATTAAACACGCGATTGAACGGGGTACGTGTATTCCAGGGGTGCGCGGGAAGTGGTGTGGGCTGCCTGCAGGGGCCGTGGAGGGTGTACAGGGAACACCTGGGAGGACCCACACTGGCAAATCACATGTAGGACTCCCCGGCACCCCTGAAATACATGTACCCTGCTGAAATCGCGTGTAAAACTTCGTGCGCACCCCTGTAACACCCGCACGCAGCCCAATCGCGTGTAAAACTTCGCGCACACCCCTTTAATACCCGCACGCAGCCCAATCGCGTGTGAAAATGTGCGTGCACCCCTGTAATACCCGCACGCAGCCCAATCGCGTGTAAAACTTCGCGCGCACCCCTAATACCCGCACGCAGCCCAATCGCGTGTAAAACTTTGCGCGCACCCCTAATACCCGCACGCAGCCCAATCGCGTGTAAAACTTTGCGCGCACCCCTTATACCCGCACGCAGCCCAATCGCGTGTGGAACTTCCCGCGCACCCCTGGAATACACGCGCCCAGGCCAATCGCGTGTGGAACTTCCCGCGCACCCCTGAAATACACGCGCCCAGGCCAATCGCGTGTGTAACTTCCCACGCACCCCTGAAATACACACGCCCAGGCCAATCGCGTGTGGAACTTCCCGCGCACCCCTGAAATACACGCGCCCAGGCCAATCGCATGTGGAACTTCCCGCGCACCCCTGAAATACACGCGCCCAGGCCAATCGCGTGTGGAACTTCTCACGCACCCCTGAAATACACGCACACGCTCCCCCAGGGCCGATCGCGCGTGAAACCACCCACAAGCCCCTGAAATACATGCGCCCAGGCCAATCGTGTGTGGAACTTCCCGCGAACCCCTGCAATACACGCGCACAGGCCAATCGCGTGTGGAACTTCCCGCGCACCCCTGTAATACGCGTACCCTGCTCGCACGGGGCCAATCGCGTGAGGTACTTCCCGCGCACCCCAGTGATACACGTAGCCCGCTTGCCGTGCTGGTACAGGGTTAGCGCAGCCCTTTGCGCTGGATTGGGGATTTTGATGGCTTTTCCCTGCGCGGAAGGCGTTCTTGGGGGCGTAACTGGCGCTGCTGCAAGGTCGCTGCGCCACTGTGCGCCACGGCTGGTTTTGGTGGCTGGAATCCATGAATACGCTGTGCGCGGAAATGCGTTTTGGCGCACGCGGCTGGTGCAGGGATTCGCACACGCACACTGTGCGCCAGCCACGTGCGCCACTTGTGCGCTGAATTCTATGTATTACCCCCTATATGTGTTGTCAGGATTGTTTGCTGCATTTCTGTGAAGTTCTATCATTTGCAAACACAATGGGTCTGTACTGTGTAAGTAAATGTTGTCAACAATTGGTGGTAATTGAAATAGAATATTCATTGCTACATTTGCATAACAACTTACACCAACTATATTTGAGAATTTAAATGGTCCAGGTAGTTCTGTATCTAACTACTTTTTTTGGAGTTTGTCTTCCTTCTTTAAAGAAGTACCTGGTTTACTTTCTCTAATTGATTCTTTTTTGTTTGTGGTATTTGATGAAGTATTAGTTTCTTTTACTCTCTTTGGAGGATTTGCAGTGACGTCCTGTTGCATTTCTGTTTGATTTAGTTTTCTTTTACAACGTTTTAGTTTTTGTGGAACAGAATATGTGTTTAGATGGGGAGTGTATAGTGAGCAAAGTCTATTATATTCTAAAATGCAAGGAATATCAGCGTTTACTTTACTTGCATCAAAGTTGATTAGAAATAGACCGTCAAGTGTACGTAAGCGTGATAGTGCTACGTAGCTCATGCCTTCTTTAAAGACTGTGCTACCAATATCTATCATTGCTTTGTCTAGGGTAAGACCTTGTGATTTATGAATCGTGACTGCGTATGCAAGAGTTAGAGAAAATTGTTCTCTGCATACATACATATTTTTGAAGAGAAGGAATCTAGCTGTTGAGCATCCTATCCGTTTTACTTCTGAAAGTTTGTCAAAGAGTATATTGACAAACTGAATTTTGTTGTCACGTGGGTATGTTTGAAAGCCAACAACTGTAACCAGTGCTCCATTAACTAGTCCTTGGTCCACGTCAAGGTTACGTTTAAGCATTACTCTGCAATTTAAGGATAATTTTAACATCTTTTCTAAGCCTGCTGTGTTTGAGATTGATTTTTCTAAATTATTTAGTCTTGTTGTGGCTTGGTCACACATGGGTAGTGTCATACCATGTACATCTAGTTTGTCTGTGGCGCTAATTTCCATTATTGGTTGCATTTCTTTACTTAGCATGATTTCATTGAATTTGAAACAGCTTGCAAGAGTTGGCATTAAGGCCATACAATTGACATTTTTGTGGGCTAATTGTTCCATAACATCTGTAGCACAAGCATTATCGCCATAAAGTGCATTAATGTGCCGGGTTTTCAATGTTGCTTCTGCTTCTTTAGAAAGTATACCAACTCTCAAACTTTTTAAAATGTTGGCATAAATTAGATCTGCAGATTGGCGCATGTTTTCTGTTAATTCTCTGTATTGGAAATGTTGCCAAAGGTTGACATTTCCAATGCTGCCAACAGTTTTACGGCAGAGTTTGTGCCCTAATGTTTTAAAAATAGGTTCACCTTTTACTGGTGTTAATTAATAATAATAATAATAATAATAATAATAATAATAATAATAATAATTGAAGCAGATCTCCAAACACAATAATGTGTTTTCCTGCAAAGAGCTCTTCATAGTCTGTTTTGAGTACTTCTTGTAATCTGAGGTGAATCAAAGCTAACATCAGGTTGGAGACCATGCTCACTTCATCTATTAGTAGCATTTTCATTTGTTTCTATACTCTGCGTAATTCCATTGCAGCTTCTGCAGAAAGTTTGTAATAGTCTAATTTGTTCTGGTGTTCTACTGGTAATAGTAGTAATCGGTGTAATGTAACACCACCTATGTTGTTAGGAATGTTTTGCCAGAACCAGCTTCACCACTGACGTACAGTAGTATAGGTTTATAATTATGGCAGGAACATTCTTTATTTTCATGTTTTACACCATGTGCTATTTGTTTTGTTACTTCTTGAAAAATGCTACTTTGCTCATAGTTTAGTTTTGATTGTAGTATAATTAAGTCTTCCTTATCTTCATACTGACACATGGTGTTTTCTACTTCTATCATAGCTAGTTCTGCCTCATTTCTTATTAGTGGTTCTCCCAGTGGTTCTTGGCTTCCTGTTACAGAAGGTTGACTACTGTCAGGAGTATCCTTATCTAGTTGGGCTTGGAGTTCTTCTTCATGTTGCTGTTCATTGTGCAACATTGTTTTGTACTGTGTAAAGTTTACATCAGTTATAGTGCTTTCATTTGCTTTGAAAGCATCCTCATATGAGTCATAGTTATCTAGTAATTGTTCTTCTTTTTTCCATGGTTTGAAGAGTTGTAGCAGGGACATGTAATATACTTCTTTATGTTGAGGAGTCTTCAATGACAATTTGATATGATTAATTAAATTTGGTTTAGTGAGTTTAACTAAGCTGCCTTACCAGTCTGTCACTCTAAATTTGCCTTTTTTTTCATCAGGTTTCATGTTATTTTTGTATTTGTAGTTTTGGGCTATTTGGTATAGACACATATTTTCCAAAGTATTACTTCTGTTTGGGTAGTATGTGTCCAATAAATAGTTTTTTAAAATGTCTTGGCTGTTGGGATCATGTTTGGCTATTGTTTCTATATCTTCATATGATTTTAGAACTCTTTTTCTAGATTACGCTGGACCAAGACTTAGCCATACTATATTTTCAGAATTACCATACAATGAAGTACCAGTTAAACGATCAGCTGCTTCATAAGATCCACATTCTCTATGGGTGAGCATTTTTATGCCCAAGCTGTATAATTTCTGAGATACTGTTTTATCTGATGACAGGTCATTCCAGAGGTCTTGGAGCTCTGTCTTTTCTGCTTTAGTTAAGTATGCTGTGACATATCATGCAACTGCAGTAGAATTGTCTGCAATGTACTGCACATCTATGTTTGTATTCCATAAGTGGGCAATGATTGCATTATAATCATTGATATATTTTTCTTCTTCTTTTCTTTTTATGTAATATGTATTTTTAGGTGACTTACCTTTAACACTATGTCTAACTGAAGACATGAGGTTGTTTACTTGACCTGTATTTGTAACTGGTCTAGGGAAACCAAATCGGCATTTGGTGTAGTATTTGCCTTTGTTTTTGTATTTGCGACGACAATATTTTCCAAATTTGTGTCTTTGAAATTGTAAAATTTGTGTACGAAGATCACTATTTGTGGCTTCTGATGGAATTTCACAAGTGACATATTTTTCAATAAACTGTAAAACAGTGGCATTACTGTCTTGACCAAATTTAGGAGCATCTTTAATCCATAAAAGCATGTGGGTATGTGGTGCTCCTCTGGCTTGGTATTCTTTTCTCCAAAAGAAGTGTTGCACTTCTCCAAGGGGAGGAACAGTTTTATTACAAATAAAATGTAGCATAGCAATGAAGAGATGGTGAAAATATCTTGAAACATTAACAGGATCCAAAGAACAAAGTTCTCCAGGTGTCAGAATATCTATGTTTGTTTTGTTCTTATTTGATATGCCTAGGAAATCATGTAAATCTTCCCATGAATATTCTGCACAACTTAATGTAACAAACCAAGTGGGTGGGCCAAGGTTTCTGATCATACAACGTACATCTCCATGACGTCGAAACGAGTACTCTTTATTACCACGCATATTTGCTAATAGATTTGTAATATTTGATTGTAAAACCTCATCCTTTTGTTGCACTTTCTCTAATAATTGTGTAGCTGTCATATTTTGAAAGTGTGATCCTGATTTTAATATGTGTGCAACTCCATAACATAAAAATGCTAGTTCACTTTCAAAGAGTAGGTGGAATATGTATTCCACATTTTGTCTAAATCTGGGATCTTCAGAATACATCCGTAATGAGCTGTATTCTGAAGCTGATATTTGAATAGGTCTATCATCATACCTTCCTCCTTTGCCAGTAGGAAAGAGTAGAGGAAAAGCATGTGCTTCTATACTTTTTTCCCATATACTGATTGGCGATCCTTTTGTTTGACGCATTTGGTAAGTTTCCAGTACATCTTGTACAGTGTCATTACAGTGCAAAGGATGAATTGTATAATGGTCTAAAGTATTTGATATTGTAGCAGGATCTAGTAGCTCAAATTGACCAGCTTCTTGTGTTTCTTGAATTATTTCAGTTGTATCTTTCAAGTTTTCTTCAATATTCATTTCTTTGTAATATTCATTATTCTCTTTAAAATATTGGAAGGCTTGTCTAAATTTATATAAATCTACCAGCTGTTGCCATATTTTTTTGTCTTTTGTAGGTACTCCATTTACTAATATAGTTAAAGATTGCTGCATTGGACGTTGCACTCCTAGAGTATGCACATTTTCTTTTAGATTTAATGGTAAATGAAATACTTTTCCACGAATGCCTTTTACCAATTCAGAGGGAGGTAATTTTGCTGTTTTTGGTTGAAGGCGTATTATTGCTTGAAATGGGTGTACTGTTTGAATTATGATGCTCTCATATAAATTAAGTTGTTGTAGAGGTTTTGGTACTGGGTATAATTCCAAATTATTTGTGATAGAACGTGAAGGAGTTTGGTTGTTGTCAAGTTTTGTAGTGCAATAACTGCAAAGTATTAAGGGCTCAGTTATTTCATATTTGTTTTCTGCTAGAAGGTAGAGAGCTAATTCAAACCATTTAGAATCTTCATTGTCTTCTATTTTGTATGATAGGTCCACAGTTTTTGTGTTACTTTTCTAAAAAATTCTACGGCAACATACACATACATGGTTTGGTACTTCAGCTGATGTACTTTTAAATTTTAGTATTTCTTTTTTGTATGTGTTTAGCAAAAGGTTGCCATGTGTAGAATTGTTGCTTAATTGGTTTAAAGCTATTTCATTCTGTAAATGGCTTTAACTTCCAAAATATTTTTTCTGGATATAGTGAATTTCTTCAAGTAAGTCTTTTGCTGTACCATGTAGAAGGATGTTATTTAACTTTGCTGGTGCTAAAGCAGGACTTTTAGCATAGTACAGTTTATAGACTAGATTTCTTATAGTTGAATGATGTGTTGATATCCTTTTGATATCATAGAAAGTGGTTTTACAAGTAGGTCCTGTAATGCAGGCCAATGAATGTCCTTGTAGTCCTGTGTACTTGCGCACTGGACAGGTATCTATATTTTGCAGTAATTTAATTTTGATTTTGTCTTTGCTTTTTACATATTTATTGAGGAATTGGTGTAAAGATTTGAAACATTGTTTGGGAATGTTACACATTGACGTGCATGGCCATTTGTACACTAGACATTCTGATTCAGTTGAATGGAGGGGTAATTCTAAGTTTTCAGGGCATATTTTTGTAAGGAGTACTTCTTGTTCCATTATGGTATTATTCACTTTTTCATAACCTCGACCACTGCTATTTATGGCAATTGTATTCATTTGCTTTTGTTTGTACGCTTCTTCATTAAAATATGGTTCTGTACTCGTAGTGTGATTCCATTCACCTCCGCAGATACTTAAGAAGTTCTTTCTGTTGACATTTCGCTTATTGAGAAGTCTTTTTTGTAATTTAGTTATTAGTTTTGTTAGTGGTTTCATTGTGTTTAACAGTAAAATAAATAAATTTCTTTTGAGAAGAATTGCACTGTCCATCAATGCTTCTAAGATTAATTTCCTACGATAGGTTTTAAGCTTTGAACCTGATTTCTCTCCTGTTTTTATAAGATTTTGAAGGACTTTGTGACGGTATATTTTGGCTAAAATACTTTTCTTGGTATGCTTACTTTGCACTATATTACAATTTGAAGAAGTAGTTTTATCTGTACTGATAGCTGATTTTCTGTTAATTGTTTTTTGGTTTGTTTTACATTTTGATAGAGGAAGCGAAGTTGTTGTACTTGAAAATTCTTGTGTTTCACTAAATGATTGTATTAGCTGTTTTGTTTCAACTTTCTTTACAAATTCTGCTAGAGATGGATGCTTATGTTGGACACCTTTATTTTCATTTGCTCTAATTTTGCATTGCTTTCTACGGAGTTGTCTTTTGGTAGGCATTCTTTAGGGTCTGTTGAAAAAATAAAGAAGATATGGGTTGGGGTGTTCTGGAATGTATGTGTGCTGTGTGCATGAGTGTTTGAGTAAGATGATAAAGATGTATGTAATGGTGTGTGACTGTGCATTGGGAACTAAAACTAGTAGGAATAGGTATTCTTGAATTTATGTGTTACTAAACTGGGGTTCAGATGACAAAAAAAAGTAAGCTAGTGGTGTGGAAAAGTACAAATAGTAAATCTAATGTATACAATTAAAACAGTTGTTTGTTCTATAATATGAAAATTGTAGTGGTTCAGTTGGCTAATTTGTGTGTCCAAAAATAGAAATTTGTGGGCCGTTCTGGCTGTAAATCGCTGTTTATGACATGGAAATTTTTGGACAAAATGGTACAAAATCTCTATTTTAAGAAACCAAAATAGCTTGTAATAATGTCATAGTATATTTGATTAATAATATAAATATTATGGTGATATTTTATGTACTTTTTTTTTAAATTAACAGGTAACTTCTTAGTTTTTCTTTCTTCTTCGAATTCGGCTGCTTCTTTTCAGGAAACTGGTCTTCACCGCAATTGTAAAAGCTTCAAATTAGTAACTTTGTTTGTATATATCACTGTTTTTAATTTAGATATTGATTTTTTTAATTGAAAACCCCAGTGCCTTCTGTAAAACCATTAAACTAATTTATTTACATAAGATACATTGCAACAGTTCAGTACATATGATATGTTCTTAATGAACACATTGTATTGAATGACTAACTGTAGCAAAAAAAATATCTTTACTATGTCTTGTGAAATTTATAATATATTAGTGAATACCACTATTTCTGTAAGTAAACTGTTCTAGGTAATAGCGCCTCAATGTCATGTCTAATTTAAAGTAATTAAGTAAATAATATGTAGTCTATATATTTCATTTAAAAAATGTTAGTTTAACATGATTTGAGTGTGTGTGTATAAAGAAAGTAAAAAGTATAAAGGTTTATAAGTGATAGTTGATTTTAGGAAATTGAAAAAAGTACAGTAAATTCATTTTACAGATTTTACAAGGTAAAAATCTGTTTGAATATGTGTTCATATACTATACAGAAAATATGCATACCTGAAGTTTTTGTTCATGCATATGGATATGCATGGAGCTGCAAGTAGAAATCTTGAAGACTTGTACAGTATTTCTGGTAGATGCTGCTTGCCAATGATATGACACTTGTACTCAGAGAGATTCAGAGTACATTTGCAGTGCTGATCTATGATGATGCAGTTAGATGTAGAGGTCTTGAATGTGGTGAATGGTCATGTGATTTTTGAGGTACATCCAATGAGGGAATGGCAGAGAGAGTGTAGTGGAAATGGTAGAAGGGCTGTTCATGTTACGATATGTCCGCGGACATGGCGGGAGTTCGCGGACATCAGGAGTTACATCCAGGGATTTTTGGGTTCAAAAGTCATGCAAATGAGAATAATCACTGAAAGGGATTGGTCAGGAAAGTTTGGTGGGTGTGTTGTGCCAGGAGAGATTTTCTCAGATACTCTTTTTGCTGAGAGAACAAAAGATAGCTATGGCTGTGTGTTTCAGAAAACAGATTGTTTGGATTTTAGAAGATTCGTGGATACATTGGTTGAAGGTGCATGCAGAAAGCTGTGGAGTAGCTGTAGATCTTGGATTCCCACATGTGGAAGTAGACTGGCATGGAGTACGTGGAATGAAGTGGTTGGACTTGCTACCTCTATGTGCTACTTTGGAGACAGAGCAACATCCAGACATAATTGTAATTCATTGTGGAGGGATCAGTTTAGGACATGTGACTGGAATTTTTTGCAATTTGCTATGAAAGAAGGACTTAGGAAGGTTATGGACATGTTTCCTAATTCTCAAGTGATATTTTCACGGATTGCGCAGAGACAAATGTGGCTTCGTTCTTCTTCATTTGGTCCACAAATGCTGTTTGTGGCTTACTTATGCTGGCAATCAGATTTTTCTGAGAAATGTACAAAATGCATTGCGACCTTTTTTGGAATTACAACAACGATTTTGAAGTAGATGTTAAGCATTTACAATTTTTGACTTACAAACACCACCCAAAGGCATTTGTGATGTCATCTTTGATGTCCTGGGTGTTAGTCTTAGCAGTGCACGGTGGTGGCGCGAGTTATGGTTGCTTAGTTTACCATAACTGGCGAATTTCAAGGGTTTTCCGGTTTTACTTGGAACCATAACGTCCCTTTAACAAAGTTTTTTCACTGAATTTCATAGGTTTTTAGTAGCGCAACTTAACCATAACGTCCCTTTAACAAAGTTTTTTCACTGAATATATATATATATATATATATATATATATATATACATATACATATTATGGCTTTGCAAAACTGCTCTCTTTTAGTTATCCCCACACATGTCTTAAAGGAAAGAAGAAAGGAGAATGGCCATGATGGATGTTGGAAGCCTGGGGGGACCTGGTGGTGTTGTTACCTTCAAACCTGGGAGTGTCTGAGAATAGAGGATAATGGTCATGATGGATGTTGGAAGCCTGGAGGGAGCTGGTGGTGCTGTTCCCTTCAAACCTCGGAGTGTCTGAGAATAGAGGATAATGGTCATGATGGATGTTGGAAGCCTGGGGGGAGCTGGTGGTGTTGTTATCTTCAAGCCTGGGAGTAAGTGAGAAAAAAAGGATAATGGCCACGATGGATGCTTCAAGCCTCGAGTGAGATGGGGCACTGCTACCTTGAAGCCTGGGAGTAAGTGAGAAGAAAAGATAATGGCTACAACAGTTGTTGCAAGCATGGGGGTAACTGGTGGCATTGATTACTTCAAGTCTGGGAGTGAGTGAGTGAGTGAGTGAGTGAGTGAGTGAGTGAGTGAGTGAGTGAGTGAGTGAGTGAGTGAGTGAGTGAGTGAGTGAGTCGGTGAGTCAGTGAGAAGAAAGCATGATGGCCATGATGGATGCTGCAAGCCTGCAGGGAGCTGGCGGCATTGCAACCTTCAAGACTGGGAGTAAGTGAAAAGACTTGATAATGGTCATGATGGATGCTGCAAAGCTGGAAAGGGTTGGTAGCATTGATACCTTCAGGAATGGGAGTAAGTGAGAAGACATGAAAATGGCCATGATGAAGGCTACAAAGCTGGAATGGGCTGGTAGCATTGATACCTTCAGGAATGGGAGTAAGTGAGAAGAAAGCATAATGGCCATGATGAGGGCTACAAAGCTGGAAAGGCTTGGTAGCATTGATACCTTCAGGAATGGGAGTAAGTGAGAAGAAAGCATAATGGCCATGATGAGGGCTACAAAACTGGAAAGGCCTGGTAGCATTGATACCTTCAGGAATGGGAGTAAGTGAGAAGAAAGCATAATGGCCATGATGAGGGCTACAAAGCTGGAAAGGTTTGGTAACATTGCTACCTTCAGGAATGGGAGTAAGTGAGAAGAAAGCATAATGGCCATGATGAGGGCTACAAAGTTGGAAAGGGCTGGTAGCATTGATACCTTCAGGAATGGGAGTAAGTGAGAAGAAAGCATAATGGCCATGATGAGGGCTACAAAGCTGGAAAGGTTTGGTAACATTGCTACCTTCAGGAATGGGAGTAAGTGAGAAGAAAGCATAATGGCCATGATGAGGGCTACAAAGTTGGAAAGTGCTGGTAGCATTGATACCTTCAGGAATGGGAGTAAGTGAGAAGACAGCATAATGGCCATGATGGATGCTGCAAGCTTGCAGGGAACTGGCGGCATTGCAACCTTCAAGACTGGGAGTAAGTGAGACGACATGAAAATGGTCATGATGAGTGCTGCATGACATTGATACCTTCAAGACTAGGTGGAGGTGTACAGAAAAATATATTTTTTTGATTAAAATGTATGGGAGTGTGCAAACTGGGTGCAGAATCACATTCAAGCTGCATGTAAAGCAACATGCATAGTCGCATGCATGAAACATGAAAATCCCATCCACAGGCTCATTCATGCATGTTCAGCCTCAGGCACGCATACACACATCCAGACATAATTGTAATTCATTGTGGAGGGATCAGTTTAGGACATGTGACTGGAATTTTTTGCAATTTGCTATGAAAGAAGGACTTAGGAAGGTTATGGACATGTTTCCTAATTCTCAAGTGATATTTTCACGGATTGCGCAGAGACAAATGTGGCTTCGTTCTTCTTCATTTGGTCCACAAATGCTGTTTGTGGCTTACTTATGCTGGCAGTCAGATTTTTCTGAGAAATGTACAAAATGCATTGTGACCTTTTTTGGAATTACAACAACGATTTTGAAGTAGATGTTAAGCATTTACAATTTTTGACTTACAAACACCACCCAAAGGCATTTGTGATGTCATCTTTGATGTCCTGGGTGTTAGTCTTAGCAGTGCACGGTGGTGGCGCGAGTTATGGTTGCTTAGTTTACCATAACTGGCGAATTTCAAGGGTTTTCCGGTTTTACTTGGAACCATAACGTCCCTTTAACAAAGTTTTTTCACTGAATTTCATAGGTTTTTAGTAGCGCAACTTAACCATAACGTCCCTTTAACAAAGTTTTTTCACTGAATATATATATATATATATATATATATATATATATATATATATACATATACATATTATGGCTTTGCAAAACTGCTCTCTTTTAGTTATCCCCACACATGTCTTAAAGGAAAGAAGAAAGGAGAATGGCCATGATGGATGTTGGAAGCCTGGGGGGACCTGGTGGTGTTGTTACCTTCAAACCTGGGAGTGTCTGAGAATAGAGGATAATGGTCATGATGGATGTTGGAAGCCTGGAGGGAGCTGGTGGTGCTGTTCCCTTCAAACCTCGGATTGTCTGAGAATAGAGGATAATGGTCATGATGGATGTTGGAAGCCTGGGGGGAGCTGGTGGTGTTGTTATCTTCAAGCCTGGGAGTAAGTGAGAAAAAAAGGATAATGACCACGATGGATGCTTCAAGCCTCGAGTGAGATGGGGCACTGCTACCTTGAAGCCTGGGAGTAAGTGAGAAGAAAAGATAATGGCTACAACAGTTGTTGCAAGCCTGGGGGTAACTGGTGGCATTGATTACTTCAAGTCTGGGAGTGAGTGAGTGAGTGAGTGAGTGAGTGAGTGAGTGAGTGAGTGAGTGAGTGAGTGAGTGAGTGAGTGAGTGAGTGAGTGAGTGAGTGAGTGAGTGAGTCGGTGAGTCAGTGAGAAGAAAGCATGATGGCCATGATGGATGCTGCAAGCCTGCAGGGAGCTGGCGGCATTGCAACCTTCAAGACTGGGAGTAAGTGAAAAGACTTGATAATGGTCATGATGGATGCTGCAAAGCTGGAAAGGGTTGGTAGCATTGATACCTTCAGGAATGGGAGTAAGTGAGAAGACATGAAAATGGCCATGATGAAGGCTACAAAGCTGGAATGGGCTGGTAGCATTGATACCTTCAGGAATGGGAGTAAGTGAGAAGAAAGCATAATGGCCATGATGAGGGCTACAAAGCTGGAAAGGCCTGGTAGCATTGATACCTTCAGGAATGGGAGTAAGTGAGAAGAAAGCATAATGGCCATGATGAGGGCTACAAATCTGGAAAGGTTTGGTAACATTGCTACCTTCAGGAATGGGAGTAAGTGAGAAGAAAGCATAATGGCCATGATGAGGGCTACAAAGTTGGAAAGGGCTGGTAGCATTGATACCTTCAGGAATGGGAGTAAGTGAGAAGAAAGCATAATGGCCATGATGAGGGCTACAAAGCTGGAAAGGTTTGGTAACATTGCTACCTTCAGGAATGGGAGTAAGTGAGAAGAAAGCATAATGGCCATGATGAGGGCTACAAAGTTGGAAAGGGCTGGTAGCATTGATACCTTCAGGAATGGGAGTAAGTGAGAAGAAAGCATAATGGCCATGATGGATGCTGCAAGCTTGCAGGGAACTGGCGGCATTGCAACCTTCAAGACTGGGAGTAAGTGAGACGACATGAAAATGGTCATGATGAGTGCTGCATGACATTGATACCTTCAAGACTAGGTGGAGGTGTACAGAAAAATATATTTTTTTGATTAAAATGTATGGGAGTGTGCAAACTGGGTGCAGAATCACATTCAAGCTGCATGTAAAGCAACATGCATAGTCGCATGCATGAAACATGAAAATCCCATCCACAGGCTCATTCATGCATGTTCAGCCTCAGGCACGCATACATGCCCAGTTCTGAAAGGTATTCCATGCATGTACAAGCTGCAGATAACACGGATGAGGACATAATGGATTCGCCGCCGTGATAGTCGTTGAGACAATGCAGACGCAGGGGTCAAGGTACAGAATGAAACCCTAGCAAAGGTTGAGAAGCATACTTCAGTAGTGAAACACCCATGGAGTGCGGGCAGACAAAGACTAACATGGAGGACAAAGTGGTGGAAACCGTCACCCACACCCAGTGCAACCAAAGGCCTTCATATGTTTATGGATATAAACACATTTGCAGAAAATGTAAGGAGGCGCCTTCAACTGAGCAATAACGAACAGCAAAGAGTGGAACTATGCCAAAAGTAAATGGCTGTTGTATAAATTCTAGCACGAGGACTTTACAAAGTTTAATGTTGGGAGCGGTCATGTAACGAGATTATGTTACTCTCTGTGTAACCTCAAAAAAGCATTCGGAAAAACAACACAACTTCAACAGATTTTGCACGCAGAGTGGGCATGAACACACCGCTTCGGGACCGGGTGCAAAGTAACTCTGGGTGCCAGGGGAGCTTGCGTTCCCTTCTGTAGGTTCATAACCAAGAACATACACCACTCACCCACTGACTGCCAGCGGGACGCGAGCAGCAGATGGCCCACACCTGGCTAGGAGAGTCCAGTGGAATATCGGAGATAGAAGTGGCCGGAGACGCAGCTGGGGCAAGCGCCCCTCGTCAAGCCCTGATTGCGGTCGCACTAAAGTCACACATTACATGGTTCACTGTTGCCTCGAGTGAAATGACACAGCGCTGATTTCTTACATTACCAACATGTGCATGTGCCATCGTTGGCAGCAGAGCTCTCCAGTCCTCCGCGTGAGTTTCCCAGGTATGTGTTTTTTCTTTTTTCCCCCCCTCGGATGTTTAGTGCTGTGTAAATGTACATTTTCTGAGAGCAAACATGGCAAATTGAAACACATATTCGAATTCTATCTCATGTGCACATTTCTTTGTAAATAAAACACTGGCATTGGCCAGCAAGTGCATGGCATTGCTGTTGCATGACAGCAGTGCATGTATTCATGTGTGCGTATTGGGCTTCATACAGTTTGAAGCTCACTTGGAAGCAACGCAGCGCTGTGCAGGGGCTGCAGCAATAGGGTGCAACTACATTGGCATCATTCAATATTAAGGTGACGGGCAGAAGGCGATGGAGAGAGGGGGATTCTGAGGGCTATACACAGGGAATGCAGGATAGGCAGGGACATGTGCCCCCAGTCTGGGTCAGGGAGTTCCTGCAGATTTGACCTCATTGAAGCTATCTTCCTAAGCACCCCCGTTAGACGCATGAACCCCTGCACCCCTTCTAACAGCATTTGTATGCAACGCTATGATAATGCACATTGCCATCTCCTCCCTTCTCCCTCCTGGAGGCCGCTGTAGTGACTTTGCTTCAGGGGTGTAGACGGGGCCCCATCAGTCCCTGTTTCTGAGGCTTGTTCTGTCACCTGTGGTAGTCGGATTGATACAGAGCGACTGGCTGCCTGGTTCCCTCTGAGTTCTACAGGGCACCAGGTCCAGCCCTGCCCCGCCCATCCACCTCGCTGCACTTAGCATGTTGACCCTCAGCCCCTGCACCCCATGCAATACCCTGTCACATTCCCTCCTGGCCTCCCCTTGCTCTCGCCTTGCACCGTGGCCCTCCTCCTCGTACAACCACTCTTTTCACTTGCACTCTGTCCTCTTTACCCCGCACCTCCCTTCCCACCTTAGCACTTCACATTTCACGCAGATCGGCACTCCCATCCCTCCCACTTCTTCATAAAGCACTTGCACATTCCAAATGTCACAAGGCCTAGTAGGACCGTTATTGTTATCTTTCACCCTTGTTCCCCCACCTTTTTTGTCTTGTGGCGGCTTCGAAACACCATTGGGGCCTTACAATTATCCATTAAATAAATATGCACAGAAATGCAATTCCATCACACCTGCTGGTCACTCCACAGAGTGTATACGGGGATTCCCCCAAGCTCCCAAGTTCCGCTTGAGCATCGTTTGTATTCCCCACAATACTGTCACCAACCACCTCTGGCAGAACCAAGGAGGGAGTCCCTGTAAGTGCAACTTTGTAGCATGGGGAGCTGTAAGCAGGCTCGGACTGGTCTATAGAGCAATAGGGCAATGGCCAAACCTAAAATGCAAAATGCTTGCGTGGGACAGTTATTTTTCGTCAAAGTGGGCCACTTTTTAGGCCAATGTGGGTCAGTTTAATGAGTTACTTCACTATGCGGCAACTCGTTTTGACCAGCGTTGTTGAATAAATATTCTTTAAAATGCAGAATTCGCATTACGTTTTATCAAAAAAGTCCCCACCTGGGTACGACTAAAACAGTCTGTCACAAAAGGAATACATTGCCATTTGCAACTTTGGGCCACTTTTTCATTGGCGCTTGAGACAATTGTCTGCCCCAGTCTGACCCTGACCGCAAGCACAGGCAATTGCAAGTTATCCAAATTTGAGGCCTGGTGGCCAGCTCATGGGTGAGGCTCCCCCAGAGCTCCGGGGGGCCATGGTCACTCACACACCCTGGAAGATGTCAGAGCTTCGAGGCACGAGGCGGTAGAAGAGAAATTGATTTTCTAGGCTCCAGACAAAGCAGCAACAAGGCCCATATAAAAGTACATCACAGCTGTTGCCTGAATGTTTTAGTACATCAGCTAACAGAGCCAGGGCATAGACCACTAACAGAGTGTCCACACGTACTTCTGATGTTGTTCACACAAGAACTGGCCAATCACACAGCACGCTCTCCCTGCAACCGCACCTGAACAGACGTGCATAATTAAAAACCATGGATTAAAGAGGGGCAGGGCTGACAGGTACTGCGGGAGTCGGGAGTGCAGAGAGCAAGGAAGAGTTTACAGTGTGTCGAAGAGGGAAGGAAAGAGAGAGTGAGCCGAAGGTGGGAGAGAGGAGAATGGAGGAGTAGGAGAGGGGAGCAAAGGTGGGGGAGAGAATATCGAAGGTGAAAGAACAAGAATCAGAGGTCGTGGAGAGATGAGCTGAGTTGGAGGAGAAAGAAGTGCAAGGAAATGAGAGAATAGTGGATGTGAAAGAATGCAGTGAGAAAGTGGAAATGAGAAGAGAGGAGGAGAAGGTAAAGGAGGGAGAAGCACAGATAAAGGAGAAGGAGACAAGAGTAAAGGAGTGTAAAAAGCAGAGACGAGGGAATGAGGTGGAGAGAGGGAGAAAAATGAAGAACGTGGAGAAGAGAGACTGATTCTAAGCAGGAAAAGTGGAATACCATGTGATGGAGGTTAAGGAGCAGCCACTGAGGAAGAAAGAGGACATATAAAAAGAAGAAAGATAAAGGTGAAAGACAGAGAGAAAAGGAAAGTAGAAGGAAAAAAACGGACAAAAGGAAGAGCAGGAAAACATTCATGATTGACGGTGAGATCAGAGGAGACAGAAGGTGCAGAAAGATGGAGAGTTGAAGAGAAGTAAGATGCTGCGGCAAAATGTTTATTTATTTGTTTATTTATGCCTTTGTTAAGCACACTAAGGCCATGGGTATCAAGGCACTGGTAACGGACAGATGTATCAAAGGGAAGGCATAGAGGGTACACATGTTCATGGCATTACTGCAATCGGTGGGAACAGTAAGGTTTTAAGTTGTTTCCTGAAAGTCCAGTAGGATTTCTCCAATCTCAAGGCCAAGGGTAGGGGTTCCAGTTTTTTGCAGCAATGACCAGGAAGCTGCTTCCCCCGGATTTCTTCCTCCTGAATCTGGGAACCGTCAGTTAGTTAGCGTAGGGTCATGAGCAGTGGGATTTTGCACATTTCTGTGACAAGTATCTCAGGCAGTGTTGTCGAGTCATTTATGTTTGATAGCTAAGGTCTTGAATAGGATGAGTTCACGGATGGGTAGCCAATGAGTTCTGGATCTAGCAGCAGAGATGTGCCCTCATTTTGGTATGTTCAATGTTGAGGAGGCCAGAGACAGGAAGGGTGGGCCAGGATCGGAGAAAGCCAGAGAGATTAATCAGAGAGATAAGAAGCAAAATGGAGAATGGAGAAGCGAAAGAGAGTAGGAATAGGACATTGAGTAAAGGGCCAAATAGAGGGCAAAGAAGGATAGTCCTCAGGACTTCACCAACCCTAAGTAGAGCCTTACCTTGGGGGAGAAGCGCCAGGTTGCAGCTGCATGTCTAGAGGGTTGCACAGTTGAGTTTAGTCTGCATCAAAAGCAGGTGGAAGAGAAACCTCTTATTCCGAAGTTCCAGCAGCACTGAAAGTGTTGGGTGCCTGACCCCTATCATGACCGCCCAAAACACCAGGGGAGACGGGTGCCCGACCCCTATCATGATCACCCAAAATCCCAGGGGAGACGGGTGCCCGACCCCTATCTTGACCGCCCAAAACACCAGGGGAGACGGTGCTAGATTCCTAGAAGTCCAGGTGGTTCAACGCCACATCCTAGCATGTCCAACCCAAGCAAAGAAATATTCAACAAGGGGGAAGTGCAGGAATGGGGGGGTACTGAAGATCCCCGGGACTGAGAGTGACTGTCTTCCCACAGCAAAGGCAATTACTTTTTTTCATGAAAAAGAGGGAAGGGCAACAGCCCTAATAGAGCGGCTCCATTTTGTGCATATTCTTGACTCCACCTCAGGCATTCAGTCAAATAAAATCCCTTGATTTTCTGGTGTACCCAATAAAGAAGCTGAAGCAAAGCTTGGGCTTGGACATATTTCTCTTAATCCTTTGTCTGCAGCACCTGCGACATGATACATGAAGTTCCCCTGAAGGTGCAATTGCAGTAATGGTTTGGCCAGAAACCACCAACTCTCTGGGAATCCCCTCAGGTAGCCTGCTACTCCATTAAATGTACGCAACATATGCAGATCCTGGAACATTTGCATAACAATCTATCCGTGTCTCCCCTCTTCCTGACACCAGCTATCGTACCAATACTGCAGCGAGTATTTGGAATTAGATATCCATTGAGACAACCATATTAAATGTACCCGCGAGGTAATGACGGCCTCCAGGAGGAACTCCCAGAAGGAATATGAGAAAGAGCTAAGGAGATGAACTGATGATGTCATAAGAAAGTGTGCACAACGCCCCAAGATACTGAATGAAGACAATGTATGGATCCTAGAGGACAATTGACGAAGACAAGTATCGAGTGAACTATCAACGTGGAATTACAGGTTAACAAAGTGCTGCAGAAAAGAGATGTTTAATGAATGTACAGACGCTGAAACTCAAGATGGATTAAGTCTTCATATAGGCTAGCTATAAGTAGCAAGTAGAGTGCAGGCAAAGCTACCATTTTATAGAGACTGGACATTGGTATCATGAAATAGTAAGCCAAAGAATCATTGAGGATGAATGAAAAGTTGTGTGGCAGTAGAATAGCAGGCTAGTGTGGCTGCATGGCGAGGCTGTCTGGCCTGAAGTCAAGAAATCAGAAATTGAGGTCGGCTATCTGCTCTGAAGAAGAATGAGCGTGCAGAGGAGGATTCCTTTCATGTTAAGGTGCAAGACAGCTCTGTCATGGGTTTCAACACACTTCTCCCTAAAGACTACAAGATCCTCTCTGTGCCCAGACCTAACAGACCAGGAGGAGGATTAACCCTGATCTTTCCTGAGTGGATCCCTGTTTCCATCATTCCCACAAAGGTCTACTCTTCTTTTCAATATCTGGTCTGGAGGCTCTCTCTCTTCCCTTTCTCCTCTCTCACTCTGGCCACCTTCTATCGGCCACCAAGCCAGCCCACCCTCTTTCTCTCTGAATGGGCTGACCTAACCTCTTCTCTCCTTTCCCCGTCCTCCAAACTCCTCTTTCTGGAGGTTGTCATCACCCATCTGTATTCTCCTGACTCCTCTGGTCCCTTCTGCAACCTATGCAATGCTTATACTCTCTCCGTTCTACCTTCTGGCCTAATGCACACCGCTGGCCACACTCTTTATCTCCAAATACATCTCTCTATCTGAACTACCTCACTCTACTGGACTGATCATTCTCCTCTCTCTTCTCACATGAAGCTCTCTTCTCCACTAGGACCAGCACTCCCATCACTACCTCCTTCCTTCAAGGTAATCCGACCCATGAAAAGAGTTACAGTGGCTGTCTTTGCTTCCACTTACTTTCCTCCTTCTACTCCTACTGCTGACTCCCACCCTGACACAGCCCTCTCAAACTTTCACCTCTTCATCTCCAACACTCTTGACATTCTTGTCCCTGTCATGAGGGCACATCTGAAACCTTCCAAAAAGTGCAACTCTTGGTACGTCTCCAAGCTGTCTGCTCTTAAACAAAAGTGCAGAGCAGCAGAACGGAAATGGCTATCTTCAGGTGCACCACCTGACAAACCGGCCTGCTGCCTTCTTCAAAGGCAATATAGACTTTTCATCCGCTCCAAGAAAAGGGATTATATTTAACCCTGCATCTCAGCGGCATCTAACAACACAGCAGAACTCTTCAAAGTCAGCAAGGAACTGGCCAATCCTACTGCAGCCTCATCCTCTTCTGCACCCACCCAGGCCCTTTGCTTGGCCCTGGCCGCCCATTTCACTGCCAAAACACAGGACATCCAGTCCTCTCTCTCCCCCACAACACCTTTGCCTGCACCCACTTCTCTTGGCCCTCCCTCGGCCACTCCCTGCTCTTCTCCCCTCCCTCTCCCCTGTTCAGCGGTGGACTGGCCTATAGGGAACTCTGGACATTTCCCAGGAGGCCTCTGCACCCTGGGCCTCTTTTGTGTGGCATTTCCACATTTCCTCATAGGAAAGGGGTTGGGCTTGCTGAAAATGTGTAACTTGGGGCCACCTTGAACTTTATTTCCAGGGCCCATTTTGGTTCCCAGTCCACCCCTGCCCTGTCACAACTGAGGAGGTCTCTAGACAAGTCTGGTCCATGAAAGCCTCCTCCAAACAGGTTGACCCTTGCCCTCCGAAAAACTATCATGTACAACATTGATTATCTTGCTCCAGTCTTGGCTGACCTCTGCAATCTCTCCATCGCCAATGGAGTTTTCCCCACTTCTCTCAAGCACCCTCTTGTGCACCTTCTGCTCAAAAAAACCTCTGCTGACCCTTCTATCTTGGCTAACTATCGCCCAACCTCTATTACTCCTTTCCTTGGCAAACTCCTGGAGAAATTAGCAGTCTCTCAGTTTACCCACCATACTGAATCTGTTCGTTGTTTCCATGACCATCAGTCTGTCTTTAGAGCATCCAGAGGCCTGGGAATTGCTCTTCTAAACACCTGTCAAAACCTGTTCTCAAATCTGTCTCATTCTTCTTGATCTCTCTTCTGCCTTCGACACTGTAAACCACAACATCCTGATCTCCCATCTCCATGATACCCTGGGCATCACAGATCTAGCCATGGCGTGGCTTGCCTGTTTTCTCTTTGACCGTCTTTCACAGATGGAACTTGAGTCCTTTCTCTCCTCTACCACTCTCTATACTTGTGGCATCCCCCAGGGATCTAACCTATCCCTGTGGTTCTTCAATGTCTACATGGCCCATCTGGCCCTCTTGATCTCTACCTTCACCTCTAACTTTCAGTATTATGCGGATGACACACACCTCTCCTTCAGGCAACAATTGGCCTCTTCCACCTCCTCGCTCATTCCTGACTGTCTGTCCGCAATCCAGTCTTGGTACGCTGCTAACAATCTCTGCCTCAATGCCAGTAAGACAGAGATCCTCCTCATTGGGACCCCTGCCACCGCTCTCCCAATTTCCCACTGGCTGGCCTTCCTTAGCTCTGTACCATCACCTGCAAGCGAGGCAAGAAACCTGTGGGTAATTTTTGACTCCACTCTCTCCTTCTCTTCTCACATCTCAGACATCTCTAAAAAGTTCCACTACCAGCTACGCCTCCTCCAAGGTAGTCTACCTTTTCTCACCTTCCCCCAAAGGCTCACCATCTCCAGAGCCCTGCTCCTCTCTAGGCTGGACTACTGCAACAGCCTCTTTCTCAATCTGCCTACTTCTACCCTCCGCCAGCTACAACTCATCCAGAACAGAACTGCAAGTCTAATTCTTGGCCTCAAGCCCAGGGACTGCATCTCTTCGGTGCTGAAATCCCTCCACTGGCTCCCTGTGGCTGCTAGAACCAAGTTCAAGACCCTCTGCATAGTCCACTAGGCTTTCTGGGGCCAGGGCCCACACTATCTATAACGCTCTCTTCCTAAATCCTCTAATTCTAGAGCCCTTCACTCAGCCTCTTCCAACTCTCTGCGTGTGAGCCATTTTTCCAAGCAGAGATTTGGGGGTAGATCTTTATCATCTGCAGGTGCCTCCCTCTGGAACAGCCGCCCTGCTTCTCTCCAACTTGAGCCGGAACTCCTTAAGACTTTCCTTTTCTCTTCCTCTTTCTCTCTCTCTCTCCTTTGCTAACCTCCCCTCTTTCTCTCTAGCCTCACTTCCCCATCTCTCTCCTTACTCTGCTCAGTTTCTGCTGGCTGGTCACCTGGCTCACCTCTAGAGCCTCACAGGTCCCAGGCTCCCTTGCCAGTCTGTGTTCTTGCCTCCGGGCCTCTGCACTATGCGCTGCACTACTGCACTTTCAGCTTTCATTCCATGAGAGTGGCAACACCTACTGCATTTTAATCTATGTTCCCTGAGAGAGGTAACATCTCTGCACTTAACCCAGGACCCTGCTAGACTGGGTACACTTGTTTCCCCCTCCTCCCTCCCTTGCACCTCCATCTGTACCTTTGCATGTCCTGAATTTACCAGGCCTAGTAAGTTCTGTCTTGTCCCCCTTTGTCTCCCCTAATCTGGTTGAGCCTGTTACAATTCATGCACTTGCACTAACTGAAATGCCATCAGGCCTACTACGCTAGTTACTTTTTGTTAGATCATTCGGAAACTTCAAGGCCTTAGAATGACTACTGTTTTCCCTTGCACCCTTCCCATCTTGAAGCGCTTTGAAGCCGTTTACTTGTTTATAAGCGCGGTACAAATAAACAATTACAATAAAGAAAACAAAGGATGCCAAATTTAATTAATTTAAAGCATTTAAAAGCTGCAGAATGAACTAAATCGTGGTCTCTTTTCATGTGAGGCAAGAATGGAAATAGAGTTTGAACTTGGAGTTCCAGACACGATAGTGAGTGCCCTCACTCACGTGCATTCCCAGGATGAGAATACTCTGCAAAGCCAAGTACAAAGACAATTTCATGGCAGGAGGCATTGGTGATGAGAGATGCTGGGCTAATTTGGTAATGAGGTAGCTTCATGTCCTAGCTCCCTGCACCTGGGTCTTGCCTTACGTACTGCTAAATGAACCAATTGTTCCAGACATGGCACAAGCGTGCCAACCAATTGTTTTACTCCGTATAACGAAGAACTTTATAGCTTGCGAGACCAATGAAACACTGTCTTTCTGATGTTTCTGAAATGACATGTTTGGGGAGGTAGGCATAAATTGTCCACCTGATAAAGGACAGGCAATAACAATCCTAGCTCCTATATGATTCTACATCTAGAGGTTTCCCTTAACCAATCCTAACGCCTGATAGGTTTTTACCATTGCCACGTAGTATGATGTCACTCTGATGAATAATAAAGTATAAAAACTGTATTTTTTGTAGAACTCATTGTGAGACAGAGTGTACGTCCGTTGATGTTCGTTGTAACCTCCCTGTTTTAGATAATTGTTAATAAAACAGTAACTTGCCATCTTCTTGAGTTTGTCCAGTTATTTGGACTCAGAATTATTCTGGTGTAATCCCATCCAGTAACAGATGCACGTTCCAAGGTACATAAGCTCATGTACCTTTCTGATTATATCTCAGTTTATTCTCCATCTCGTTCCCTCCAATGCTCCTCTACAATAACCTCACCATCGCATACCATCTGTACCTCCTCTCATTTCTGGTATTTCTCCCTACTCACCCCACTTCCCATAGCAATCAAATGCAGGCCAACTGTGAATCACTTTAAAACGTGGCTTAAATTGCACTCATTTGCTAAAGAGGGAATTCCCTTTACCGACTCCCTCGCCATCCCTAGATGACCAAACCCCTAACTCAAGTGATGCTTACAATTGTAATTTTGCATATGTATTTATGTATCTGTAAATACCCTGCTCTGCCCCTATTTAAAGAGTACTCCTCTTTATTTTGAAGCACTTGCCCCTTTAGGTTAATGCTACCTTTGTAAGTCACCTGTTTTCCCATATCTATATATATATATATATATTTTCTGTTTGTTTTGTTCCTAGTATATTTGCCATTTTTGTCCATCCTCATAAACTGGCTCAACACTTTTTCTTATCGTTGTGCTATTGTACAGGCACCCTTCATGGGAATGCAATGATGACGAGTTCCAGAATATTGGTACATTGGCCATAGTTGCAATGAACAGTCGGGCTCCATCCTGAGAGTCTCACCCTATTATTTTATCTCCACAAATATAATTTGGAAAGCAGAGACCTTCCCTGGCTCCTCTGAAATTAGGTTTGGAAGTAATTTTCCCATCTGCAAACACTATAGTTCTGAACCAGTCCAATGTCTTATCCTTATTATATGAAATTCAGCATTTCAGGAAACCAGACTCTAATGGCCTTCATTATGAGCTTTGCGGTCTGGGAAGTACGGTACCGGTAAGCATGCCGGTACCGTACTTTCCGCACCGCCATACTACTGGCTCTGCTCTAGGGAACCATTTCACCTGCCAGGTTTTTCGTGGCGGGTGTAACGGCACCCGCAAGCAGAGCACGTCGGATGCACCGGGACATGCAGAGTTGTGCTGGTACATCCGATGTCCCCATCCCCATTCAGCCCCTTAGGGCTGAATGGGGATGAGGAGGCCCTTGATTCCGGCACCCGAAAATGGGCAAGTACCGGGTCTGCCTAACTCGGCATAACCCGGTTCTTGCCCATTCATGGGTGCTGGAAAAAAAGCAACTCCGGCGGCAGCCGTGCCGCTTTTAACGGCACAGCTAACGCCAGAGTTGTAATGAGGCCCAATTTGATTGGGTAGATTCTGGATGACAGTAGAACATATTTTGTATGTATTCACTTAAAATCAAGACTAATTACTTTCAAGTTAATGGAGAAATCTAGGAATTAGGATATGAGTTGTTTTCCTACAATGAAAAATCTCCCATTGCCCGTAACACTGCCCCTCCTTCCTATTTGTTTATACATCACAACCCTCATGCACTATAATTAGCAGGTGACAATGATAATTCGAAGAAAAGATCAATTCACTTCATCCAAGAGGAGATGTTAGTAGCACCAACTTCAACTTACTGGTCTTGGTTACCTTTAGCTCTTTATGGAAAGAGGGAATGAGGGATGAACAAAAGGAACAGAAAGGGCCCCATTACAAATTTGTCCGTCTGGAAAAAAGGGTGCAGATAGCAACATACCGCCACCCTTTCTGGACCGCCAAACGAACGAGTTTGCCAGTAGTGGCATGGAACTCCCAGCAGGCCTGACCTGCCGGGAGTTCAGGCCACTAATGGTAGTGTTTTCACTGAAGAACTGGCACCGTTAGCAACGGTGCCAGTGCTCCGGTGACCCCATTCCCATGGAGTCCTACTGGACTCCACAAGAATGGTGATTTACCATTACCGCTGCCTGCCATAATATCCTGGTGGCATGGGGAAGTCATGTGCCAGAAACAGTGTTACTGGGTCTGCCGGTAACCCGCTGCCTACTGGCAGGTTCTACTGGCAAACCTGGAATGAAGGCCAAACTCTCTTTAACAATACCCAATTCAAGATTTTCTCCTGAAATGCAAGAGGATGTAGATTTGTTCTATGCCCATGAAAATGGACCGGATTTTTAATCTTATGATGGAATTAATTTCCAACAGGTTTGACTGACAGAGATGCCATTATTAGATGGGTATTTAACATGTCTTCAGAGGTCACTTGGGGTCCAATGGGAGACCCTCTGGTGGCCTTTTTATCACATTTACTAGTGAGGTTGTTTGCGGGACCTGAGTATGGTTCGATTCATGTCCAGGACTTTTGGCTGTGAAAGTCAAACTGAAAACCTTTTGCTTAGGTGTTGACCTATTAATAGTCAACTTATATTGGACCCCAATGACCGTTTACCTGGATTGTTTTTTGAATTTTTTATCTGATCTTCTGTTCACCTTGTTTGAAGCAAGCAATGTGGAGTACATAACCACAGGATGTGATTTAAGTGTGTATTGATCAGAGCAAGATAAGGAGTCATGGCGAACAGAGCACACAGATATGGGGTATCCTAAAAAACCAAGGAACAGTCCCTTAATTGGGCTTATGTATTTGACACACAGGGGCTGATTCATGGAATTTGTGTGCTAAAAATGGGGATTTGTGCACCATTCTGCCGGCAAATCCACATTTGTTAAACAGGGATTTGCGGGCATAATGGCACACAAATCCCTGTTTTTCGGCGCACAAATTCCACAAATCAGCCCCACAGTGTTTATTCAAATGAAATGGAAATATAAAGGGACTTAATACACCTGATCCAACATGGAAGAGTGGAGTTCACTCTTCATGTATTGATTACATATTATAAACTGTTTGTGTGCTGTTGTTTCTTCCAATTGGTAACTATCACAATTGTCTTCATACCTTGCTTGAGACTGTATTAGACTCTCCTGAAACCTCACTTAATTTCTCCTCTGTTTTTTTGTCATCTAAAGGCAATCATAATTCCTAGCATCCCTATGAACTGATTCAATATAATAGGAAGCCATGAGTGTTTTTTGTATACTCTCCATCCCCGAAAAAATAAATGCACTGTTGCCGAACCCAATTTAACTAATTTGTTTGTCTAATGACGTACAAATAGGGTACCTTGACACCGACCCGTGTGTCAAGTACTCGATTAGCAAGTTGCTCAGATAAAGAAAGAAATAAGTTCTAGTCAAAGAACGGTGTCCCATTCAAGCATCAAGGCTCTACTTTATTCGAAGAAAGTGGGCCTCATTACGAGAAGCGCGGTAATAGGTTAACGGTTCTGGTATAGGTGCCGGAGCCATTAACCCCGTACCGGCCTATTACAAGGTCCCCGCGCGGGACCCACTCTGGACGTCTGGTTTTACCAGACGTCCTTTGTGGGTCCTGCGAGGGGACGAGCATGCTAACAACGGGCCCGTCATTGACAGGCCTGTTGTTTGCATGCTCCCCATTCCCTTGGAGCCCTATGGGGGCTCGAATGGGAATGGGGATGGTCCGGGTTCCCTGAATAGGGAAATACTGGACCCTCCAAAGTCGGAATGGCCCGGTATTTCCCCATTCAGGGAACCCAGACCCGAACCCGAGTTTGAAGGCAGCCATGCCCTTATTGAGGGCATGGCTGCCTCCAAACTCGTAATGAGTCCCAGTGTCTTTTCTAAAATCAGAAATATAAGAATTGGATAAAATGTCACAAATGTTCTATGCTGCACAATGTCAGCCATCTAATTCAAAAACTACAGAAGAACCAAGCCTCATTACAAGTTTGGCGATATTCCAGCAGTAAATCCAATGAAATACCGGCAAACGGTAGTACTGTTACCACCACTGTGTCTGGAGGAATTACCACCAGATTACAAGTGGTAGTAGGGGGTGTTAGTGCCCATTAATTGGAGTCCAGGACTCCATGGGGGATTTTGGCAAAATGACCACTGGCAGTAATTCTGCCGGGCAGTAAGGTGGAGGAATTACGTCCAGCTTCTTGTTGGAGATTTTTCCTCCACCTTACCGCCTAACTTGTAGTTTAGTGGTATGGTTATGCAACAGCAATGTGGTGGTAACGGTATTACTGCTGCATTAACAGTGATATTTACCACACTGCCAAACTCGTAATGAGGCCCTGCTGACCTTTGGCTTTTGACAAATAAGGGAGTAGGCAATCAGGTATCTCCCCAAATACATCCGACAGCAGAAGCCTATTGGTCATCACACTCTGTCAAATTTAATTGTCCATCTAAGGTGTGCATGTCCCTCCCAATCCATTGCTTAACGTCCCCTTAAGTTTTGAGAGATGAACAGAAACTGATGGAAAACCCGATTATAAATAAAAAATCTCCCGAGCTCTGGGCCCGGATACATTGTCCAATCAAGTGTTTAAAAGTTCTCTGACACTTTGGGCAGAGATTCTGGTCGAACTGTTTGAACAAATGTTTCAGTCACGTGCCACCATTTTAGCAGGTGGCACACATTGTTTACATCTTAAAAAATAGTGATAGAAAAAACTAATCTAATTATACAGCAGTAGCACTATTAGACATCAGTAGCAAAATCTTTGTGTCACTTCTAATTAAGGAATTGGAAGAATGGATTTATGTAGTTGCATGTAATCTTGCAAAGTTTCAGAAAGGTTTTAGGAAATTAGTTAACCCAACTGAATGATTATGTAGTTGCATGTCTCCGGCAACAGGTGTGGTTAAAAAAGTCTGCTAACATATGTTCACTAGCATAGATATGTCTGCAGCATTTAACTTTGTAATGGCTCTCGACTTTGGTATAAATTAGCATCATGATTTATTGAACATCTTAATGTTATTCCACTCTGACACCTTCATTAGAATACGACTCAATTTAACAGAAGATCTCTCAAAACAATACCCACTCATAGAGGATTAAGTCAAGGATGTGTTCTGACCCTATGCCTGTTTATTTATTTTTTACATATCAAGCTTCATTCAGGAGTCCCTCATCTAAGCTCGAGACCGGGTATTGAACCCTTGCTGATATGCATTGTCTTGTTTCCAAGACAAGTGTGTTATTGCTGAGCTATCCTCCCGGCTCTGTATATTTCCATTGTGGATACTGCTTTTGCAAGAATCCACATGTTTCCTCCAAAGTTAGGGAAAGAGAGAGTGCAATGGCTTGTTTATGCCAACTGAAAGTGGTTTTTCACAGCAAAGAGGGGGAAGGGGAGACGGATTATACTACATTGAGACCATTATCATCTTTTAAACCTACATATTTATATATGCCTCCTGAGGTTCTGACCTTTGAAAAAATGATTCTCCAGCTCCTTTCATCAGTATTTACAGTGGTCCCTTCTAGGCATAACAACATCACACAAGAAGAATATAATGCCATTTTAGAATTAGAAACTAATACATCCGTCGTCATCAAGCCTGCTGATAAGGGTGGTGATATTGTAATAATGAACACCTTATGTAGACATGGTTAAGACACGTGTGGATAACACCACTCCTTATACCAAAATAACTATTAATCCTGCAACAAATCTGATGACTTGGTTAAAAGAATTGTTCACCTTGGGTGCAGATCTAGGTTTTCTGACTCAAAAAGAAGCAATTTCTTTAATGATCCACGACCCTTTCCTATACGTTTGCCCAAACTTCACAAGGTTATGGTGAACCCACCCCCCCCAAACGACAAATCGCCTCACTATGCAGCTCATTGCTGAGCCATGCAGTAAATACATAGACATTTTCTTACAACTCCTTGTCACCAATACAAGATCTTATGTGAAAAACTCCACAATTGTGATTAAACTGTTTGAAGGTTTGGAATATCAGGCCAAAGAAAAAGTATTAGTGATGTGTGACATCACATCCTTATATACAAATATCCCCCAGCCTGGCCTGAGGTATTGGAGATCATCTCTAGAACATGGCCTAGTCCAAACATGGTTCCAACTGACTTTATAGTGGAACTCTTACAAATCCCTCTATGCACCAACTGTTTTACGTTTGGCAATGACATGTTCCTACAAAAGTGTATGGCTATAGTATTTGCCCCTAAACCAACATCTACATGGCCAACTTTGAAAAACAATATATCTTTTCTATCAATCCCTTTGATGATGACAACAGATGTTGGAGAATATATATTGATGACATTTTCTTCATTTGGAACAGCAACCTGGAGTAACTAGACCGGTTTATCAATTGGCTTAATGGCCTTAACCCCAACTTGCAATTCCCCTCTAAAGCTAATAAAAATGATCTTTCATTCTTGGACTGCCTTATTGGCCACAGGGAGGGGTGTTTATATACATCTCATTTTCAAAAAGAGATGAATCGTTACTCAATTTTGCTTTACTCAAGGTGGCATGCTAAGTCACTTACTCACAAACAACCCTACAGACAGTTCATGTGTGTTAGGTGGAATTGCACACTTAAAGAAGACTATAAATATCATGCCAATGCCCTTATTGACATACTAGGGGACAAGAGCTATCCCCAAACGTTCTTGAAATGCTCAGCAAAAAGAATTTGGTTTACAAATGGGTAACTCCTTCTACAGCCAAAATTAGGGGACACAAGTGACAACAATTGTCTGTGTCACTACCTGTTGCAGATAGAACACAAATAAAGAAACTTGTCAAAGCCACGCATAGCATTACCCACAACCCCCTCTTGCTCTTAAACAGGGCCGAAAGATCAGAGACCGATAAGTCCATTCTTGATTACAACTACTGAATATGGCTCAAACTGATGCCACGATCACTGAATGTTGGAACATACAGAGGTCACCCATAGTGGGACATTTTCTGTGTGGCAGTTGCTCAGTTTGTTTTCTCATGAAGAAAACCACCACATTTTCACATAATGGGTTCATTTGGTCACTGAGAAATATCACCATTTACAACAGTAAGAATGTCATATATATTATTCAATGTCCCTATTTGAAGGTTTACATTGATGTGACTACCCGCAAGGTTGCTACCATACTAATAGAACACAGACCAAAATACGGAATCACTCTTTTTCAGCTCCCTTGGTGTTACATTTCATTGACAATAATCACACAGATGTTGTCTTTCAGTGATCAGTCCTAGACTTTGTAAAACAGGACAGCCATGACTATTCCAATATGAACAGATTATACAGATTGGAACAGAAATTGATTTTTAATTTAAAAACATGTGTGGCGGGTTTAAATTAAGAGATTCACTGGGCCATTTTATTAGGTGAAACTTGGTTTATGTATACATCTTTATTTTCATTTTGACCATTTATCTTAAAAAAATGATGGCAAACATTTCCAACACAATTGCATTGCAAGCGTTGGCTAGTCAAATAGTAGCAGAGTACAGTAGTTGTTATCCAAGATGGCAATCTGTGCAGCTACGTTTAGTCACAACTGTGCATATGGATGCTGTGCATTTAAAATACATCTGCAGACGCACGGATTAACAGTAGGTCTGTTACTGTGGGACCTATGAGAAGGACGTTTGGCAGAATGTTTCCTTTGCAAGCAGACGCCTGCACACAATATGTAAGACAACATTTGTTAGATACTGTTTCTTTTGTTTGATCCTTGCTGTGATATCTAGTATGTAGATTCTCATGTATGTACATCCTTGTGCATGTATTGTGTGTGAATTACCACATTGCCTGGAGCTGAAAGAGATTGCATTCATTTAATTTCAGGTGCAGAACTATACCTGTATTAATAGAAAAGCTGTCTCCAGTTATGAACGTAAAACAAACACTGGGCTGTGCACAAGGAATTTAAAGCAAGAGTGTAAATTTGGTGACTGTAATTGGGTTTTTGTCTATTTTTGTGTGTTGTGGTTTCAGCATGTGGAGCCTCACTGTTGCATGTCGGAGAGCAAGCATGCAATGATACTAAAATAATGATTTTAACAAGACACCTTAAGGAAGCACCTGCCATTCAATAATTTCCACATGGATGTTCTGAGGTGCTTACTCAATGTCTCCACAGAATAGCTCATGGTCACAAAATATATATTGTGATGGTGTTAGAATAATTTTCCAAATAAGGAATTGACAAAACATTTAAATCAAATTACATTTTCTTGTACCATAGATCTACCTGTGTGTATTATGTACCCTGGCAAAATGAGAGGACGCCCTGAAGAAGGCTGGGCCAAGGAATGGTTGGGCCTCAGCAGTCGAAACTTAAGTTGACTTGTATTTCAACAACTCAGCAAGGAGTCCTTGATATCTGGAATCGGGTTGATATTTTTGCAAAACCCTGAAGTTCATAATAAAAATAAATGTAGGCACATTTAGAATGTAGTAGTGTCTGGTTTACAATGTTTTGTTTAAACCACTGTAATTTTGGAGTTTGACATATGTATATACGATTATGTGGTGGTGTGGATTGTAAGAATGATTTTGTACACACATGTATCATTGTTAGGTATACCGAGGTATGTGAAGAAGATGAATGGTTTGGTTTTAGGAAAACATGATCTTGGGATAAATTCTTGTAAGACCAAATAATACAATTTTCAAATGGGAGAACAATATCAAAATGTATCATGAAGTTACATGGCAAAACGTTGATGCGATTTTCCGTCTGACATACCTGGGATTTCAAATGTTTGACAAGACAAATGTATCATCACTGTCACTTTTCTTTTTATAGCCCAAATGTAGAGATTGAAGAGAAGATTTTTACATTTTTCCTTAGACCCCTTTTTAAAACTCTATACCAGCATAGTTATACCATGTATAACTTATGACCTATGACTTTGGCATTTGAATGAGTTGTCTGCTCTACCAAAACTAGAGGGAATGCTCTGGGAAAAAGTCCTATTGCTGTCTAAATGCGTACCAGTTGCGATTATTAGATATGAACTGGGCCTGCTTTCTCTAAGAGCATGAATAGAATGGAATATGTGATCATTATAGCAGAAGATTTTATTTCTCCCCCCTATAAATTCCATGTACGAAGACCTAATGTGGTGCATGGAACAGGGAACTTGCAGTATGATAAACGACCAAACTTCAGAAGGTAAACATCTGTTATCCTATTTAGGGATGGATGCTAATGCTCCTAATTCCAATCCTAACTGGGTGCAAAAAGAATTAACCGGGATATGGACTGGATTGATACCATAGCCTTTATTAGTAGAAACAAGTTGTATTCTCATCTTACTCTTGAAGTAAAGAAATAGGTAATTTACCATCATACCTCCAAATATTTCATTATTTGCAGTTTCAAGATATGTTTCTATAATTTTGCATTAATGTGTTGAAAACCTTTATTCAGTGTGAGCCATCAGGTACAAAATACAAACGTTCATAAAGAGACATGGACCCAAGAAGTTACAGATAAAATCCATAATACAAAAAAAATACACTCAACTTCAAACAAGCTTAAAAACATATATCACAATTTGTTAAGACCATAAAGTGCGGGGGCAAGTAAAATTCAACTTGTAATGGTCAACAACTTATTCCGGGATAAATTCTTGTAAAACCAAATAATACAATTTTCACATGGGAGAACAATATCAAAATGTATCTTGAAGTTACATGGCAAAACGTTGATGCGATTTTCCGTCTGACATACCTGGGATTTCAAATGTTTGACAAGACAAATGTATCATCACTGTCACTTTTCTTTTTATAGCCCAAATCTAGAGATTGAAGAGAAGATTCTTACATGTTTCCTTAGACCCCTTTTTAAAACTCTATACCAGCATAGTTATACCATGTATAATTTATGACCTATGACGTTGGCATTTGAATGAGTTGTCTGCTCTACCAAAACTAGAGGGAATGCTCTGGGAAAAAGTCCTATTGCTGTCTAAATGCGTACCAGTTGCGATTATTAGATATGAACTGGGCCTGCTTTCTCTAAGAGCATGAATAGAATGGAATATGTGATCATTATAGCAGAAGATTTTATTTCTCCCCCCTATAAATTCCATGTACGAAGACCTAATGTGGTGCATGGAACAGGGAACTTGCAGTATGATAAACGACCAAGCTTCAGAAGGTAAACATCTGTTATCCAATTTAGGGATGGATGCTAATGCTCCTAATTCCAATCCTAACTGGGTGCAAAAAGAATTAACCGGGATATGGACTGGATTGATACCATAGCCTTTATTAGTAGATACAAGTTGTATTCTCATTTTACGCTTGAAGTAAAGAAATAGGTAATTTACCATCATACCTCCAAATATTTCAGTATTTGCAGTTTCAAGAAATGTTGCTATAATTTTGCATTAATGTGTTGAAAACCTTTATTCAGTGTGAGTCATCAGGTACAAAATACAAACGTTCATAAAGACACATGGATCCAAGAAGTTACAGATTAAAATCCCTAATACAAAAAAAAATACACTCAACTTCAAACAAGCTTAAAAACATATATCACAATTTGTTAAGATCATAAAGTGTGGGGCAAGTAAAATTCAGCTTGTAATGGTCAACAGCTTATTCCTCTTGTGTCATGCCCTATGTATGTACACAGAGACAAAGAATACAACCTTCAGATTTTCCGCTGATTTGCAAAAGTTCATGGCTTCTCTGATTGTTGAACTCCCAAGGAGTGTAAACAGTGGTATCAAAAACTTCCTCCTGAGATCTTTAAGGCTTGCACATAGGAGCAAAAAGTGAACAGAGCTCTCATTCTCAGCATCACAAATTGGGCATCTCTTAATCTGGGTGTTGTCCCAAGTGGCCTTACCAGACCTCAGTGGCAGAGTGCCCAAGCATAATCTGATACATAGTGATCGGGTGTATGGGGGAGCTATATCATCAAGGTATTCCTCAGAGCCTGGCAGTGGCTTACATCTCAAATAATCTGGCCCATTTGCCAATGCGGAGCTCATAATACTTACTTTGAGTCCCCTATATCTAAAATAGGCTGATTTGGCTATTATGTTTGCAGCTGTGGGGATAACTAAGGGATGTTCCCAGTTCACATTTGGGCCTAATAAAAGAAGCCATTTATTCACATGTAACAGCCACTGCATTTTGTGGCTCCCCCATCAGGGAGATCACATAAGAAAGTGCATGCTGGTACTTGACCAGGCCAGGGATGCCCCATACTCTCAACCAATAATACACTAGCCCCATGCCTGCTTCGTTACCAATGAAGCTAATATCACATTCCATCTGCAACACAGTGGTTGGATTGCTTTGGGGAAGGGATAGGACACTCTTGAGGAACTTTCTCTCAATCACTGCGAGTGGGGCAGAATCCATAAAGCCCCAAATCTCAGACACAAAGAGGGCCGAAGTCTTTGCCTGAGCTTGATAGACTGCCAAGGCTGGTTTGAGCAGGGGAGCCAAGACACATCCTTGGCTCACCCCCCTCATGACTCCCAAAGTTTTGGTCATGTCCCCATCCACATTCCAGCGAACAACAGCAGTGTTATTAGAATACAAAAGATGGATTGGGTTTAAGTGAGTTTCAGGGATATTTTTTCCCAACAATAGCTCCCACAATAGCCCTCTAGGAACACGATCAAAGACTGTCTTTAGTTCCACAAACACTGCATACAGCCTAGTTTTTGTTAATAGCAGATGTTTCTGGATAATTAAGTGGAACCTGAAGCTCTGGTCCACTGTACATATTCCGGCCTGGAGACCTGTAGATGGTTTAAAGGGGAAGCATCGTCAACCCAGGCCTGCAGGTGTTTCAGAACGGCTTTAGCCAATGTCTTGGCAGCCGCGTCAAGGAAGGAGATTGGGCGATAATTTTAGGATAAATGCCTATCCCCCTTATTGAATATTGTAACAATCACGGTGCTGGTCCAAGTTTCCGGTAGCCTACTTGTGCCAGAATGGCATTGAAAACGTTCATCAGTACCGCTGCCCAAATTACATGTTCACTTTTAAAGAGGTTGATGGGAATATTGTCGGGGCCTGGAGCCTTCCCAGCTGACTGTGACGTGAGTGCCTCATATACCTCCTTCAAGGAGAACACCAAATGTGTGTTTCCCCGGTTCATGCTAATAAGGGGAGTTCAGGCTCTTCCTGCCCATACCCGCATGAAGACCATTAGAGAGTCTCAAAGTTCTGGTGCCACATGGCAGGTGCAATACAGTCCTACATAGTCACATTGCCCTTCAGATCTCTGTCAGTGACCAATGTCCATAATTTGGCAGAACCGCCTGCCTCCACAAATTCCACCATCAAGGCCTATTTCTCTTTCAAGTTTTCATTACTATTCAGGGAAGCAAACAGTTTGTGTTTGGCATTTCTGCAGGCTATGTCAAAACATGGTTCTTATCTCTTTGCACCCTTGGGATTAGAGGATCTAGTGGTGGTAACAAACGGCTGTATTTTTTCAGTCAGTTTTCTTAATGTCTTATTAAAAGGAAAACATCTTCAACACAAGTTCTGTCTAGAATCCATTGTTTTTAAACTCCAGGTTCTGCAAAATCTTGGGTTGTAAAGAAACTTGGAAGCACTTGCTTTGTGAATGCACTGGCACTTTTGCGATTAGACGTTTGCACTTAAATGTATTTACTTTCTGGCAACCTATTCTCATTAATTATAGCTTTTGTCAGGTGTATAAAAAGATCTTACTCACTAATATTATTCAGATCTTAATGTTTAATTTTAATACGGAAATCATTGTAAATTAATGGATTTATCTTGATTAATCACTCTGAAACATGTTAATAAACCATAGCCCAAATTAAGAAAAAAAAAAGTAAAAAAAAAAAAGGATGTCACCATTGCAACTGTTCCCTGTCACACTCTTTGTGGCGCCGAAATGTAGGGCTGCCACCATTGGCCATTTCACACTTTTAATGCTGCTATTCAACTACGAAAACCTTTTCAACAAGTCTACCAAATACAGAATGGCTTCAATAAAGTGTTTATGCAAATTGACCAAGTGGTCATCCAGCATAGCATGCAAGTTCACCCCAAACGATGTATCCTTTGAAAAATGTCATGCCTTCTTTAGAAGCAAGTTTGCGTGGCCGCACATTGGCGTCGCCAATTCTCAGCAATTACTGTGTCCCTATTTCATAGAAAAGCAGCGCAATTGCGGGTCATTAACCGGGTCATTATTTGGTGGTATCCGGACGGTAATTCCGGCAAGGGATGATGTCTGGTGGGCTCCTGTGGCAGCACTCGAGAGAGAGGGACTCGACAGCAATGGGTCCCCAGTTATTGAGATTCTGCAGCAATGGAAAGTCACAGCAAGTCAGGGGTTGTGCCAAAATAGAGTTTGTCTTGAATCTATTTGGTCTCACTAGCCTAAGGGAGGAAGTCATCCCATATAGGCCTTCCCAATCCAACCTAAAACAGGGTCAGCACAGCTACAGGGCTTCACCGGGCACTTGGCGGTTCAGGAGGGTGCTGCTGGCATCTCTTCCTGTCTCTTTCATCGAATGTTGTCCTCCAGTGGTCCACTCTGTGTCTAGTCCCAAAAAACTTGCCTTTCAAACAAGTGCCCATTAATTCACATCCCTAGGCTCCGGGTCAGCCAGCAAGCCAGCCAATCAGATCGGTTATATGGAATTGGTACAGAAATTAAAATGAAATTCTCCCTAACAATGTTCAGGGGAGGCTCAAAGGATCAGACTGGAGCATAAAACTGTCTTCTACACCAATAAAAAAGTTGCCCACTGTTGCAAATGGCAATTCATTCCTTTCGGGACATACTGTTTGATTATTACCCAATGGGGTGTTTTTGTTGAAATGTAAGCAAATTGTGATATTTAAAGAATATTGATTCAGCAACAATGGTCAAAACTACTAGCTGCATACTGAAGTAACTCATCAAACTGGCCCACATTGGCCAAAAAAGTGGCCCGATTTGACCAAAAAAAACGGACCCACACTAGGATTTTCCATTTCTGGTTTGGGTATTGCCCTATTGCCCTATAGGCCAGTCTGAGCCTGGTGGCTCATCCATAATGGGCGAGGGTGCATTGTCCCAGTAGCTTCTTCACCCATTATGGAGGCACCGAGGAGCCAGACCAGTGAAACACTGAGCACTCACTCAGCTGCTTTTTCCAGCTGAGGAAGTGCCTCTGGGCGGGCTGAATTGTCAAAGGGAAACACTGTTTCCCTTTGACAGTTCAGCACCCCAGCCTCACATGCTCAATGAGCCATGCAAAGCTGCCGGCATTTTGATTTGCAAAACTTGCATAGCTCATTGGAAATGCTGGCTGGGAACTGCATGCCTGTATGTGCGAGGGGGAGCTCCTGAGCCTCCTCGCACATAGGGACAGAGCAGCCTGAAGCGTGGCGTTTCAGTACACCCAAGCAGGCTCTTGCTTCCGGATTCCTGTTCATGATTCAGGATTCAGGAACGGGAGCGCTGGGGAGGAAATTTCAGGACCGGAGCAGAAGTTACGTTTATGTCAATTAATTTTGTATTTAAATATTTGTATGGATGCGTGTATGCTTGTTCTATGAGTGAGTGTATGGTGATGGGTGCTTGTGTGAATGATAGAGCGATTGGTGTGTGTGTGTGTGTGTTTTTTTTTTTGGGCCGTTGAGCTGATTTTAGCGAGTGAGGGCTGCAGGGGGGTGAAGGAGGGTTGTACAACAAAGGCATTTTAAAAATGCCTTTGTTTCACAATCCCCTTACCCACCTGCAAAAATCAGCTCTCCTTCTGAGGCACTGTGGATCCCAGGGGACAGCGATGGTATTTTTCTACTGGACAGCTATCATAGATGTCCAGTTAAAAATACCATGCTTTCCCCCTGAGGCCGCCAGCGCCTTGCATACACACATAATCATGTTGATTGTGTTAGGCACTGTGCGTCCCAGGGGACAGGGATGGTATCTTTTTACTGGACATCTATCATAGATGTCAATAAAAAAAATATGATGCCTGCCCCTTGGGCCCCCTAGCACCAATTGCGAACTGTTTGGCTTTTTACTCATTTAAAAAAATATGCCCTAAAATGCAACATTTTAACCCATTAATTCAAAAGAATTCACAAGGGGGAAAAAACCGAAACCCCCTTGATTGATTTGGGCTTCACTATGGCATATCTGGGGGAAATATTTATGCCCCTCCACTAAGGGACTATACTGGGAGTAGGGTGCGGGGTGGCGCGCAATAGTTCATGGCCATTTGGACTTATTGTCCATTTGACATTTTTAGGGGGCCCGACCTGCCACAAATTCCTCGGGGGTGCCCAAACCTAAAAAGTTTGAAGACCACTGGGATACAGGAACAGCGTGCACTACGTATTGCAGCCATCAATTGAAATGACCGCCAACGGCCCAGTGCTGTAATTGCGCCAAAAAATGTGTTTAATGTATGCCGTATCAAAGTAAAAAAATTACCACATTTCCAAGACATAAGGTGAAGCCTGTGTAAGCAGCTTTGTGGTCTGCAAAAAAGTCGGACAATCATATTTACCATGGTTTTCGTTAAATATTACCATGAGGCTCAATATACTGAGGTGTTGTTAACCTGCACAACAACACTTTTCCATGTTACCACCTACATTAAAATTCACAAGCAACAGAGAACCGGCAGCTTTTAAACAGGTGATTACAACTTTCCTGGTGTGTCAGGGAGAATTCTGTAGTACTGCTTCCAGACGTCGAAGTCTGATCACAAAACAAGAAGCATAGTCTTGCATAGCGTAATTGCACGATTCTAGAAAGGTGGTATGGAGTAAGGACATCAGAAAACCCCATTGTTGTCGGGATCACCCGACTCACCAATCATGCTGCGGACACCCAGCACACGACCAACAGGGGACACCCTGCAACGCTTAGTTCACTGGGTGTGCTACTGTGGCTGGGGGCACCTAGCATAGGGCAGCCTCGGCCATGGGGGAACCCAGGCCGGGGCTGCTGCACAAGACCGTGGTCACACGCCGAACAAAGAGACACAGACACGAGTTTCCACTTCCTGGGGCTCTACTGCACTGCCGCACTGCCGCTTGCATGCCAGTAGAGCCCCTTTTATTAACGAGTGTCATGACAAAGTCATGACACTCATTCTTAAAGGGGCAACAGGCCCACAATTAAAAGGGCCACACACAACACTCCTCCTTCATTATAACAAAAATCACAACACACAGAAAACCATGGCACTCTACTGTGGTCCAGAACTGTGGTGCATTCCAGTCCACACACCACTACTATGCCACAAAACCACTGCAAACTGTGGTGCTTGCCAATCCAAGCACCCACTGGCGGTCCAGTGACCAATGTTGAAATCAGAAGATTCCTGGATCAAATTGCCCTCCCTGAGGCTCCTGCTTGCCGTGACTGTACTCGTGGCCAATTTAGCTGGTGCAGGATAGGAAGAACACATTCTCATCATCCTTGTCCTCCTCATAGTTGTAGGGCCTCCTTCTGAGGTCTTCTGTCACGTGGACTGCCGCTGTTTTAGGGGACTTCTTCCCTGTGGCCTCCTTGGACTCACTCCCTGCTGGTGGCCCGCCCATCCTGGCCGTTGTCGGGGTGAGGCACACACGTGCAAAGTAATCAACCATTCTGCACCTTCCACATGTATGTCTTTTGGCGGGGTACTCCTGCGCACGTGGGAGGTCCCATCCACACTGATGGCATATTGTGGCCATGGACACTCTTCGTGGCCACTCTCCTCTTCTTGCTGTTCTCCCTCCTTGCCATTTTCCCACGGATACCTCCTCCAGCTTCACCTGTTGCATGGTGACTTCCAGTTTGAGCTGCTGCCTGGAGAGGTCCATAGCCGAGGCACGCACCTCTGCCAACTCCTGGGTGCGACCCAGTTCTAGTATTTGGTCGAGTTACAGCTATTCACGGATGCTGCAGGTAGGGTGGGATTCGGGGCAATATTAGGGCAGGAATGGTGCAGGGCTGACTGGCCAAAGTCATGGGTGAGAAAGGGGTGGTGCAAAAACATCACCATGCCGGAGCTATTCCCAGTGGTGGCAGCTATGCACATTTGGTCGCATGAGCTGCGCAACAAACGATTGGTGGTATGGTCGGCCAATTTGGCTGTAGTGCAGGCAGTCAACACGAACACGGCAAAATGCCCGGCAACATTGTGCCTATTACGACATTTGGTTCGCAAATGCCTAGAGATGAATGCGGCCGTCAAGGCACGACATGTTCCCGGGGTGGATAATAAAGCGGCTGATGCACTTTCTCGTTCACAGATAACACGGTTCCGGAAAGCACACAGCCTGGTCCAGCCCATCATGACTCTGTTCAACGTGGAACGATGGCAGTTAGTGAGTTGGGTCAAGGGATGAGAAAGCTCGCCTCCAGAGCCCTAGCAGGGAGCACTTGGAATAGATACAAGGCTAACTATGAGACATTTCTGTTGCACACTAGGCATTTGCAGGACGAAGGTCTAGAAAAAAGGGTGGATGGGTTCGTTCTTTGGGCTAAGGGGACGGGGAAATCAAGATCGTGGCTGGGTGGTCATCTCAGCGCGGTGGCATTTCACAGCCAGCTGGCGGGCCAGCCGGACCCGACGAAAGGCTTCCTAGTTAGAGCTGCAATGAAAGGATGGGATAGGGCAGGGGCAGTCACGGCAACGCCCCCCCCCCAACATTGTAAGGAAACCCATTGATTTTGAGCTGTTACAAAAGGTGATGGCGGCAACCTCAAGGGTGTGCTACTCGCAATACGAATGCATTATGTTTAAGGCATGCTTCGCACTGGCCTTTTTTGGGGCACTGCGGATAAGTGAATTGGTAGCCAAAGCCAAGAATGATTCGAGCGGCAGAGCCTTACTATGGGGGGATGTACGCCACATTGGGGAGGGGTTATCGGTCAATATTAGGATTTCCAAAACAGACCAGAAGGCCAAAGGAAGCGAACTGCGGTTGGCCAGACTGGGACAGGAGGCTTTCTGTCCAGTGGTATGCACCAAGGCATACTTTGCCATCAGGGGGGGGGGAGCCGGGGTATCTATTCCTACATAAGGACCGAACCCCTCTAACCAATTTTCAGTTCAGGCGGGTCTTGGAGGGAACTCTGGCAACTTCGGGGGTGGATCTGGGGCTATATTCAACTCACTCATTTCGCATAGGTGCAGCGACAACAGCAAGCAGGGAAGGACTGGGGGAAGACATGGTAAAAAAGATCGGGAGATGGGCATCGGATAAATACAAATTATACTTGCGCTAATGGAAGGAATCAAGGGGGGTGCGGGGGGGCTGAGGGCGGCATAGGGGGGGAAGGACATCAGTCAGTATACATACGCTAACACGATCTGTCATGTCTCCACAGAAGCCACCAGGGTTTGGGTCGTGGGGCACTCCTTCGTGGCCCGTGCAGCGGCCAGAGCACGGCAGGCGTTTAGGGACGGGAACTTGGGACTACGGAACACACAGATCAGCTGGATCTCCAAGGCTGGCTTGAAGGTCTCATCCGTATGGGGAACTTTGGAACAGGCGGCAAGGCAACATCCCTGGCCTGATATCATATTGTTACATATAGGGGGCAACGATTTGGTGACAAAAGGAAGGAAGGACCTGTCAGAACTATTGCGAAACCTACTTCATAGGATGGGGAGTGTGCTCAGGGGATGCGAGGTGATGTGGTCGGAGATAATCACAAGACAGGAGTGGAAGGGGGCTTTGAGCCACGGCGCCATAGAAGAAGCAAGGCGCAAAACAAATAATCGGATGGGCCGTTTTCTGAAAGGCAGGGGGATGATTTGGATTCGCCATCCCCTCATCACTATAAAAGTACCAGGGTATTTTGAAGGGGACGGGACCCACCTGTCCGAGGTGGGCACTGCTTTGATGTCTTTGGAATGGATGACGGCACTGCAAAATGCGGGATGTGTATGAGGGGCCCGAGTGGGGGGGCACCTCCCAAGATGCCAGCCATTAAAAAATACAGGGAGTGCCCTGTGGAAGCAAGCTGGGGGGGGGGGAACTCTCCGCCGCCGGCAGCCAGCAGAGAGTCTTGGAGGAATCACAGGCCAATCCCTGAACAAAGCACTGCCAGCAGACCCACAGGGGAATGAGCAGCCAAGAGTTTAGATGCACGGCGCCCCAAGAGCAATAGGCTTGGGGGAGGCCCTGGGGAAAAAGGGGAGGGATGTAGGGGACTTGGGAGACAATTCCAAGACCCAAATTGCGGGGGGGGGGGAACGAACAACAATCTAAAAGAGGGCAGCAAGTGAAGCTGGTTGGGGGGGAACAAGAGGAGAATACGGGGGGGTATGCTACCGGGACAAAAAATACAGCAGGGGGAAGTCGTCACGAAGGGGGGGGGGGCAAGAGGGGGGGAGCTGGAGGAGGGAGTAAGAAAGGTAGGAACATCGGGGGGGGAGCTCGGACAAGGAGGGCCAGCAAGGACAGGAAAGAGGGGGCCTGGCGGGGCGCAGCGCAGCATAAGGGGACCGGGGGAATGGGGGAGACAGTTGGGAAAGGAAGATAGTACGAGGGACAGGGAATCCGGAAGAGATATGACACCAGCCAAGGGGGGGAGGACACCTGCTAAGGCTGCAGTTGGAGGGGGGGGCGCCTTTAGTGAGAGGGAATTGCGAAGTTTCTGGGGGCTCGGGGACACAGGAGGGAGACCTGGGGGGGGGGGGGTTTGCATAGCGGGGGTAGGACTAGGATGCCAATAACCGGAACAACGCGAAGGCGTAGGGGGGGCTGAGTAGAGTTTGGTAAGAAAAGGTTAGATGGACGTCGCAAGCGACGGCCAACTAGGCAGGCAGAAAGTGGGGGACGGCATCGGAGGGCGGTGCCGGCCCAAATACGGATACGTTAATAAATTGTAAGGGCACTTGTGGTGGTGCCGGTATAGGAAATTGTAAGGGCACTTGTGGCGGTGCCGGTATAGGAACCTGAACATTAGCGAGGCACCGCGTGGCTGCCGGTTTTAGCTAGAGCCCGATTAGGACACGGGGTAAGTGGGCGGGGGGGTCGGGCATCCGCAACAAAGACCTAGCAAGGGGCAGGGGGAAATGGGGGCAAAATTGACATTACCAACGGCCGGGGTAGAGAGAGGTGGATAGCCAGGGCCGGGCTCAATCCGAGGCGTCCTCCGGACGAGGACGATGGGGAGGGGGAGGGAGGGGGTAGCCCTAGGTAGCTGCACTTGGAATAGTATATCAGTGACGGTGAATTACGGATCGCCTGTAAGATAACTCCAAGACTTTATGCAAATAAAGCTGCTGAGGCATGTTAACCTTCCAATCATAAACTGGTGTCGTGTCAATTTTTTTTTGTTTCCGCCTGCATGGGATGACTGATGCGGAGAGGGGGGGTGAGGGGGTAGTAGGGATGGGGGGGGCGGGGCAAGAAGGGGCGGATAAAGTGGGGGGGAGGCAAGGCGCTGAGTGCCCAAGCTACGGCGGGCAAACGCGCCAGGAAAGCTGGCATGGCGGGCGCCGCCCCTTAGTGGGGGCGGTCCAGGCCGCCCTCCCCCCCCCACGCCCGTAAGAAATAATGCGCCGGGGGGCGGGATGATGACGTAATGCAGGGCCCGCCCCCCCTGAAGGGCGCGAAAGCTTTGGCGCGGGGCGGGAAACCGGGGAGAAGCCGGCCATAAAAGCCCGGACTTGTGTGAGCAATCACACATCCTCCCTCGGTTTCCCGTCTCACCGGAGCTGCGTTCGTTTTCCCACCCACCCTCCCGGTAAAAAGTATGTGAATAAAAAATGTTCTCTTTTGTTTTACAGGTCGCCCAGCGGAGTTACATTGCGATCCCCTTACGAAGCACTGCCAGCAGACCCACAGGGGAATGAGCAGCCAAGAGTTTAGATGCACGGCGCCCCAAGAGCAATAGGCTTGGGGGAGGCCCTGGGGAAAAAGGGGAGGGATGTAGGGGACTTGGGAGACAATTCCAAGACCCAAATTGCGGGGGGGGGAGGGAACGAACAACAAACTAAAAGAGGGCAGCAAGTGAAGCTGGTTGGGGGGGAACAAGAGGAGAATACGGGGGGGTATGCTACCGGGACAAAAAATACAGCAGGGGGAAGTCGTCACGAAGGGGGGGGCAAGAGGGGGGGAGCTGGAGGAGGGAGTAAGAAAGGTAGGAACATCGGGGGGGGAGCTCGGACAAGGAGGGCCAGCAAGGACAGGAAAGAGGGGGCCTGGCGGGGCGCAGCGCAGCATAAGGGGACCGGGGGAATGGGGGAGACAGTTGGGAAAGGAAGATAGTACGAGGGACAGGGAATCCGGAAGAGATATGACACCAGCCAAGGGGGGTAGGACACCTGCTAAGGCTGCAGTTGGAGGGTGGGCGCCTTTAGTGAGAGGGAATTGCGAAGTTTCTGGGGGCTCGGGGACACAGGAGGGAGACCTGGGGGGGGGGGTTTTGCATAGCGGGGGTAGGACTAGGATGCCAATAACCGGAACAACGCGAAGGCGTAGGGGGGGCTGAGTAGAGTTTGGTAAGAAAAGGTTAGATGGACGTCGCAAGCGACGGCCAACTAGGCAGGCAGAAAGTGGGGGACGGCATCGGAGGGCGGTGCCGGCCCAAATACGGATACGTAAATAAATTGTAAGGGCACTTGTGGTGGTGCCGGTATAGGAAATTGTAAGGGCACTTGTGGCGGTGCCGGTATAGGAACCTGAACATTAGCGAGGCACCGCGTGGCTGCCGGTTTTAGCTAGAGCCCGATTAGGACACGGGGTAAGTGTGCGGGGGGGTCGGGCATCCGCAACAAAGACCTAGCAAGGGGCAGGGGGAAATGGGGGCAAAATTGACATCACCAACGGCCGGGGTAGAGAGAGGTGGATAGCCAGGGCCGGGCTCAATCCGAGGCGTCCCCCGGACGAGGACGATGGGGAGGGGGGGGAGCCCTAGGTAGCCGCACTTGGAATAGTATATCAGTGACGGTGAATTACGGATCGCCTGTAAGATAACTCCAAGACTTTATGCAAATAAAGCTGCTGAGGCATGTTAACCTTCCAATCATAAACTGGTGTCGTGTCAATTTTTTTTTGCTTCCGCCTGCATGGGATGACTGATGCGGAGAGGGGGGGTGAGGGGGTAGTAGGGATGGGGGGGGTAAGAAGGGGCGGATAAAGTGGGGGGGGAGGCAAGGCGCTGAGTGCCCACGCTAAGTGCTGCAATGGCTGCGTCATATGACTGTCTTTGGGATTCAAGGTCTTAAACAGCCTCTGGATGGCCGGGCCGGCTGAGTAGAGCAGGGTTGGGCATTTCGCCCTGTCCTTGATTTCAACGCCTCAAAATACAGTTCTAGGTTTTCCACCCACGCCGTCCACCGGGGTCCTAGATTGGCAGGTACACCCAACACATCGAAGGGATACAGGGGCGCCAGCTGACCACTTTGTCGACACACCACTTCATTTTCCCCACCCTCCATAATCGTTGCTGGGCGTGAGCAGTTTGCGATCACCGTTGATGTCCCCCTTGCTAAGCTGTGCAATTTGGGAAACACTAAGGGTGCACAAGCACTCCTTCTGGAGCCGCTAACCATCGAGGTTCCTTTTGGTGAGAAGCAAGGAACTGCTGTGAGGGTCGATGGGCCCCACGGATGCCTCCACCTTGATGGGCCTTCCGGACTGATGGTATCCCCAGGCCAGGATCTGGCAGTGCTGTCTGTACTGCAGTGCTGTTTGCTCCCTGTGCAAGGCAACAGATGCAGGCCCTCTCACTCCCAGGGTGCACAAGCATTCATATGGAGCCGCAACCCTTCTTATCCTGTCCGTGACTTCAGGCAAGAGAAAAAATATGCTTTTTTCCTCTTTTGCACCATACTACCTGGATCCCCCTCTAGTGGTGAAACAGCTAACTAGTTGTGATGTCTTGTTTCAGCCCGCTTGCCACCTTCCAGGCCTCACGTGCTGCCTGCATGCATAACATATATGTTGCTTTTGTCTGCTGCGTGCGCGCGATGACAGGTAACTCCTCTTCTCGGGCTGCCTGGGAGACCCCAGCTGAGCTGCAGAGCTGCCACACCTCTTGTGACAGTCCCAGCCTTTCCTTTGTCCTTGTTTCATTCTGCTTTTTTTTTCTTTCTTACTGCGGAAGGCCCGGTGTTATTGTGCCCCGCCCCTTCTCTCCGAGGCTACCGCAGGACACAGTGCCCCTTCCTCCTTCTCACTGCCACCAGCCGGGTGTCAGCAGGCCACGCCCCCCTCCTCCAGGGCCGATGCCGCCTCTCCGCTACACGCGGCCGACGCTGCTGCACGGCCGAAACACAGAAGATGTAAAAAAAAAAACACCAAAGGATCACTGGCCCCGCAATGCCCAGTCCATCGGGCGTGCTACTGTGGCTGGGGGAACCCAGCATAGGGCAGCTTCGGCTCTGGGGGCAGCGAGGCCAGGGCTGCTGCACAAGGCCATGGTCACACGGCAAACAAACAGATACAGACACGAGTTTCGACTTCCTGATGCTCTGCTGCACCTGCTTGCGTTCCAGCAGAGCCCCTTTTATTAACGAGTAGTCATGACTCTCATTCTTAAAGGGGCAACAGGCCCACACTTAAAAGGGCCACACACAACACCCGTTCACTCTAAGGATTCCAAGCATATGGCCAGATTTAAAAGATGACATTGGGAGCACTTTCCTTGGTATACTAGGATATTACTGTTGTTGACGTTAATTCTGTATATTTGAAAACAGACTGCAATTATTCTAACTCAGTTTACATTATTGGGGAAACCTCCACAGTGGGTGACATCGTGTCTGGCCATTCTCCCTACAAACTGGATCAAAAGTCACTTTACCCCTGACACTTGACAACTTCCCAAAGGACGCTGGCTCCCTGCCTGCCCTGAATCCCTCTAAATAGAATTGCTAGCCTTCACACAAAAGTTATTAATTCATTTGCTAAAAGCCTGCTTCAAACAAGTGGCAACTGCCTTTACCTCACTAGATCTACCACAAAGTGGCAGAGCCAGGGTGGAGTCAGGGGGGCGGCCGCCCCCGCTTCCTTGTTCCCTAGTGGTGCGCAGTGCACCCCCCAACCTCCCGCTGCTGCCCTATTAGTCCCCCCCTAACCCTCGAACCAAAAGCTGCCTCTGCTACTGTTTCCACAACGGTCCAGTTGACTCTTTATCCCACCCAAAACAAGCTGGCATAGGGATAGCTACCAATTCCCACCACGGAGGCGATTGGTGGTCCTGCCACCAGGCACTCTTTAGTCCTCTGCATTCCCTTTCCTTCCTCATGTCAACCTATCCCCACCTATCACTTAACTCTCCCAGGTTCAAGTCCCCAGGAAGACAAAATGGGAGTCAATGGACGTGATGCAACATTCATCCATTTGCTTCCAGCCTACATAGTGATGATCCACACTCTCTGCTGTGTTTGGCAGCGCCAGAGGGATGGCCAGCACTTCGCATTCATTGGGCCTCATTACACGGTAGGCGGTAAACCATGGCGCTATTAGCTAATTTACCGGTACCGCCTTGGAGGAAAGGGGAATTACTGCCCTATTCCAAGGTTGGGAAGGCGGTAATTCCTTCTTCCTCCATTGCCCTTCCCCATTCCCATTTTTGCCCCATAGGGCATAATGGGAATGGGGAAGGTGCTAATTACGGTACCGCAAATTGCGGTACTGTAATTAGCACCCCGGTCCCTTTGCGGGTTCGTTTTTTAACGCCTGCTAAAAGCAGGCATTAATGTACCAACCCGCAAAGGGACCTCGTAGTAAGGCAGTAAGGGTTTACCGGTACCGGTAAAATACTGGTACCGGTAAACCCTTACCGCCTACCGTGTAATGAGGCCCATTGTGTGGTGGTGTCCATTGATGGTGAAAAAGTAGGCGAGGAATGGAGCTGATAAGAGTCAAACCTTCCTCAAAGTTTTTCATATGTCCTAAAGCAGGTAATTCTGAAGGTATCAGAATGTCGGCCTTCTTTGTGTGGTCAGAAGGGCATGGTGCGGGGGATTCAGGCATAGGAGACAGGAAATGTGGTTGTGAGGTCACTGATTAATTTATGTCATGTTGTTAGGGTGGACATTACATATGGTCTTTACTCCCAGGCTGTTGTGAACTCATTGGGCCTCATTCCGAGGTTGGTGGTAGTCATGGTGGTATTTGCTCCATGACTGCAACCAATAACGGGTCCGGCACCGGTCTAGTTCAATGGGGACTTACCGGTGTAGTCTGACCTTTGCGGGACCGGTAAGTCACCATTGAAAATGCCATTCCCCATTCCCATTTGAGCCCCGATAGGGCTCAATGGGAATGGGGAGGGCACAAATAACGGGCTGGTGTGTGTCAAGCCCATTATTTGCGCCCTGGTCCCTTAACGGGTACCATCCATAACGTCAGGTCAGACCAGGCGTAAAAGGAGGGACCCGCTAAGGGACCTTGTAGTAGAGTGGTAAGGGATTACCGGCACCAGTCTCCTTACCGGTGCCCGGTATCCCTTACCGTCCAACTTGGAATGAGGCCCTTTGTTGCAATTGAGGGGGGATTTGTATGCAGCACTTGTTCTGGTTATTTCTGTATCAGTGTGAGCAGTGTATGACCATGTGTGATTATAGTGCATTTCAGGAGTTGTGGGATTGTGTGTCAAAAGTAATCTGAACTGTACAGTGTATTTGGCAAATAGAAAAATGTGCCTCTCTGGCATTACTAATTGTTCACTCTGTGGTTTGTGTGGCGCATTATATTTTTTGTTTCATTCTTGGTAATGATGGCAGTGATGTTGCGCGTGCGACTATCATGTTGAAAAGAAACTTGGACGTAGAGGTGTATGGCAATGGATGAGTGAGTTGTGGTCCCATTGACTATTGCCAGGTCGATGTTGAATCCGCGGTTGGCAAGCTTTAAGGGTGGTTTTGGGGTTCCTTGGTGAAGAGGAGTTAATCCTATTGAGCGTATAATCCAGCAGGGAGTTCAGGGATAGAAACAAAACATTTGGGTCCACTGAGCCACAGGGCCAGGCTGTGAGCTTGCCAAATGTCCCAAAAGGTTGGACCCTTTGATGTTGTTGAGAGGTCCCCATTGTAATCATCTTAACAGTTGGGTGAGTGTGGATCGTGACTGGCTGTTTTATTTCTCGCTAAGCACCAGTTTATGGTCCGACTCGACTAGGCTTCCAAATGATGAGCTTGTCGATGCATGAGATGAGGAAAGCCTATGGCCGCCATGTTGGCGAGGTCTAGAACATCTTTGCTCAGGGCATCATCCGCCTAGAAATTCAGATCTCCCACCATTAATATTTTGTCTGTGTATTCTAGGTGAGTGAGTTCACTGCAACCATTCCTGCGTGAACATTATGCAGCTTGCTGGTGGGTGGTGTGCTCTTACCACTGTCAAGGATCGCTTGGGGTCTAACAGGAGTTTCACTACCTAATGTGTGACTGGTGAGAGAGCCTTGACCTTTAGTGTAGAGCCAGTGAGTTTTTTTTGGTTTTTTTTCTAGGTGGATTAACACATATCCTCCCATCTTTTGACTCCCTATTTTTGTCAAGAATCTTGAAACGTAGGAGAGCAGGGTGGCAAGTAAGGAGGTAGAATTATTGGAGAACCATATGTATGTGATGTTTAGCAGATCCACGTCTAAGTCACAGATAAGGTTCTGTATATTTCAATCATTTTTAATGGCCCACCAGCCAGGCGTTCATTAAAACAAGTTTGGTGTTTGGTTTGGGGAGATGTGTGGGTTTCTTCTTTGGTATCTGAGTGGGATGTCTGGCTGGAAATATGGGAGGTAAGAAGTTGAATTCTGGTGTCCCTCATTCACCTTGAGGGCAATAGTATGGTGATGGGCACCATAGGGGTGACTGGCAGAGGGTAGTCGCTTCTGTGTGCTCAACTAGGAAAGCACATACCCTGTTCAGCCTTTAGCTATGATATAAAATGGGTGGGAAGAGTCTGTAAGCCTCCGTTCAGGTTGCGGGGTGCAGGTTGAGATAGGCTGGAGGGCAGGTGCAACCATTCCATGCTGAGCGGAATGTGGTTTCTTCAGAACCCTGTCTTCAGAACCCTGAGACACCATAGATGGAGTGAGAAGTCTTTCTGCTATGGCTGGATTGATTGACCTCTTGGGCCTAGGAATAGTGCTTATATTGCCATAATTGTGGAGACTGGGGCAGCTGGTGATTTGAGGCTTGCAGGCTAACGGAGACAGAATAATTGATCTACAAAATCCTGCACTTGGCTACGTATGGTTGGACAAATGGCATCAAATCATCCAGTCTTGCCAGAAGTTTCTCGTGGATAAGGATGGTGGCATCCCATTGGTGTGGATAGAGTGAACTTGGCGATAATCAGATTGAAGTCTTTACCTGGTAATATTTCCCCACCTGGGAATGCCGCAGAGCAATGTTCTGGTGAAATACATTTTGAAAACTAGGCTCCCCACACACGAGTGGGAATTAAACCTTGTATATCCATAGTGTTGTTGCCTGATTGAGGGAGGACCCAGCTGTCTGCAAATGACGGCTCAGGGTGGATAGTAGGAGAAGGATGGAAAACAGGACTCAGGGTGGATAGGAGGACCATGTATTTCTTTATTTGTGACGTGTATTTTCCAAATATCCCAACCTGGCCAGAGTGAATTCCACCCACTTGTGAAACTTGGGGCTGCTAGAATGGGTCACATTAGATCTGCAGGTGCACAGGCTAACCTAGAGGTTCGACGCAGATGGGTGACCATATGAATTCCCTAACCATGTCTTTGCTGCAGAGACCAAGGTTGCATCACTCATAATGGGCCCGGGCAGTGCTTATCCCGAGGGCAGGATGCCACTGGGGAGTCAGAGATGTGAAGTGTGTACTGCCAGCCTCCCTTTATTTCTTCTCCATCCCTTCCTCCATACCACTATCCGTCCACCTCTGTCTCCCCTCCTTCCCAAAGGTGGACAACATGATGGGCCAGAGCAACAGGGTCAGATACTATAACAATTCCATATGATTTAATTTAACATGCTATATTGGTGAACATTGTGGGTACAGGGGGAACATATGTCCAGAAATTAGGAACAAAGAAGGAACATATCTGTTTGGCATCTGGCAGAGCAGTGGGTGAGCCTGGAAAAGAGACTTTATACTTAGTCAAGTGCATCTAGGGTGGCCTCACCATGTGACCATGCTAGGCCACTCTGATGAGAATGTTTCTGGAGTTGTGATGGCACGTCATGGGGAGCTACCGGCTCAGGCCTCTTTGGATAGAGCATTGGCATTGAATTTGATGGGAGGTGGGCAGGCACAAAGGTCTGATGCTGGGCTCCTTATTTAAAGGGGTTCACCCCATGCCCTACCACAGTGTTAGTGCCTCACCCTCCCACTCCCTTCAGCAGTCTTCCGGGGCTTGGCAGCACAGTTCCCCAGTTTGTCCACACACTTATTTCCAGCATGTTCAAATCGGGAGTCCGGATGGAGGGTTGCTGGGTGGGACCCAAAATGCACTTCAAGCTTGGCCCAGCCATGGGGAGGGACCTGTACAATTGGCTGTTGCTGTAGCACTGGGCATTGGATTTCCTGAGTGGTGGACAAGCACATATCTATTCTTTTCAGAATCCAACATGGTTTCCTTTGGACAAGGCAGAAGCATGACATGTGCCTATCTGAGGAAATTCTGGGATGCTAAAATGATGGTGGTATGCCACTATTGAGACTGACATCCCAATTTTCAGGGATTAACAATGTGCTTAGATGTTACAACATGCGTATCACATTGTTGTGATTGACATCACAACCCTAACATGGCATTGTTGGCAGTGACAGCACATGTTTCTGAGGTCAATGTAAAAACGAGCATTTCAACGTGCATAGCTGATTTGACAGTATCAGTGTATTGCTCAGATTGCCTACACAATTTCTGTTGGTCATTGAAGACATCAACAGGAACATCTAATTACTGGGGCAACTATTGGCATGTGTTGTGTATTGTAATTAACACACTGGAGCGTAATATATACTGACTACATTAGTTTATTGGGAGGAGCCCCCTGGAAGGCCAACCATCAGACCTGGAGCGTCTTCGTGTATGGCCCCGTAACATTTTGGAACCATACACGAACACGCTCCAGTTATTTCAGAACGTTATACAACACATGCAGCATGACGTGGTACGTCATGCTGTTAATAATGGAGAAACTATCATAACATCTTCCCCTCTACAATAATTTAACCAACATTAATAGCCAAAGGCTGCCTAACAGTTATCTACATGTTATGCATAAGTGCTGCGTATAACTACAAATATATTGAAAAACAACCAGAAAGGATACACTTTATCATGAGATTTCTTTGTTGTCTGTTCATATGTAGTCTCAATTTTAAAAGATCTCTAATAATACACATAGTCTTGATTTCGATTCCATACACTTTTCTTGATCCTCGCAGATGATAGGTTATCTCCTGCACTTTCTACCTGTTTATTCTCTGTAACATGCGACTTGTTCATGTGTATTAGTCCATCAGTCTTATCTTTGAATATTTCTCTTTTTGTCATCGATTCTCTCCTGTTCCTTTCAGTTTCCTCCTCTTTGGCCAGGATAATGTCATCACATGACCACTTTTTCCCATCTTCGAAAATAACCGATTTTCCAGAACATTCCTTTATTTCTTGTGGAGAACGAAATTTTGATTCTCCCTTCATCACTCGCCTGGGTTCTCTCACTTTCACCCAATCTCCTTTCTTATAACTGCATTCTTTGACATGTTTCTGTGTGTCATAATAGTTTTTGTATACTTCTTGTTTCCTTCTTACTTTGTTGACTATCTCCTCCAAGTTAATTTCTTTGTTTCTTCTTCTTGTTATCCATGCAGGTCTAAGTCTGTTCGTGGCTATCCTCCCTCTCATTAATGTGAAAGGTTCTTCCTCTGTTACTGAATGGGGTGTAACTTTGTACGTATTTAGTGCTTCCTTCAATGTTTCTCTCCAAGGTATATTGTTGACAATGGCTAACTGAATAATACCTTTTATAAAGCGATTCATCCTTTCTACCAATCCGTTTGCCATTGGATGATATAAGGCTGTGGTGGAATGTTTGATTGCTCTTTCCTTGAAAAACTTTTGAATTTCACTTGACATGAATTGGGCACCATTGTCTGATATAATTTCTTGAGGTTCTCCTTCTCTGTTAAAGATCTCCTCTAAAAACTTCATCACTTTCATTGCTGAAATGGACTCTTCTACTATGCCACACTCCACCCATTTGGACGTATAGTCAACCAACACAATTAAATAAATTTTCTGTGGCCCTAAAGTTTCATATGGTCCTGCTATATCAATGGCCAGTTTTGACCATACAGTATTTGGAATTTCCACTGGTTGTAATGGTGTGGCGCGTGTCGTCTTGCTTTTATCGCTCACTGCACAAGCTGTGCAATCTTTAACAAGGGCTTCCAGTTCACCCCACATGTTAGGCCACCAGTAGGCTTCTCTCACCCTCCTTTTGGTCAAATTTCTTCCTATATGTCCTTCATGCGCTATTCTCATAATTCTCTCTCTCATCTTTACAGGGGGAATTATACGATCTCCTCTATAAACGCATGTGGTATCGCACGTCAATTCATCTTTATATCTTTCCCAGGATTTAATGTTTTTTTCAACCACTGTCCACCCATCTTCAATGGCTTTCCTTACTTGTTTCTGTTCATAATCTTGTTCTCTCGCCTCAATCCATTCTTCCTTTGAAAAACTCGGATGTATATGTGCAATGATGCACTCCATGTTCTGATCATCTGTTAATTCGCTGTTTTCTTCATCTTCCATCACCTCTGACTTGCAAGGCAATCGAGAAAAGCAATCTGCCACAACATTAGATTTTCCTGGGGTATATTTTATACTGACATTATACTGCATAACAATCAAGATCCACCTTCTTATGCGCGGTGAGGTCATATGTGGATTTTTTGAATTGAAAACATGTATCAATGGTTTGTGGTCAGTTCTGATTTCAATCGGTATGCCCCATACTAGACTTTTAAAATGCTCAAGGATCCATTTAATTCCCAAGGCCTCCTTCTCAATAGTGGAGTAATTACTTTCAGCTCCTCTCAATGTCCTGGATGCAAAGGCAATGGGAACTACTTCACCATCTTGAACTTGCTCTAATACACCTCCTAATCCCATGTTGCTGGCATCCACTGATATTCTGGTTTTTGCTTTTGAATCAAACATTTTAAGTGCCGGTGCCTTATTGATCATAGATTTTATTTTTTCAAATTCATTTTTGCATTCTTCAGACCAAACAAATCTTGTACCCTTGCACATTAGTTTTCTCATTTGTTCTGTTCTGTCAGTATAATGGTCTACAAATTTCGAATAATACTCTGTTAATCCCAAAAAACTGCGTAATTGATCTTTGTTGAGTGGATCTGGAATCTTAAGAATGGTGTCAACCAGCGATTCTTTGGGCCTTATTCCTTCATTATTTATGCAATGACCCAAATATGTTACTTCATTCTGTTTTATTTTGCATTTATCGATTTTTAGTGTCATGCCTTTCTGCTGTATAACTTGTAATACCCCCATTAACTTAGCATCATGTTCTTCCTCGGACATTGCTGATATCAATATATCGTCCTGGAAATAATGAACTCCTTGAAGACCATCGAACAGGTGATGCATTAAACGTTGAAATACTGCAGCTGCAGAAGCCAGTCCGAATGGCATTCTCTTATATCGAAATGCTCCTAGAGGGGTAATGAATGATGTCAAATGCCTGGACTCTTCATCCAACATCACTTGATGATATGCTGACGACAAGTCAAGTGTTGTGAACCACTTTGCTGGTTTCATCGTGGTCAACATTTCTCCTATATTCGGTAGAGGATGACGATCCACCCAAATGTTGGCATTTAGGTCCCTTAAGTCAACACACATCCTGATCGATCCATTGGGTTTTTTAACAATAACGATGGGGGATAACCACTCTGAACTTTCTATAGGTTCAATTATGTCTTGTACAATCAATTTCTCCAATTCACTCTTCAATGCCTCCCTGGTGCCAATGGGTATGTTTCTTACTTTGTGTACTATAGGATTTGCTCCCCTTTTAAGTATAATCTTGTGTTTGAAGCCTTTAAGGGTTCCTATGTTATCATTAAACACTTTGGGGAAGCTCTTGGCCAAATTCTCTGAAGTGCTGCAACTACTTTCGGTAATACACAGAATTGGTACATTCTCTCCTGGATGTATGCGAATCTTGAGTGCAGCTTGTTCCCACCATCCAACTATAGCAAATCCATCTTCAGCTACGAATAATTTACAATACGTTTTCCTTCCTTCAAAATTCAGATGTACCCACACATAACCAATTACATTGATTGGAGTCTTGCCATATCCCGTAGCCTTTAGTTTTGTTGGTTGTAAATCTTCCATCCTTTTTTTAAGTACCTTGATATACGTCTCTGCATCCACCATAGTATAGGGTGAGCCTGTGTCCACCATGACTCTTAACGCTACTCCATCCAATTCCATTGACACCCATGCTCCAGCACCACTCTCGGTAGATTTGAAAGCTAGTATCTGTACCTCTTCTTCAAATCTGTTTGATATCGCCAACAAACTACTTGGACCACCTATTTCTTCCAAGGCTTTTATACTTGTCGTAGTGATGCCTCTTCCCCTATTGTAACGACCATTATACCTTGTATGTCGGTTATTGAATCTGCCTCTGCCTCTGCTATTCCGACACAACTTCCCAAAATGACCTACCATTCCACATCTGTAGCATTCAGCCGATATGGCAGGACATTCTCTTTCCACATTGATGTGTTTCCAACGACCACATTTGAAGCAATTGTTAGACATCCTGTATAAGCCATCTCTTTCTTGTCTTTGTCCAGCATCAGCATCTGCCTTGACTATTCTTTTGACCATAGCAACCAACTCTTCTTCATTTCCATACTGTCCATCTGTGACTCCACTGACCAACTTTATCTCAGCAGTCTCTATTTTGCCTTGAACCTCCTTCAAGCATTTTTCGCCAAGCTCAATTGACCTGGCTATTTCAATTGCCTGGTCCAATGTAGGATTCTTAGCTTGCCACAGACGTTGCTGTATGCGTGTATCCGCCACATGTAATACCAGCTGGTCTCGCAAATATTCATCTGCCACTCCCGTGAATGCGCATGTGGCCATCAAACCTCTTAACGCAGCTATGTAGGCATCTATGCTCTCACCCTTATTTTGTTTTCTCGTGAAAAATCTGTATCGTTCCAACACAACATTTGTTTTGTTCCCGAAATGTTTGGTCAGTTTAGTAATTGCTACATCGTATTTCCTTGCTCCAGCTGACGATTCACCACCCACAACTACATCCGTGTGGTCCAAATCTGGCAAATTCCTGAAAATTCTTAGTGCCTCAGTACCTATACAGTTGAGCAATGTTGCCTCCTTTAGATCATCATTAAACTTGGATCCTCCTACTGCTCTCAGGTATACCTGAAAATTGTCTTGCCATTGCTCCCATGGACACACAGGATTCCCTGGCAGTGCCAGAAATTTCATTGGAGGAACGATATTGTTTTGCATGGCGGCCTAATTTTCCTTGTATGCGACTGGGTACCACTTTTTTTTTTTTTTTTTTAATGGAGAAAAAATTTTTTTTTTTTTTTTTTTTTTTTTTTTTTTTTCCAATCAACTTTGCCTATATATCATTAAATTTACTGCAGCGCGCATGCCCAATCTTATCAAGAGCGGCTGTACAGTCTTTAATTTGTAGCGTGGTTCGCTAGCTGCGTTATTAATACGTAGCGTATTGTATGCAGTTGCGCTTGTCTATCACTTGTTATGTTGCCATGACAACCATCCTTAAAGACGTGCGTCGGCACGTAGAACACGCATATGGGTGCTTTCCTCTAATGTCCGTTTCAGTTGACTGCGGCTCGAGCACAGATTTACAAGATGCATGCGGTGCGTTAATTCGCCTGGTTTTACTTTAAACACCCATTCACTTCGTTCCGTAATACTACACTCGCATGCACTTGCCTTCTTTTATCGTCGAGTCAAAATGGGTTTGCGCAGGTTCAGTCGTCAATTTCCTAACTTGTGTGTAACAAGTCTCCCATTCATTCCTTTGTCGCATCTGGGGGCTCCCTCCCAGCTCCTCGTCGCCATTTGTTGTGTATTGTAATTAACACACTGGAGCGTAATATATACTGACTACATTAGTTTATTGGGAGGAGCCCCCTGGAAGGCCAACCATCAGACCTGGAGCGTCTTCGTGTATGGCCCCGTAACATTTTGGAACCATACACGAACACGCTCCAGTTATTTCAGAACGTTATACAACACATGCAGCATGACGTGGTACGTCATGCTGTTAATAATGGAGAAACTATCATAACAGCATGGCCTTCTTCTGAATGACATTATATTCAAGAAGGCCATTGTAGATGCCAGTGTGACAATGTGTTAACAACTATTTCAATACTGCCTGATATTGTTGTGATTGCTGTCACAGTTTCCTCAGGACAATATAGAAACAAGTGACAAGGGGCCACATCACACGTTTGGCAGTAGTCCGGTCGTAAATCCATCGGAATACCACTAAACTGAATGATCTTTACCGCCACTTGATCTAGCGGAATTACATCTGAATTACAAGTGGTATGGCAATGTTTGCCCACATTCATGACCCAATGGGGAATTCGGCAGAATTGCCAGTGGCAATAATTCCGCCAGTGCTAATTCTGCCAATTTGGCCATTATTTGCAGGTAAAATGGCAGAATTACCTTCAGCATTTTGCTAGAGGTTTTTCCTCCACCTCACCAGCAAAGATGCAGTACAGCAGTGCGGTAATTCAGCGGTAATGTGGATGGAAAACCTCCAGAAAAATGCTGGAGGTAATTCCACCACCTTACCACCAAAAACTGGCAAAATCTGGTGGAAGTAACACTGGCAGTAAATTTGCCGAAATCCGCATGGAGTCCTGTGGGGACTAACACTATCATCCCACCACGTGTAATCCAGCAGGAATTCTGCCGGCCCAAGTTGCAGTAAAGTAATTCCGTTTGTTGTTATTCTGGCTGATTTACTACCAGAATGCCGCCAACTTTGGAGTGTGGCCCAAAGTGTTTAACTGTGGCAACAATGGCAAAGCACTTTTGAAACTGGCATGTCGTTTACAATATTTGCTCATCTGTGGCAGTTTGAGCAGGCTTTAAAATGTGAGACTTGCTAGGATATTGTGTAACTATGGTGTTAGCTGAACTATATTTACCAGTACAATGTGCATGTTAGCGTTCCCCTTGGCAGGATGGCACATTGAGCTTCCTATTTATAGCAGCAACCTGGAATATTTGACGCCTTCAAATAGTTAATAGCACGCTGAATTATGTGAGAAACAATTAGATACACTTTATAAGTAGCCAGGTTTGTTGTGGCACCATCCATGCAGCTAACATTGACTGCATTTTTTGTCCTGACAGTTTGAATTGTAACACTTGTGTACAGGCGCATTATAAATGCTGTATCATATCATATCGTAATATTTGATTAACTAGAACAAGAGCAATGATGTCAATTACATGACAAAGCTCTCAAGTCCAAATATAAGATTGGTGTAATTCCTTCTGGCAGATGAGTTATGGCTACCGATATTTCAAAGGTGATGTGGCTTATTGGATCCGGCATATTTTAGGACTTTGGCAGAAATGTCTACTTGACTACCTTACATTCAGTGCTTAGTATCGGGTACACAATTTTATGAGCAGCACATGCATGACTTTTCAGCCCAATGACCCAATTACTGTCAGAGACCTGGGACCTGGAGTTGTAAAGGTGGGACTGGAAATCCCCATCCCTAGTGGAACAACAGGTCTTGAAGTCCAGTGCCCAATCATGGAAATAGTCAAGGTAAATGACAAAGCTCTGTTTTATTAGTAATGACTTTGAAACAGGGACGGCAATAAACACCAAGGTCTCCACGCTCTCGTCCTTCTCAAGCATGAAAATAAACACCAATGTCTCCACGCTCTCGTCCTGACAACCAAGCATGACAACCATTTAAAAACAGAAAATATGACACATTTGACTTCTTATCACAATTTTGATTACAAAAACCTACAGGCATTAGGGATTGGTTAGGGGAACCATCTGCATATGCAATGTGCAGGTGTTAGTTTCTTCCTTGGTTACAACTCATCTAATGGCCCCACATTGGACCACCCCAAAATTGATAAAAGTAAGAAACACATCATCATAACTGTGACCAATCAACATTCGTGAATTTCCCATTCCCCATTGGGCCCAATGGGGAATGTTCGGCGCTATTACCTCCAGCGCTATTACCGCCGGCAGTAATAGCGCCAACAATCGGCAAAATCGTAGCAGATTTGCACCCAGCTCAGAGCTTTGTGTGTGTAAAAACGCATGATCGCGCAGAAGAAAAAAAAGTAGGTCTTCTTGGAAGGGCTGTGGCAAGTCATGAACGGGCTTGAGGTGATGAAGAATTGGTTCCCACTATTCAAGTAGGCCCTGCCCCTGGCGGCAAAGCAGTGTTCAAATGGCGAGAATAGCTAGGGATCGCAGGCTAACCCAGTCAAGTTTGAATACCTTTAGGAGATACTCGTGCATAAAGTGGTCGGTTGTGCCAGGGTCTACCGGTAAGTGATGCAAGTACTCACAGACACTCTGCACAGTCCGGACCAAACGTTGCCAGTTTAGTCGAGGTCACTAGTAGGTTCGAGTCCTGCAGTTTTGTGGTGATCAGGCTCTCAGATGCTGCGGGGGAGAATGATTGTCTGCGACGGGACAGTTGCCTTTTCTCAGCTTCCAAAGGAGGCATGGAGAAAATTCCAGTATAGCGGGCTTCAGAGCAGAGGAGAGCAGAAAGGCAAGGGATCTATAGCAACCATCACTACCAGGTAGTGACGCGGGAATCGTGGATGTAGGCAGCATTATGCACTCTCCTAATTCGAGACTCAGAGGAGAGCTAGGCCTGCAAAATATGGCGGGAGAATGCACGGGACCACAAGCAAGCGAAGTCCCAAGTCTCAGGTCTGCACTCAAGGTGGCAGCGGTGCTCTGATTTACCCTGAGGCAGAACTGGACAGTTTGCTGGATGGCCGAGGAACACTTCAGAAGGGGCTTGTTCAGTGGGTAAACAGGGAGCACTGAGAGTAGTTATTCGCACTTCGCCAAAGGGTTGATGTGCCTTGGCAGGCCTTCTTGATCAAAGAAGAAAGCAGGGGACCATCGGGACAGCAGAGGGTGAAGGGTGCCAAAACATTCCAAATCATCTCTGGTGGTTTCACAAGTCTGTTTCTCCATGTAGGAGACTTGGCTCCTTCTGTAGTTCAGTGGTGAGAACACAGGGTATTGACTTGGAATGGCTTTAGAGCCCCTTCTCTTATCCAAAATTAGCTTCATGCCCAAATCGAGGACTTCCAATAGAAGAGCTGGTCTCTGGCAAGCATCCCAGACGTGGACCACTCACAGCCCTCGGTGGTCTCAGTCATTCAGTCCCTCCAGACATCCTGGCACCAGTGGTGTGGATTGGGATGAGACAGTCCCAGCCCACCTCCTGGGCACACATATGTGGCATGCAGAAGCCTGCAAAAGAGATTGTTCTTTGCTGGAGGCTGCATGCCCAAAAAAGGAAAATTCGGATTACTCGATCTGTGTGAAGGCAAGGTACAAAATGGCCATGGGGCAGAAAAAAATAATTAGTGGCTCGGCCATTTTAGGACCTCGGCCATTTTTGGTCTTGAGCCAAACATGGTAAACGCGGTTTAACTCAGTAAAAAGAAATCAAACATTATGAAAGGTAACTGTTGCCACCAGTTCATCCCACGCACACTCGTACAATCACCAGAAAATCCTTCAAGGGTGTCTAGGGCCATAAAACAAAAAGGACCTGAGTGCACAGTACTGGAAGGTACATTGTGCACTGTTAAAAAGTTCCCATAAAATGGCAACATAGCCAAAGACTAAGGGAAACATAGTTTCCCAGTACTGACAGTCTGAAGGGTGTGTCAGTTTCCCCATAACAAGTTAACAAAAGCCCAGGAGAGTCCAGCTGAAGGCTGGGCTCAACTGAAAAAAGTCAGGTTAGGATAGCCAAACAAAAGCAAAAGGTATGGGGGGTCCATAAATGGAGGGAAAATTGCAGATAAATGAAATCTTTCTTACCACAAACCACAACTTCACATGCTCTATGATGTAAACCAATATCCACAACGCCTTGTTTTTCTCAGCTTAAACCACTTTTCACCCTACCACTGGCATGAGCAATCACTACACATAAGGGTGCACCCTCAAAATAACACAACAAAAAAAAAACCTACGGCCGTCTCCCTGTCCTCTCTTAAAGTTACCCCAGATGGGGTGTGGCGTACTCTTCTTTGACATTGTCCCTGGAAATCGTTTTACTCTTAACGACTTAATACATTGTTGTGAGGTTTAGTGGGCCATTTTCCATAAACTCGGTACATGTATCCTCTCATGAATAAAGTCTTTGGGGGTCATTAGGAGTTTGGAGGTAGCGATGGCGCTATTAGTGCCATGGCTGCCTGCAAACCCGGGTCACTCAATGGGGAGTTACCGGGACATTCCGACCTATGCAGACCCGGTAAGTCCCCATTCAGTAAACCATTCCCCATTCCCATTTGAGCCCTTATAGGGCTCAAATGGGAATGGGGAAGGCGCTAATAACGGGACCGCAAGTTGTGGGCCCATTATTAGCTCCAAGGTCCCTTAATGGGTCCCGCAAAGAACAGCTGGTCAGACCAGCCGTTCCTGCTCGGACCCGCTAATGGACCTCGGAATATGGCAGTAGGGGCTTAATGGCACCGCCATCCTTAATGGTGCTGTTAAGCCCCTACCGCCATATTCGTAATGACCCACTTTATCACCTCATAATTCCCCAATATACACAGACCAATTCAATCTCTTCCACCTTTGTTTGTCAGTTTGATGCTCTATACTTACATCCGTGGATCAGCAGAGACCTATCTATCCTCCCTCAATGGGCCACTCTGCCCTTGCCCTGTGGGGCAACCGCAGGGATTGGGCAAGATTTTTCTCCAAGGGGGCTCCTGTCGACCATCTCAATTCACGTATGATTTTCTGGTCTCCACAGGTAACTCTGCTGTCCACAAGCCCACAGCGGGAGGCACCGACTATTTGAGGGCCTGGGCTGAACCATCAGAACCGCTACCATATGTATAGGTGGGACTGGAAATCCCCAGCCCCAGCAGAAAAGACAGGCCGGGAAGTCCCATGCCCAATCATGGAAATAGTCAAGGTTAATGGAAAAGGTCTGTTTTATTATTGTATAAAAACAGGGACAGCAGTATACAATGAGGTCTCCATGTTCTCGTCCTTTTCAAGAATGACAAAAGTTTAAAAACAAAAAATACTTCACATTTGATGTCTCATCACAATCTTGATTACAACAACCTACAGAAATTAGGGATTGGTAAGGGGAATTGTATACATATGCAATTTATAGGTGTTAGTTTCTTCATTGGTTACAACTTATCTAATGGCCCCACCTTGGACCACCCCTAAATTGATAAAAGTAAGAAAGACATCATCATAACAACAAACTATTGGCTATTACAACAGTTACAAGATGGCATCATTTGAGAGTGTTGATTGGTTTGCATTGGCTTTACCAACCTTGACTACATGGCAGGTCATCAGAACATGAGCAACAATAGTGGTAGGGGAGCAGCATCAAGGTGCTGCTTCTTCCAATTAAATAAGACACCATCCCTGATTTCCTAGGCCACAAGCCAGAATTTAGCTTTGAACTTGGCATTGTCTGGTATCCTTCTTCTGAGAATTTAGAGGGAGTGAAGACCTGCGCCTTTCTGTTTGTGGGGTAGATGAATAGCGGTTGTTCTCCAACTATAAGGTAACAGAAGGGACTGCCGTCTGTGTGGGAGGATGAAGGGCTAAAGGGTTGTACAACAACAAAGTATCCTACCACAGGAGATTTAACAACATTACCTAAATTCTGGCATGTCACCATTATGTAAAACGCCTGTTAGCATTAGAAAGATCTTTTTGCTATATACACCCAAACAAGACACTATTTTGGTACTGCTGGATCAATCTGCACAGAAACCAACAGATAGTTATTTGTTTGTAAAACAGCTTTATTCAGTTTGCTGTGAGTTATTTTTTTAAACAATTATAGTTTCTATTTTTTGTGCATAATTGTATAAAAAAGCAGTATAAAAGTTACAAGTTGACAAATTGGTTAGATACATATAAACAAACAAATATTGCAATTTGAAACATACATTGCTATAGCAAGTGCTGGAGACAGTCAAACAAATTACGAAAGGTCAAAAATACTCAATTTTAGGCATTTTTAGGCACTTTCACATACAAGAAAACACAACCCCAATGTAGATCAATTGTGCTCAGATTACATGAAACATATTCACAGGGTCTAGGCCTGTAGTCTAGCAGCAAAGAAAGTAAGAGATGACCAATCCATATGCATAATCTGAGCACTAATATTTTCTGTGCCACATCTGTGTCGAAAACACAGATGCTGCATAATAGAAGATGGAGTATCTTATTGTAAGTATGGCAGTAATGGTAAAGCAGGCACTATATGTCAGTAACCTCTGATTTCCTGCTGTGCCTCATTATGGGTTTGGATTTCTATAGGACAGGAATGCTACATGCTTGTTCGTGGATGTATTACATTTGCATGCACTGCTGGTACTGTTGCATGGGGTATTAATGCATGCCGTAATACCACAACTCTCCAAGGAATCTCGTTGGGACTTCAGAAGGGGGAATAACTAACAAAGTGGAAAACTTTAATTACCACTAGTGGTAACATTAATTTATTTTGATGGTCCTGACACTGCTTACTGCAACCTGCTTATGAGTCAAAGTATTGTTTGGCAACTGTTTTGTGCTACTCTGCAATTAACACGTATGCCCTTACAACCACATCACATTTTTTACAAAGTAAATCTGATATCCAATGTAAACACCATTTTACAGTTTAGACATCTAATAAAGAAAACAGCTAAAACATGTTTTGCTATTTTATTATTTTGCAAAAAGAAGTTATACTTTATACACAATTTAAACTGGCCTAGCAAGAAGAAGGATAAACGAATATGCTTCAAAGACATCCATAGGCTCAAAACCTGCCTCTCGCTGATCCAGTCTTGGATGTCCAGTGCATACTTGAAGCTCAACCCCTCCAAGACTGAATTCCTCACCAATAACACCCAACACCCAGACATACAGACCTAGCTATCAACCATGAACTCTTGAGGGTGTCACACCTGAGCTCACCTCCTGCACCAAGTCCCTCAGGATCCACATCAAAAACACCTTTCCTTCAAGAAACACATTGCTAAGAGAACTCAGACAGCTTGTTATTAGCTCTCCCTCCTGCGGAAGGTCAAGCCCTTCCTCCCTCTGGACAGCTTTAGATCCACCATTTAAGCACTGGTCCTATCCCACCTGGATGGGGGCAATGCACTCGTCGAAGGCCTCCCATCGTCCTCTCTTCTGCCCCTGAGAAGCGTCCTACACACAGCTTCATGCCTCATCAAGTGTCTATGCAGATATGACCACATCACCCGGGCTGTCAACCTTTACTGGGTCCCACTGCACGCATGAATCACCTTCAAGTCTTTCTGCATCAAGTTTAAGGCAGTCGCCTACAAGTCATCTAGCTACCTTGCGGAGAAACTCAGCATCTCCAGTGGACAGTGAAGCCGTGACACATGCAGACTTATATCCACCAAGACATAAAGGAAAGGACCAGAAAACAAGTCTTCTTTGCCTACACCCCAAGACTAGTGCCCTCACACTCCTACAATTCAAAAAGAACTCAAGATCCACCTCTTCAAGAAATCTCTCTGCCTCAACACTTAGGCCATCACATCGCCCCTCGCATCACCTGACTACGCTGCTCACCCTCTCCTTCCCTCCAGCCAGTACAGCTGTACCCCTCCTCTGTTACCCTCTTTATCCACCCCCGCTGTATATCTGTTCTATTGTTACCTCTGATAATGCACAGTTATACATCTGTACTGTTGTATACCTCTGTAAAGCGCTCCATTATGTATCTGTACTATTGTAAACCTCTGTAAAGCACTGCTTTGCTTCTGGAAGCTTGGTCTGCACTCAATAAATACAATAATAATAATAATAATAATAATAATAATAATAATAATAATAATAATAATAATAATAATAATTCTTAACATTAGTCACTCCCACTGAGAAAGAACTCCAGTCGTCAGGAAAAATATCTTCATGAAATATTGGGGTCATTACAGGGTTTGCAGTAGCCGTGCCAGTAAATACCAGCATGGCTGCCTCCGGAGTCAATTTTTTACCAGCAACCGGCAATTGGGATGTACCAGGGCATTGCAGCCTCGGCGGACCCGGTAATTCCCTTTCGCCGGGTGCCGGTAAAAATGATTCCCCATTCCTATTTGAGTCCCATAGGGCTCAATGGGAATGGGGAGGCCGGTGCTACTGTGTAGGTCTGCTCGCGGATGCCGTTTCGCCCGGGAGATCAGACTGGCCCGGCTGAAAGGCACCCGTGAGCATACCTCATAGTTTGCCGGTCTGGTAACAATGGTACAGGCAAGCTTACCGGTACCATTGTTACCAGACCGGCAACCTTGTAATGAAGTCCTATGTCTCCCTCAATATAATGCAAATAACAAGGGGGTCCTGGGAGTCTCTCTGCCAGACATTAGTCCTGGTTACAAGAGCCTTACCCAGAGTCTTTAGCTCACTATCGTTCACAGAAGAAAAATATCCAAAAAATATCAGTCTTTGTCCTGCCCTGGAGCACTCCAGCACCGAAATGCTAGGCAATTCTGCTCTGAACAAGAAAACCAACAGCAACCCAGACATGTGTTTCGGTCTGGTTGGACCTCATCAGTAGGGTGGACCTGTGCCTCTCTAAGAATAGTGAGCAAATGGCCCACATCTGGATTCCCCTAATTACTTAGGGTGAGACCTAAAGCTACTTAAATTATGCAAATTAACAAGGGGGGTCCTGGGAGTCTCTCTGCCAGACATTAGTCCTGGTTACAATAGCCTTACCCAGAGTATTTAGCTCACTATCTTTCACAGATGAGAAATATCTAAAACATATCAGTTTTTGTCCTGCCCTGGGGCAGTCCAGCAGTGAAATGCTAGGCAATTCTCCTCTGAACAAGAGTACCAACAGCAACCCCAGACATGTGTTTCGGTCTGGTTGGATCAAATCAGAAGGGTGCAGCTGTGCCTCTTTAAGAATAGTCAGCAAGGGGTTGACATCTGGATTCCCCTAGTAACTTAGGGTGACACCTAAAGTTACTTAAAATATGCAAATAACAAGGGGGGTCCTGGGACTCTCTCTGCTAGACATTAGTCCTGGTTACGAGTGCCTTACCCAGAGTCTTTAGCTCACTATCATTCACAGAGGAGAAATATCCAAAACATATCAGTCTTTGTCCTGCCCTAGGGCAGTCCAGTACGGAAATACTAGGCAATTCTTCTCTGAAGAGAGTACCAACTGCAAACCCAGACACGTGTTTCAGTCTGGTTGGACCTCATCAGTAGGGTGGAGCTGTGCCACTCTAAATATAATGAGCAAGGGGGCTACGTCTGGATTCCCCTAGTAACCCAGGGTGAAACCTAAAGTTACTTAAAATATGCAAATAACAAGGGGGGTCCTGGGAGTCTCTTTGCCAGAAATGAGTCCTGGTTACAAGAGCCTTACCCAGATTCTTTAGCTCACTATCTTTCACAGAGGAGAAATTTCCAAAGCATGTCAGTCTTTGTCCTGCCCTGGGGCAGTCCAGCAGTGAAATGCTAGGTAATTCTTCTCTGAACAAGAGTACCAACAACAACCCCAGACACGTGTTTCGGTCTGGTTGGACCTCATCAGTAGGGTGGAGCTGTGCCTCTCTAAGCATAGTGAGCAAGGGGTCCACGTCTGGATTCCCCTAGTAACTTAAGATGAGCCCTAAAGTTACTTTAAATATGCAAATAACAAGGGAAGTCCAGGGAGTCTATCTGCCAGACATTAGTCCTGGTTACGAGATATGTGGATAGAGAGAGATAAATAAACGCATAGTTTGGGATGCATATAGATAGATATACAGAAAGGGATAGGTATATATAGAGAGATTGATAGGTAGACATGACAGATGCATTGTGGGTACTGGATATAGATGGATAGAGACATGCATACACAGAGAGAGATCGATAGAAATATTTAGAAGCATAGTTGTGTGTGTGGACATACAGAGACAAATGTATATAGAGGATTGATAGAGGGAGAAGTAAGGAAGCATAGAGATTTAGAGCCATGGATTGACAGAGATAGATGGAGAGATTCATATACATATGGAAATATTGCTAGAGATGGAGAGAGAGAAAAGGATGGAGCTAGTGCTATTCATATAGATAGATGCAAAGGCATGTTGGCATGGAAGAGAGAAAAAGATGGATAGAGTGAGAAATAGAGATGCATAGAGATGAATACACATAAAAAGATGCATATAGAGAGATGGATACATACAGAGGGAGATCATTATTTATAGACAAGTGGAAGCAGTGGGTGTCATAGATATATTGAAGAAGAGGGGAGGCAGGGTCAGTCTTTGATGGAGGGAGTGATGGTGACGGTTGTGAACTGAGTCACTGCCAAACATCCCTCTATCTCCTTAGACACGCAGGTTCTGACCACTACCATGGTGCCTCCAGTAGAGCCCTCAACACTGCTAACTGCGATATGCACTTTTATTAATGCCTCCTTGGAAACTGGGAGGGTTCTTCAGGAACTGAAGGATGCCTGGGTTATGCCTATCCTGAAAAAGCCAGGCCTAGCTGCGGATCTGGCAAAAAATGATAGGCCCATTACTAACACCAGTTTCCTCCTTAAAATCCTGGAGCGTGTAGCTTATGAACAAATAGCCAAGCAATTAAAAGCGTATCCGGTCCTAAAGGACCATCTATCAGGCTTTCGAGTGGGTTTTGGAACAGAAACGGCCCTCTTAGAGCTTAAATCTAAGCTTCTAGCGCGTATGGACAAACATGAGGCATCCCTGTTGATGCTACTAGATCTCTTGGCCGCTTTTGACCTGGTGGACCATTTCATCATGTCCACCAGGTTGAAAGAGGTGGCTAACTTGTCCCCTCTAGTGGCCCACTGGATCTCCTCATTTCTCAGCAATCGAGAAAGTAGGGTTTTCTTCAGGGAAGCAGAGTCGGACGCCATTAATGTTGATATGGGTGTACCACAGAGTGCATGCACATAGCCCTGTCCATATAATATATTTGCTGCCCCCCTAGTTGCTAAATTAGCTCATGAGGGTGTGATATCTACAAACTATGCCGACGACACGCAATGGGGTCATTACGAGTATGGCGGTAGGGGCTTAACGGCACCGTTAAAGATGGCGGTGCCATTAAGCCCCTACCGCCATATTCCGAGGTCCCTTAGCGGGTCCCAGCAGGAACGGCTGGTTTGACCAGCCATTCTTTGTGGGACCCATTAAGGGACCTTGGAGCTAATAACGGGCCCACAATTTGCGGGCCCGTTATTAGCGCCTTCACCATTTCCATTGAGCCCTATGGGGGCTCAAATGGGAATGGAGAATGGTTTACTGAATAGGGACTTAGCGGGTCCGCATAGGTCGGAATGTCCCAGTAAGTCCCCATTCAGTGAGACCAGACCCGGACCCGGGTTTGGAGGCAGCCATGGCGCTAATAGCACCATGGCTGCCTCCAAACTCGTAATGACCCCCAATGTGTCATTCCTCTGACCGGCAACTATGAACTGGATACTACAGTGATTAACAAGGTCTATTCTCTAGTTGAGTCATGGATGATCTCTAATAAGTTAATGCTTAATAGAGAAAAAAATGAATTACTGGTGATCGGTTCTCCTCACATGATAGAGAAATTCCGTTCCTCCTATGAGAGTTTCTCATTAGGAGCAGTAAACATTTCCCCACTGAAAAAAAATAAAACTTTGGGGTTAGTGTTTGACTAGCACCTCTCGATGAAGCCACATGTAAGCAGTCTGGTATCCTCCTCCGCCTATTATACAAAATTGCTTGCCATTCTTAGACAGGTTATCTCACAAAAGAACGTAGAAACAATTGCTAGAGCGATCATAAGGGCAAAAGTTGATTACTGCTCTAGCCTTTTAATAGGCATTGACAAAGTGGTGTGCAACAAACTACAAGTATCCCAAAATGGAGCAGTAAGGTTGGTGAAGAGGCTTGGCCGCAGAGACCATGTCACAACTGCAAGATGCACATTGCATTGGCTACCAGTTGAATCAAGAATTCCCTTTCACCTCTTGACCATCACTCAGAAATATCTGCAGGGAAAAATGCCTTCTTACCTACGAGAACTTCTGATTAATCAAACCTATGCCAGATCACTAAGATCTAGTCATCAGAATTTTCTCACCATCCCAAGATGTAGAACAGTGAAGGCCGCTAAAGCTGCCTTCTTTGCTATTGACCCGAAGGCATAGAACTACCCCCCGTTGGTACTACACAGTATCGAATCATTGGATATATTTAAAAAAAAGTTAAAGACTCATTTCTTCACCTAATTTAAGACATCTGCAATCCTAGGGCCTTGCGCCCGGTATGGCCTCTGTGCTCTTTTTTGTTACTTGTTGTCCTTCTTCTTGTTGCGTCCTTAAGCCCAAGGGTCAATGGCTGCGCAATATAAATCTATAAGTAAAAAGTAAAAAGTTAACATTAAAGGTGCCCTTATCAATGCCCGCTCACTAGGAGCCCATGCTATTAAAATCCATGACCTTATCATCGAACAACAATTGGACCTTCTAGTAGTTACAGAAACTTTGATGCACCAAGCATCTGGATTCCTACTAGCTCTTGCCAACCCACCAGACTATAACATCATCAGGACTGATAGATCTAATGCAGAAGGAGGTGGAGTGGCCATAATAGCCAAAACTAACGTGCAAATTAGATCATACCCCCTTGAAGAATTATATTTTTACAAACTCCTCCTAGCCAAACTTGCATCTGACCAGAAAACCACCTTCAATATCTTGGTCACTTACAGATCACACATCCCTCTGCTATTAGCTGCCTTCATCAAACCCAATACTAAATGTATCATCCTTGGTGACATTCATTTAGGTTTCAATGCACAGCAGGACATCAAAGCAGATGCCTTGCATATTGCACTTAAAGATATGAACTTCACATAACTTGTGAATGCCCCCACCCATATTAAGGGCCAAACACTGGATTGAATACTCACGCTTAACTCCAAAGTATCCATCCAGTTGATTGTACCCCTTGATTGGACTGATCACCATGGTGTTAACATTACCCTTATTGGCAATGAGATATGCCCCTCAAAGACCAAGGCAACGGACACTTATGAAACAAGAAACACTCGTAAGCTAACTGCTGATAATCTAGCCCCCAACATAAATGAAGCGTTGGCATCAAATATGAATTTTAGTGACAACCCTTGTCTCCTGGCAGATACCTACCACAAGTGCCTCACCACCACTATTGATTCGGTAGCACCCATAACAACCAAAACACGACTTGCTGACAAACGATTGAGTTTCTGATTCAATGAGGAATTAGTCTCACTAAGGCGAATTAAAAGATTTCTTGAACACATCCATAAAAAATCTCTTATAATAGACTCTGCCAATGCCTTCAGAGGTACCAACAAATTGTACAAAGCAGCAATCATAACCCACAAAGCCAAGTCATATAACACGAACTCCAAAGAGCTCTTCTCCATTCTCTAAGAATTGGAAAATCTATCCCCCGTCACCACTCTTGCGAATTCCTAATACTAACCTTAACAAAACTAAGGAAAATGCGAAGTTGCTATCCCAGTGTACCCAGTGACCCAAGAACTAGTGACAGACACCATCTCTAAATTAAAAGCCTCTAATTGCAAAGACAACTTCCCTGCCCATTTAGTTAAACGCTGTGCCCCCTTCCTGACCCCTATTATCACTAACTTTGTGAATGCTTCATTCAACATGAACATGTCACGGCTAGCATAAAAGAAGCGTGGGTGGCCCCACTGCTGAAAAAAACATCCCTTTATTCGACAGTAACCACAGACTACCGACCAATAACCACAGTCCTGTTTCTGTTCAAGATTATAGACAAAATAGCATACAATCAAATTCAAGCCCATCTAGAACAAAACCAGCTCCTGGGCGCTAGACAATCTGGATTTAGGCCCAACCATAGCACAGAAACGGCACTCCTGGATCTGAAATTCCAGATGGATACTTTTAGGGACTCTGGTAAACTCTGCATTCTACTGTTGTTAGACTTATCTGCAGCATTCAACTTTGTGGATCATGATAAACTATGTGCTACTGTGGCAAATGATTTCTGCTTCTCTAAAGATGCCACCCTCTGGGTGAAATCCTTTCTAGCGGAACATACGTCTAGAGTATCCATTGGCAAAGAGGCTGCTGATCCCATACCAGTTCCCATTGGTGTACCCCAAGGGTCTTGTCTCTTGCTTACCCTACACAATGCATACACCAAGCTTCTCTTCTCGGTATTGGATGCCATGGGTGTCATCTACACCAACTTCGCAGATGACACTCAGATCGTCATACCGATCACAGGGGACTATGTCCAGGACACAGTGACCATTACCAAGATATATACAATAATTCAAATTTGGATGGCTCTGAACAGTTTTGCCTTAACAATGAGAAAACTGAGATTCTCATGGTGGGCACCCAAACCAAAATCAGCACTCTCCACTCAGATTATTCTTCAATCAATATTGACGGCACTCTGATTCCAGTATCGAAACAGGTAAAAACCCTAGGAGTGTATTTTGATGCTAATCTAACGATGACCAAATATGTACGCACCTTATTGGCCTCCACCTCCTACACATCTAAATGAATTGCCCTAAGTTGCCAGTATCTCACGCCCACAAACTGCATTACTCTAGGTAGAGCGCTAATACTATCAAAGTTGGATTGCCGCAACATACTCCTACTAGGGACCTCCAATACCAATTTAGGGAAACTACAATTAATGCAAAACAAAGGTCAGACACAGCGGGCAGGACGTCACCCGCCCGCAGAACTCGGAGTGTGCCGGTCTGGTAACAATGGTGCTGGTAGCTTACCGGCACCGTTGCTACCGGACCGGCCCACTCGTAATGAGGCCCAGTGTCTATTCTGTCACCTGTGTCAGTGTAATGCTTTAAACACATCATGATGTCATTGGCATATGGGTGACCGTTCTCATTTTTGACTATTGAAAACAATAATTATTACAAAATAAAATAATACACAAATTTATGTTTCCATTTAACAATCAATTAACTTTACAAGTGAGATCAAAAAGTACAGAAACAAAATGGTTTCATTCACACTTATTCTAAAAAAATAAAGTAGTGTTTCAGAGAAAACATAAGAAAAATAGACTTACATTGATTTGACAAAAAAATAAATAAAGAAAAATTATTTTTTTAAATATCAAATTTTATATTTAAAATCTGTACAGTAAAATAAAATGTAAAACATTTTGCAAAATAATATAAGGGGCCTCATTTCGACCCGTGCGGTAACCATGGCACTAGTAGCGCCATGGTTGCTGCCGGTATTTTACCGATTCCACCATGGTGAATGGCGGAATTACCACCCCATTCCAAGGTTGGTGGGGCGGTAATTCCCCATTCACCATTGGTCCTTCCCCATTCCCATTTTTGCCCCCATAGGGCTCAATGGAAATGGGGAAGGCAGTAGTTACGGTACCGTAATTACCTCCAAGGTCCCTTTGCGGGTAAAACCAGCCGTTAAGGTAGGGACCCGCAAATGGACTTCGTAATTAGGCGGTAAGGGGCCGCCACCTTTTACGGCGCTGTTAACCCCTTACCGCCTGGGTCGTAATGAGGCCCAATATGTGTTTTTCTTAAATTATGTTTTAAAATGAAATTGTTAATGTTAATGTTAATGTTAAAGGTCATTTGTACCGCGCACTATCACCACCGAAGTGGTCCCCTGGCGCTCTGGCCATTTGGAAGACATTTTATAGAGCACAGCACTTCACTTGAATCTTGATGTCAAATTGTCCACAATTTCCAATTTTGGTGGGCAAACCATATTAGCAGTGTTCTTGTTAAGGATTTCAATCAGGCAAAATACCCTGGTCTCAGACTAGTATGTAATGCACAGATGAAATACTTGTTTATTGTGTCTATAGGTTCAATATTCTGAGTGATATACCACTCATATCACATTCATCTCAAAATACCCCTCAGGTCACACTGGACCACGAATCAGGCTGGTTGGTAAAGGTAAATATTTATTTATTTATTTAAAATTCAAATCAAACACAAATTTGAATACATATATGGGGCAGCAATCACCAATGCGGTGACAAAACAATTCAGAAAGTAAGTAAAACATTTAAATTCACTTATATTGATACAGAAGATAAAACACAGGAAAAATAACAGTTTTGGTTGGTGAAAGAGAGTGTTTAAGTTAAGATTCCCCTTGCAAAGTTCTCAATTACCAAATAAGCAATTCCACACAGATGTAAGTACGTAGCAAGTATTCAGGAATAAAAGAATAGAGTACAGTGTTTGAATATAGTCTTCCTTCCCCAAACCAGAGAGAAAAGCGCTTTTGGAAACTGACCCTTTTTAAACTGACAGTTGAAAATGGCTTTGTGAAACAATGAAACGTGTGCAAATATCCTTAAATTGGTAGCAATTCTTATGAGAGCAACACTGAACAGGTCCTAACAAACATGAGCTACAAGATGAGCAACAGAACACACTTTAAATCAGAATGGAAGTTAAGAAACACTTTGAATGGGAATTTACATGTGTAAAATTTTTGCAAAAATGCTAATTCACGCTTAATTTTCTCTATGCGATTTTTAATACAAATGGGTAAAATATCCTGTTCCGCAATGTGATTTTTAGTTGTGGCTGTATCTACAGGTCTTAGGTTTCAGTGAAAGTTGAAATTAATTTTCTATCTATACAATTGAAGAAGTTATACAAGTTTGAATGAGAGGTGTTTTTGAAAATAAAGGCGCGAAAATGGAAACAGTAATCAGTTCCTAAAATACTATTATGCTCTAAACTAGGGTATTCAGGCTGGTTACCAGTTTGAAACACAGTAAGCCCCAGAGTGGTCTGCGGAAACCAATCCCAGCACCTCCGTGTACGCCTCAGTCGGATTAGCCGTGGGATGATTTTTTTCAGGGTTTGGGATTTTCACAAGACAAAACGATTTCCAGAAATGATTACTATTACAAGAAATCAAGGCAAGGTTTCAGACTGGTGTGACACTATCATAAGTTCTTAAATTAAAGAGAGGATGGGTTGAGATTGGGAGAGGACAAGGCAAATATACTATGGGTTACTATGATTCCTGTTGATACTTACAGTCCACTGTAAATTAAGATTGTACCGTCAGGGTCCTAGTCATCCAGATTGGGTCTACCGGCAGCAAGGCACCTCTGGCAGGATGGTCAGCTGGGCAGTTCTGGTCAATTGGACTGGCACCTCAGACTGGATTTGGATTGGATCGGCCCTTCTGGTCACCCGACACGGTAGATTAGTGGAATGGTGAGCTCAGTAGGCAAGCATGAATGGTAGCAAGCCAGACTGGATCAGAATTATTCTTACCTGAAGTTTGGGATGGTTAAGTATTAGGGCTTAGCTGAAGAAGAGTTCAGCAATTGCTGGGCCTTGGTTTTGCAAAGTAGTCTGAAATCAGGACAAGATGAAAAGTTCTGGATAGGATGCAGAAGTCAGGAACAACATGCTGCGCGGAAATCAGGATGTAGTCAGGAATCAGTGTGTCTGTGTGTGGTGAAGTTCCTATATTTATCATGCCAAGTGACATCACAAAGTTTATGGTAGGGGCAGAATTTCAAACCATAACCCCACAGCTGTGATAGGTCAAAGGGACTTGCCTTTTTCTGGTTGGAAGTCAGAAAGAGCTGTCATATTTTATGATGTGATTTGGGAACTTCCACATTGATTTGAACCACAATTTAACTTTCCCACAAAGGCACATTTCTATAAGTATGCCCTCTAATAAAATCGGACACATGCATTACATATTTGATGGGTTATCTTTACATTCAATTCCTATCTCAGGGAGAGCTGGCTTTGTCGTTCAGTGGAATTTTGTTTATTTTAATCATATAGATTTTGCCTAACAATTCCTAATTCAGTACATATCTGTGCAATCCCCACTAGAACACGGGTATACAATATTAGACTTGCAGCATTAATAGTTTTACCACAGTACAGGGTTCACTCTCGTCTTCACAGAAAGAGCATACAATTAGATTTACAAGTACCAATTTTTAGATTTGTCCTCCTTCATGTTGCAAAGTTAAAGAGTTTCAAAACTTAATCACAAATATGCATTTAAACACCAAAAGTTCTTGTCATTTTTTTTAATTCAACTGGCAGCAGCTGTCAAATTCCTTTGATGAGGGTGGGCTGTCTTTTTCCTTGAGAGGGAAGCTCCAGGACCCTCCCCTGTAGGGATCAGTAGGCAGCCTGCCATTGTCCTTGGCTGGGCCCCAGACAAAATTCTGATGAGGTCTTTGTTCTAAATATGCGAGAATCTCCAGCATCAATTAAGCCTTCCTGCTAACAGTAGAATGTCAACATGAAGTGTCATCTTTCCCAGGCTGGGCACTGTCAAGTCAGAATTAATTATTTAATTCCAAACTGGTTTTTGACTTTAAAGAATTACCCACAGCTTTCATTACAACATATAACTTGAACACAGTTTATAGGTAGATTTTGACATTTAAAGAAATAGGCCTTTCCACAAAAACATACTTTTAAAGGATGCAATTTTGCACTTTCTTCAGAGAAAAACATCTTTAAACTGAGTCTTTTACATCCAATTTTCTTATGCAGCACACACACATTTTATGCACCATTATTTCTGCCCTCGAGTGCTGGGATTTGTTTTTCAGTTTGGAGATATGTATCCAGGCTTTGCTTGGAGTTCTCTCTGCACAGATGAATTTGTTACATGTTGCCATTTTTATCTGCATCTTTCCCATGGAAATGTAACGAAATGTTATTGAGCTGGTTTTTCATAATTTCATAAGATACATTTTTTAGCTGCTGTCAGTCAAGGAGGCCCGGCTTCTCTGGCCACACTGGATGATTTGTCCTTCTTTTACTTTCAATGATTCACTGAAAAATGTATGGATCTAGTGCCAAAACAGCACTGTGAAGGTTGCAAAAGCTGCATTTTACAAGGCATTTTCGTTTTTTATCCCAATTCTGTGGCCTTGCTTCATGTTAACTCTGCCAGCACCCACTGGCATTCTCCTTTGACTGTGTGGCATGGGTGTGCAGCCTTTGGTGAGTGTGACCCATGCGCAGTTTGGCAGATTTTTACACACACAGGGATTAGCGCATCCATTTTTGGCTGTTTATTTCCACATTTGTAAATTGAGGCAGTGGGGCACATTTGGATGGGTTAAAATATTCCACATTCTTCAGGCCTCCTGGCAATATAATCTGTTGTCATTCCATGCATTTGCATAGCCATCACAGTCAAAGTCAGATTACATCTGCTCTAAGATTGTTTTAGCCATCCATTTTGTCTTCTTCTTTTGGTAAACACCAAGAACACCAAAAGCACAAGGTGCTTTTGCTTGTTCCCTACCAAATTTTTCATTGTACACAAGTACAACGAGCCTTGTTCTGGCCGCATACCGTCTATGCTGAAATGCAACCATTTAAGCCTGTACTTTAGGAACATATTATGTAAAACCTCAAAATCCCCAGTATGGCCAAATTTAGTTGGGCCCTTCCAATCTTTGGTAAGCAATTTGTTGCACACAATCTGTTGAAGGGCTATGAGAGAAAGGGAGCCATGCACCAACCACTTTTTCTTATGGTCCTGCTTTTCACTTAAATCTCCATGTACACACTTGTGATAATGCTTGGCATCCAAAAAACAAAACACCTTACAGAGAAATGTGTAAGCAAGCATTGCACTTGTATGGGAACCCCCAACTGCACATTTATAAAAAATTCAATCAACTTCAGAAAATTCCATACCTAAAATTCCATCACTTTGTTTCACATAGTGTAATGTAATGTTATAATTCAAATATAATTCAATTACAATAGTATGATTCAACCATATGTAGGTCTAAAACTTTAAAGAGAGCAACACTTTTAATCAATCAAAAAGGTTCATGAACAATGATTATAAAAATTGGAATTCATGTAGTCAAATCTCCTTAAAGCACCCTCTTCTGAACATGCAAATTCAATTATGATCAGAAATCAAGAATAATCGTTGTTCTATATTCATTCTATGCATTTCGGTACTTGCTCTTCATCAGGAATGCAGACCGTCATTCACTTGATAATTCATCTACAATGCTATAAGTAACCAATGGTCAAAAACTCTATTAGCACTAAGAACTTAAAAAAAAAAAATCTCAACTAACCTTATATCCGATATTTTCTCCACAGAAGGAATACCATCAATTTCTAAACATTATGTAAATCCACTGTAACAAGTAGACATTCCTTTAACTCCATTCAGTATGTCCACTGTACATGTCCCCCCAATATATTTCTTTTGAACCCATTAGGTGGCCACCATAAGCCATGTCTTTTGGCCGTACCCCTTTACATTTTGCCCCAAGTGTGTTCTTCCAGTCCCACTAGCCATGGTCGTCATCCATGCCCATTCCCAAAGGCCTTCATCCATGGCCACTCTGTATATTGCTCCAATAGGTTTCCTAAATGGGCCCACTATGGCCCCGGCTTTCAGCCATGGCCACACCAATAGTTTTCTTTTCAGTACACTAATCATGGCCTTTGGGCATGGCCAGTGGCCACGGCCATGCGCTGTGGCCCCATGACATGTTGCCCAATAGGCAGCATGCCCACTATATATGTTCCCTAATATTTTTCTTTTGGAGCCACTATACATGTCTTTCGGGCCCACTATCCAGGGCCTTAGTCTGTGGCCACATCTCTAGGTTTCTTTTAGGCACACTAACCAAGACCTTTCTCATGACCCCTTGACATGTTACCCACTAGGTTTTGGTGGGACTCACTAGCCAAGGCCTTCGGCCATTTTTCATATTGCACCATTTGGGTTATTAAAGTGATCCAGTAGCCATAGCCTTTGGCCACACCCATTACCACCCACCTCACTTTAGCTATAAACTCCCCCCTTTTCTTTGTCTTAATCTCATTTTTTAATTCTCTATTTAAAAAAAAAATGTTTTCCCCATATTCACAGTCATACATGTACTACAGATAACCTGGGTTATCTGTAAAAGCACACATATAACTGTGGTTATCTTTCAAAAGCACACAAGATCCAAAACTCTTCACTGCCCTCTCAGGCACTCACCATGTGGCCCCCTCCTCGTGCCATGTGCCCCACACTCCCTCTACATTTTCCCCTCCCTACCCTGCTCCCATTCCCCCAGCATTTGGCCTTTTGTCTAATGCACTTTCATTCCTGATCTAGTTTTATATCATAACCACTGTTATCCCACAGGATAACCTCAGTTTTGCGAGAACATTCAAGCTCTGAACTTAGTCCCCAGCCCACCCTCCACACCGCATTTTCAAATGGAGTCCTCTTTACCTGTCCTCACCTCTGGCCTGATACAATTTCATCATTTTTCTTCCTCCAAATGGCATTCTTTCCACTTTTCTTTTTCGGATTAACCCGGTTATACCCGTTATAACTGCAGTTATCTCTGTCATAGAGCAAAAACAAAATGGTGGATGTTTCACTCCTGAAAAGCCTCACTGATGCATTGTGGGACACATATATAGCTATAATTTTGGAAGAAGGGGGCACTACTGGACGGAATAACCTAAGACCCCTAGCGGAAATATTAGTCTCTCTCAGCCTTTCTGCTGCAAAGCTACAAAACAGAAATAAAGGCTTCAAGGAACAGGGGGCACACTGTTCTCTGTCGAATATTTTAAAAGGTACTCAGTGGATTTACCCCAAACTAGTCAAAGAAATTAAGTCAATGGTTTGTGCCCACATTCTTTCTTATTTGGTCAAAATCTGCCAAGGGATTTTCATGCTACGGCTGTTCAAAACCTGCACTTTTTCCTCTATGGGCAAGTAGGCAGAAAACAGCGTGTTTATGTTTTCTTAATAACAAACTGTTCGCAAAAAGTCCAGTTTAGTTGGGCTCTTGATAAACTGTTTGGAAAATGTCATCCAAATTCATCTAGCAATTCAAAGGGTATTAGTCTCACTGAGCATCTCTGCTGTAAAAAACACCAAATCCAACATAAAGGGTTTAAGGAACAGGGGGCACCGCTTCTCTGTCAAATATTTTAGCAACTACTGGATGGATTTACCCCAAACCAGTCAAGCAATTTAGGTCAAAGCTTTGGGCCCAAGATGTTTCTTATTTGGTCCAAATCTGCCCATCGCACTATGGCTGTTAAAAAACTGCACTATTTCTCTACGGGAAAATGAATATGTGAAAACCGTAAAACTGTGGTGTTTCGTTTTCTTAATAACTTTTTTATTTAATAACGTATTTTTCCCAAATTGTGGAGTTTAGGGGGTGGAGTGTGGGGGGGGGAGGGCTTGACAAATGTTTTGTTTTGCGATTTCCATCCAAATCCATCTAGCAAGTCAATTGTTATTAGCAATAGAATTTTGGGAAAAATGGCTTCTATTTCATTTCTGAAAAACCCTGTCACCCTTTCTGCTGCAAAGCACCATGAGAGATTTAGCTATAATTTCTGGATAAGTGGCACTCCCATCTCCATCAAATATTTTAAAAACTACTGGACAGAATAACCCCAGACCCCTCCCAGAAATCGAGTCAACACTGCATGCCCAAGTTGCGTACCTCGTCTAATTCCGTCCTTTGGTTTTGGCTGTGTGTTTGAGCAAAAAACGTTTCTCTATGGGAAAATGAATGGGGACTAATCTGAAACAGCGTTTTTTTAACTTTCTTAATAACTTTTTAATTTTTTAACCGATCTTTCCCAAAATTTCCATCAAAGAGACAAGAGACAGCATGGAGAAATAAAGAGGGTGGGGAGGGGGAAGATAGTGGTAGTTGGGACAGAAAGAGAGAATACACAATGCGGGGTGAATTAGCAACAATGTGTGGTCTTATAGCAGGTGACTAGGCTAGTTTGCATTTAACTTTGACATTTTAAGGTAATTAGATGGGATGGAACACCACTTTTTCAAACAGTGGATTTTGAAAACAAAATCCATGTCTTCTGTTACTGTAGGCTAAATGGAAGCAACCAGGTCTGGAACACTCAGAAGGCATTTATCTGATACTGGCAAAAGGTGTCCCAGTGACATGGAGTCATCTGGCCACCTATTGTGCTGTACTGGGTCAAAAAAGCAAATGTGTAAACAAGTTGGGAAGAAAAAGTTATATTTTATCTTCTTGTTTGCCTGGATGCACTTCATGTTTTATGCAAAGGAGGGAGGAGTTGTACAAACACGAGTGTAATGGCAAAGAGCAGTGTGGGGTTAGAAGTCTGGTGGGGCTGTCTGCCACTCATTTTTGATTTCGTGGGTGTCAGGGCACAGATCCCTGCATCCGTGCTGTTTATTGCCAAGGTCAGCTAGAAAACAAGCATTGCAACGGCATACATGTCGGCTTGTCGATATTGACAAGGTTTTATTTATTGAAACATATTCCCTGTGGAAAAAAAAAGAATGGTTGTCTCCAGATGTTTGTGTCGCCCTGAGGATCTTGGTCACGTTTATAATTGCTCTTGCTACTTGTGAGAGGATGTTCAGTAAACTAAATCTAATAAAAAAAAATATACTTACATTTGTGATTGTCTGAATGGAGCTTACCGGCCCTTTTTATGTTCCAATTGAGAGATAAATGATAAAAGAAAAAGCTACTAATACAGCAAAAGAATGCAAGATGGCCTCTGCTACAAAAGCGATGACTGCATGCAGAGTATGATGTGCTGTTTCACCACTGTAGCCATTCACTATTGATGGAATGTGGTAAACGTGGCCACAGTTTATGGGCTTTAGAATGTTTACCCTCAGCAGTTGTGTTACTTTACACGTAGGATACTTGTGTGCCACATAAAACAAGGCGTGTACTATTGAAAGTGAAGTGGGTTCACCCAATAGGGCCAGCTTCTAAGCTCTCTCGGGATGTCTGGAAATGTGCAGAGATCTGTGGGAAACCTGCAAACATACATATGAAGTACTCCAGGGTTACCTCTGCCTTTCATCCATCAGCAGTTGAAAATATGTGTAAGATTGATTTGGATGATTGTAACATCTTACTTACAATCCCATAAAGTACCATATCAATGGCAGGGAGTAGAACAGATACACAATTTATTATTGTTACCACAGACGTCGGCGGAACGGAATGATGGAATGACAGAAATCAATGGGCATGGTTGGATAGGTAAAACGTGTCAGTCTGGTAATGGGACAGCCTGACTAAAATCTGGCTTCAAAGTGCATGTGGAAGTGGTTGTTTAATCAAACACATCATATGCAAAAATAACTTAATAGAATACCGTATAAAAAATCACCAATGTGGAAAAAATGGTTAAATGTGACCCAACCAGTCACTAGGGACCAAAGCTGGACCAGGTGGTAGTCAGGAGTCAGCAGTACCTTCTCACTGTTCTTGGCAGTCAGGCTTGATTGCAGCAGTCAAAGTTTCCAGACAGGGAGCAGTGTCTAGTTAGGGTAGAACTGATGCATGCTTCTGTTCGAAAAAGGAACTCAAAGAATGCGGGTAGTGAGGGGCACCAAGGTCAGTATTGGGTCGACAGAGTTCTTGGGTGGTGAGGCTGATGACTGGATACACAGTTTGATATGGTCCGGTTTGGTATGGCATTCAAAGTTTGCGCTTTGGTGAAGCCACCAGGATCTGTTTGACAATCAATATAGATTGGTGAAGAAGAAGGGGGCATTTTCCAAGGAGGTTTGAATTAGGTGTTTGCAGCAATTAGCTTTTTTGATAGGAGGCAACAACATGCTCAGCTGGCGTGGTGCTCTGGCAAACTGGTTTGGGAGTGCAGTAGAGTGGCTCGAAGATCAGCAGAGTGCCATAAGCAGTTATCTAGTGTTCTAGTGGTTTGAATGTGTTGAACATTGCTCAAAACATTGTTCAAGAGGTGTGATAGTGAAAACACATGGATCCTGGATTTCTTTGCTCTCAGGGGCCTGCAAGTCCCAATTCAGAGGCTCATAGACAAAATATCTCCTTGTTCTTATTCTCCCAAACATGGGGGAGTGCATCAAGAACCTGCAGGAGTCCTTCACCTCCAGTGAAGTCCTGGGTACCAGTGTAGCTCCAGCAGCAGGTCACCCCCAATGTGCCCAGGAGATGGTTAGGGCGACCAGCTCCCCTCTGCCTTGGATCCCCTGCCTTCACCTCACTGGTGGAGGACATTACAAAAGACTGTTCTCCCAACAGGGTCCAAACAAATTCGTATTGAAGTGATGAAGTCCAAAATCAATCAAAGGAGAAGTGAGAGACCATGTCATTTATAGGCCACTCCACGACACAGTGGACCACTAGGCACTCACGGACACCATGCATTAGAGTATGGTGATCATTGACCTTGTTCTACGCTGATTCAAGTGCTACCTCGCGAACCACCAGCAGTCTGTTCAGATAGACCCACAAGGTTCCATCCTCTCTTCAGTGATCGTCAATCTATACATGGAGCCGATGGGAGCCCTCCTAGCCACATACAACATCCACATACACCAATATGTTGACAATAAACAGCTGTACCTCAAGATCGACTCCATCAAGAACATTCACAAGCTCAAAACCTTCCTCTCGCTGATCCATTCTTGGATGTCGAGGGCATACCTGAAGCTCAACCTCTCCAAGACCAAATACCTACTTCTCACCAACAAAACAAAACACACAGACATACATACCTGGCTATCAACCATGAACCTTGAGGACACCAGAGCTCACCACCTGTGCCATGTCCCTCGCGTTCCACATTGGCAATCACCTCGCCTTCAAGACACACATAGCTAAGTAAACTCAGACAGCCTTGAGTCAGCCCTCCCTCCTGTAGAAAGACAACCCCTTCCTCCTTCCTGACAGCTTTAGATCCACCATTCAAGCACTGGTTCTATGCTACTTGGATGGGGGCAATTCCCTACTCAAAGACCTCCCATCATCTGACCTTGTTACCCTGAGAAATGGCCTACACGCGGCTGCATGCCTCAAAAAGTACCCTAGGCAAATGTGACCACATCACCGGGCCCTCATCGACCTTTACTGGCTCCCACTGCACACAAATCACCTTCAAGTGTTGCTGCATCAACTATAAGGCAGTCGCCCTCAAGTCACCAGCTACCTCGCAGAGAAATTCAGCATCTCTGGTGGATAGCACACCACCAGAAGCCAGGACACATGCAGACCTGAAATCCGCCACTGTAAAATGTAGAGGACCAGAAAACACGCCTTCTCTGACTAAGCCCCAAGACTATGGACCCTCCTCCCTGTCAGCATCACATTTGCCCACACAATCCTTCAATTGAGACAAGAACTCAAGACCCACCTCTTCACAGCGTCTCTCCTCCGCAACACCTAGTTCATCACATCGCCCCCTGCACCACCTGACTTGCGACAGGCCGTCCGCCCCTCTCCTATCCGCCACCCTGTATAGCTTTACCCCTCCTCTGTGCCCCTCTGTATCCTAACCCCGCTGTATTTCTGTTCTGTTGTTACCGCTGAAAAGTGCTCTGTTATGCAAATGTTCTGTTGTATACCCCTGTAAAGTGCTCTGTTGTGTATCTATATTGTTGTGTACCTCTGTGTACCTCTGTAAAGTGCTCCCTTGCTTCTCAAAGCTAGGTATGCACTCAATCAATACCATAATAATAGTAATAAAAGGAGACTGATGCAGCATTGCACAGGTGTATATTGTGCTTTTGGCATGGAGTTTTTGAAAGGGGGGTTGGTTAGCAGGCTACCCTTTCTGAGATGTAATTACCCACATCATTTCACTAGTTAATACAAATCAAAAAAGCTAGGGCTTCTACACGTTTGCCAGATGTCAATTACTCGCAGTGCTACAAATTGTGTTGCACCTGTTCTATGGAACAGGAACTTGCACTACTGCTGCTGACTACACCGACGCTGTTCTGTGGGAGCAAAGCATGCTCTGATGCTTGCTGTGCTGCACATGTGTGAAGGAAGCTTGCACTGTTGTTATGTGCTTCCGCTGTTCTGTTGGCTAGAACCCTGCATTGCTGATGCCCATGCTGCACACGTGCTGTGTTAAAGGCTTGCCTTGCTCCTAAGTGCTGTACGTATTATATGGGATGGATGCCTGCACTGCTGCTGCCTGTTATCTACCATTGCCCTGGGCGTGAAGCTTGCAGTGCTGCTGCCTATGCAATGCCTATTCTATTGATATCTGCAGTCTTACTGGTGGTGCTATACGTTCAAATTGGGAGGAAACTTGTACTGCTGCAGCATGTACTATACCTATAGTGTGAGGGACGCTTGTGCTACGTGTGCTGTACCTGTGACGCACCTGTTCTGTGTCATTGGATAGATTTTGGGATTGCGCTGCTAATGCTTCTGAACCACCTGTTGTGTGAGATAAGCCTTCCATGCACTCTACATACTCTAGCTATAATATGGAATTAGAACTTGTACTGATGCTGCTTGTGGCATAGCTTTTCTGTGGGAGTGCAGTGCTTATTTCTTTTGCTGTCTGTGCTGGACCACTGGTGAGTGAGAAGATTGCACTGTTACTACCTGTTTTGAAACTGTGAATGAGGGCACTTACAATGCTGTACCAGTGTATAAATATGACGCATATTGCTGCTGCCTGTGCCATATCTTGTAGAGCAATGTGGAACATATTATGTCCCAGGTAGTGTCTCTGGTCTGATGTATGCTTATCTCGATATGCGCACCTCCGGTATGGACCAGAGATACTACCTGTGACATATTATGTTCCACGTCTGGGAAAAAACAGTGTGTGCACATGTGAGTATGGACCTGGGCATATGATGTTATTTATGGCCACAGGTTCTATACATGGGCATATGGAGCACTGTGCAGGCATATGATGCTGAACCTGTGAAGCTGAACCTGGGCATATGAAGCTCTTCTAGTATTGGATGATGAATGTGTGCCCACATGAGGGAATAGCTCATACTATGTTGATTGAAAATAGGTTTATAGTGCTCCGATTGGGCATATGAGGCCTAATCTGGGCATGTGAAGGTGTGTCTGGCATAGTATACTGGTAAGTGCAAGGTGGGAGTGTGTTACAATTTGAGGGGGAAAGATCCAAACACAACTTGAATTGGAGTTCCAGGTGATTCTGCGATGCCCCATAAAAAGTGTCCACTAACCCCACTTTAACACTTTCATAAAGAACTATCATGTTCTAATACTCCACATGTCCATGCACCAACCTACATACAAGGGGCCTCTTAACATGCCCATGCAAGATACATGCCAGTAGTCATGCATTCATTCATGTTCTCACTTGTATATCACCTTTCACCATAATTATGGTTCCAACAGGCTGTTGGTTGAATGCCCTTGGAGGGACTAAAGTCCAAATATATGAAAACAAATGTGGAGGTGTTTATGTGTTAGTGCATTTCGGTCAGTTATGAGCGGGAGGCCAAGATCCTGCTAGTCAACAATGTCTGAATGGCATGTGAATGGCGGGAAAGAAGGTATACTAAGAACAAAGCAGGATGGGTTGTGTTTAAGTGGATACAGAATTATGTGTGTAGCTACAGTTAAAAGTTATTGTCATGGAAGGTAGCTTCTTCTTATGGCAGGGCTGTTGTGCAATAGTGTTTGTGTTGTATGTGAGTGCAGATGTGTGTGGGAGTGCGGCCGCTTCTTCGGCTAAGTTCCGAAGGTGCAGAGTGTGAGAAGGAAAAAATGGGTTAGCTGTGTAAACAACAATGTCTATCTCCTGGATTTAACCGATGTGCAAAGGGCAGTGCTTAGCCTCACATGCGATCTAAGTGCGATAATTAAATAAATGTAAATATTCACCCTGTGAGCGAATTTTGGAGTGATACATTGCCAACCCCGGATCCTTCAAGTGCGAAAAGATTCCCACTTATGTGTCTATTTGTGTCTGCAATGCCCACCCTGATATGCTTTAGAGTTACATACAGTGCCGACTACAAAAGAAGATTCAATTGTAACTAATTAGACTCCTCCAAATTGATCCAAATGCTTAATCTAAAATACATTTAAGTGTGATGCAATGCCTACCATCAGAGCCCAATTGCGTGCAATACCTAGTCCACTATCAGGGTTCTTATCTTTCGCAGGTTACTGGATACCTTCTTGAGTCGTCCATACGGGGTTGGAGAATCTCACGGGGGATAGGGTGGCAAGGCACAGACGATAAATGAAACACGAGGCAAGGTAGCCAAAGGACAGACAGGAGGGAGTGTGGTGTGGGGTCTGTCTGCTGGATGGACTCAGGGTGCAGAGGCGTACAGAGGAGGCGGTTTAGGAAGCAGAATGGGACAGCCAGATTTTGAGGGCTTTCCTAAAAGCCAGGTGATCCTCTATGAGATGGAGAGTGAGGGGGAACCAGTTCCATAATATGGGTGCAAGGAGAAGCAGGCACCTTCCAGTCTGGAGAAACTGAAAGGGGAGACCACTAGGAGGTGTGCAGAGCCTGATATGAGCATTTGGTGGAGGTGGTAGAATGAGGGTTGCATTGGAGGAATACAGGGCCTTTCTCATGGATGGCATGGTGGGTAATGCACATGGTTTTGAAGGAGGCCCGTTGGCTGATGGGCAGCCAGGGGAGAGTGCGAGGAGCAGCCTTGCTGCAGAGTTTTGGATCCACTGAAGTTTTCTGACTTGAGATGCGGGTGCACCTTGGTAGAGGGAATTGGAATAGTCTAAGCGTGAGAGGATGATGGCCATGATTGCGGAGACTCTATGGGTGTAGGAGAGATATGGAAAAATCTGCTTGAGAATGCGGAGGTGGAAAGTGCATGATCTGGAGATGGCATTGGTGTGGCAGGAAAAGCATCATATCAGAGCTAAAAGTGCATCCTAGGTTTTTGACTGAAAGGGATGCAATAGGCGTTGGTCCTGAGGAAGGCAGCCAAGGGGTAGGTTGGGGAAAGAGAGCTGTTTTGCCACAGAGTAGGATTTTGTTTTTTCCGGGGTTCCAGGAAAACATCAATTCCCTTGGTTCAGTCTTACATTCCAAGCAACATCCCTCATATGCCAGAAAGATCTTCACAGGACACCACTTTCTTCAATTATAAAAACTTGTTTTGTCTACTGTTTCCCACCTCCATTTGAGCATTGCAAAGAAAAGACTTTACAAATAACCAACTCAGTCCTGCTCATTTTATTAACTGAGAAAGCATTAAACGCATGAAAAGATGTGTCATGTTTCAAACATATAATAGCATGATGCACACAGAGCTTTTCCTCTCCCCTGAAATGTCTCGAAGTCTACATGTATGTGAACATGGCCCTAAGGATGAAGGCACCTCTTTGCCAGCAGTACATGTTTTATGCTGAAAAGTTGAAATTTGAAAATGTTTCTGTTTCCTAAATAGTTGTTCCTTGTAAGCAATTGATCTGTGACTGACTTCACAGATTTTCAGCGATTTTAGTGTAAAGACTGGAGGGGGGTCTGTACCTCTGCTCTCTATATGGCACAGGAGAGGCACAGAGGATCCCAGCCAAGATTCTCTATTATTGGTACGTGGTCGAGCAATCAAGGCCTAGATTCTCAGGAGGTGATGCAGGCTGGTTCTTAAGTACAATATAGTCCCTAAACCCCCACAAAGGAATGTCCACACATTGTATTAGTTAAAACACAGTCTTTATATAATTAATATTCAAGGTTATGTACACTATCACAATAACTCACTTTGTGCTTCAGAAAATCTACAATGGCAATTATATACAGTTCTAAAGTGGTACCACAATTATTATCAGACCTCATTAATTTGCATCAACTATACTCTGGTCAAATGTCACACAGATCACTTAATAAAGGCAACCAACAATAGACATAGGAGGAAAGCAGTTGGTTAGAACAATTGGCAGAATACAGGCCCCGTTACCTAGACACAGTTCTGTGTGGAGATCCCCCCACCTGGGCAACCTGTAAAGTAAAGATATATCACAAGCCCAGTCCATATATTGTTCTATAAATCTTATTTCCTGCTATAATGTTTCTACCACCCCAATGTACCTGGAATAGCAGAGTTTGACGTTAGGTCGTCGACGGATCCTTCTTGTGTGGCTCCCTTTAAAGCAGGAACCAAGGATCGTCGAGATACCTCGAAGAAAGTGAACTCGGCTTCGAGGCGGCAGATTCGGTCCCAGCGGTGCTCGTCGTCGACGAAGAAAAGGCATCCTGCAACAAAGAGGCATGCGGGGCACCTTGATGTTGATAGTTCAGGACCGCAAGGAGATTGTGAAAAACTGTGGCCAAGCAAGGGTGTCGAGTCTTCCGGCGACTTTACGGTCATTGGGTGGTGGGAAACCCACCGGCAGATGCTCCTCCGCGCATCGATGGCCTGGCCTTCTCAGGAAGGATAAGGCGGGCGACGGTGCAGACAAGCGCGTACGTGAATCAAAAGTCTTAGACAAAGGAGCGTGAGGCTGCGGTCGTCGGCGGCCCAGCGTCAAGTGATCCCCTCTTCTGGGCAATGCGGCTTCAATGGGCCTCCAGTGGTTACAGCAAACTTGCGAACCCTGGTCGATGACGTAGGACGGAATGTCCGGTGCTGATCTTCGTTCTCATCTGCGGTCCCAGCCTCCGTTCAGCAGCCTTTCGAGGGTCTGACTTCCAGGGAGCTTCAGCGAAGGTTAGCGATGCTTGATGGTCCCTCGGAGCACGGGAAGAGGGTGCCTAACCAGGTCCTCTCTTGGATAAGTCTTGACGGTTTTCGGCTTCCAGATTTCGGCGAAGGGAGACAGCAGTCACCCTTCTTCTTCAGGCACGGCTTTGAGATTCAGCTTCAGTTTCAATGTTAGTTTCAACTCCAGCTTCTGAACAACTTCCAGTGGTGAGAGGTCCACAGATATACTATTCTGTCTCTCATCCACACTGCTGGGTCACACTCAGCAGACAATCATACAGAAGGGCATTAATGCAGTCAGTCAGCCAATCAGGCACACAGTACATTGAGGCCATACTCCTCCCTCTCAGACACTCACAACAAGGAATGTATATTGGGACAAGTACCCAGCCATTAAACACTACACACTGCATTCATACCAGTTTCGGGCACGGCTGTCTCAGTCATTGTGCCAAACACCAGAAACCAGACAGCCACAACAAGAAGTGCATATTGGTCACACACTCCATTCACCCAGGTCCGACCCACAGGGTGTACCCACAACATACAGTCACTGGGAAGGCTCCAGCCAGTCTGGCCTGGACTTCACAACAACACCATATATGGAACTTCCACCCCACAGCCAGTCAGGGGGAAGGGACAGACTCAGGACTTCACAGGACTTTGGGAAAACATGGTAACAGGCAATAGAAAGCAAGAGGCCACAGGGGCCATCCTGTTTCCTATCAGAAATCGACTGATTCTAATGGCAGGGCCTGGGCATCCCAAATTGGAGGATACTCAGAGCACCTGTCAAATTCAGCATGGAGCTGCCACCAGCCCATACCCTGCTCTGTGGGCCACACACAGGCGCCCAAAAACATACACTAGGAGCACAGGGTTTTACCCCCACCCATGGGTGCCATAAGGGTATCCCATGGGTCTGTACACCAAACCAAAAACAGGAAGAGCTGCACTGCCAGGAGTCCCACATGGACTCCTGGGCAGAAAACAATACAGAACACAAATGAAAAAGGACTACAGGACAAAGACAAGGAGGCCCTGTCCCTCCAAAGCATTTCCAGCAACACAGTTAACACCAAGATGTGTACGTTGGTGCTTGATAAATGCATTTTCCCATAAAATATGTATGTTTGCTTCACAGATGTTTTGTGCATATAAAGTAGCTCAACATAAATCTTGCTTATAAAAATACCAATCAAATCTAGTAATTCTGACAAACCACAGCAGTAGCAACAAAACAGCTAGCATTAAAGAGTGCAACTTATATTCTGCCATCCTAACTTTTTTAGCATGTCATATTTTGCATTTTAGTATAGTACTTGTCGTTTTTTCACATTATAAATCGAGGACTGCAAATGCCAGTATTCAAAATGAACAGGGCAGAAAGCATGGACAGGCTGATTAATTTACAACTAATATGGCAGAAACTTCACATTGCTATAAAGTGTCCTAGCAGTTTTAGGCTATTATGCAAGTCTGTGCAATAAGGACGAGCATACTGGTCCATGGCACTTAAGGGGTTACGTTTTAAGATATTATGCCATTTCAGCTGAGCATGCGTGATACTATTTCCTGCTTTTAGTTACTGATTTACATTGGCTTGCAGCTGACTTTGAAGGCGGCAAAGATTAAAAATGGATAGTTAAAAGGGCCCACAAATTATCCTGGACTGGGTCCTCTCCCACTCTGCAAGGGTTGTGATGTGTTTTTCTGCCCCATGTTACAAAGTAGTGCTTAAAATAAAGAGACTGCGTAAAGACAAGTAATTGTTGTTAGAATTAAGGCTGTTGTGGATCACTTGTGACATCTTGTAACAGCTCTGCCCAGCGCTAGTTTTCATACTTTTGTCAACATTGTTGGTGGTTTTCACCTCCCCTCTCCTCACTAAGCTAGTGGCCAGCAGCACAGCCCAGGCTCGGACTGGCCTATAGGGTAATAGGGCAATGCTGAATCAAAAACGCAAAATGCTAGTGGGGCCTGTTTTTTTGGTTAAAGAGGCCCAATTTGTTGACCAGTGTGGGCCAGTTTGATGAGAAACTTCACCATGCAAGTATTGACCAGAGTTCAGAGATATCTTTATGGGAGGGCTAAAAGGGAACGTGCCCTGAGCCCCCACCCTTGAGGGGGCCCACACATGGCTGCCTAATTGAAATGAGTCAGTGCCCATTTGTTTAACAAACCTAAAATAACACATACCATTTTTCATGGTGTGCTGCCGAGGTGCCAAACCTGCAGCCAGTCTGTTACTGATCAGTACATTTTGCTTGGATCAATTAATCCTATGCAGCTTTTGTACCCAGTTTGTCCAGTCATGATAGCACAACTGCTGCAGTATTCTCACCCTTCTGTGGGTTACATATAGATCATGTGCCATGCTGAAAGTTGAAATTCATATTGATAAATTTGAGTGCCATGATTACTCAGAAGATAGCTCAGTTTGTTAGGTACTGGTTACAGGGATTTGTGGGGACGGAGACCAGGGATTTTTTAATGCTGTAATTTCTTTGGTTTAGAGGGGGGTCCCAAAGGAGTCTGTGCCCCGTGCCTCAAGATTCCTTAAGATGGCCTTCCCAGTGTTACTGAATATTATTTTTTTCACTTGCACACTTTGCATTACAGTTATCAAAAAGCTCCCCCGTGTGTAGTACTCAAATAGTCTGTCACAAAAGGAATGAAGGGCCATTTGCAACTGTGGGTCACTTTTTCATTGGTGCCCGAGACAGTTTTATGCCCCAGTGCCAACCTGGCACAGCCGTGTACACTCACTGCAAAGCCATCCTTGTTTGCCCTCTTGGGTTCAGTGCTTGTCTTCCCCCTGAACCTCCTTCTCTTTCCCTCTAAGTTGCAGTTTTGGAATTGTATGTATGTTTTCTCGTGTGCCTCTTTTATTGTGCCACCATTTTTTGCCACCACTTTTCTCTCTCCATCTTCCCTTTCTCTACCATGCCATATTACTACTTGCATTCCACGTCCTCACTCTTATATTGCATCCCTTTTCTCTTGCCTGCTCTAACTCTTTCGCCTCTTCTCTCATGCTCTGCCCTCTTAATTGTGTTCTCTTCTTTATTTACAACCAACCTCTATCTCGCCTCCATTCTAATCTTCTTCTCCCAGTAAACGCACCACGTTCTATGGGCTCTCTCCCCACCCTCACCCCCTCCTTCCTCCCTCTCTTCCCGAAGGGCAGAGTGCATCATTCTTTGTGTGTGATTCTCCCTCCCTGGACGCTGCTTCCGCCTCTTCTCGGCACAGCCAAAAGGCTGCAAGGTGCTTTCCCAGGAAATATGAAACTCCTGCCCTGGAGGCGGCAGGGAGTGTCCTTCGGGGAAGGCGCCCTGCACTGCCCGCCTCCCTGCCGCACCCTGCTGTGAGCTGAAGGCCAGGTTCCCTCTGAGCCCTACCTGGATCACGCCCATCTTCCTCTTTCTGTTTCTGCAGGAGCAGACCTGCTCACCTGCTCTCCTGCTCTAGTGCTTCTGTCGGGCAAACAAACACCCGCCCCGTCACTTCACACCTGGGATTTCCAGTCCCTCTCCCAACGACCCGGTCCCACCACCTGCCCTCTTTCCCCATCTGATAAGCTTATGCACCTTGCCATCTGCTTATGATGTGTTAATCACCTCCCCTGGTCCTATCACCTTGCCTGCTTGTATTGACAGAAAGGCGGAAATTACATGGTAGAAAGTCTTTATTCCCCACTGCCATGTGATTGCCCCAAGTTGCAGTAGTGAGGTGACACTGTAAAAGGCCGCTGCAATCAAGGACGTTGCTCTGGCAGGCAGGCCCACCCTGATAATCTGCTTGGCTGCAGACGGGGTCTCTCATAAGCATCCTTAGAGAGGGGCAACTGCCTCCCTATTTGCTGCTTCGCCCCCCCCACCCCAAGCCCCCTAATTGTTGGCCTGCCCCTCCTCTGGCAAATAACTCTTTCCAGGAGTCTTAAAGGTGTTCTTTTGCCTAGCCTGTGTTCTGAGGGACCCCACTGCAATTAATTGGCCATTAATATCTCTGGGGTTGGGGTAATCACTGCTAAAAACACTCTTCCTACATGCTGGGCACAATTCTGTTTTCACAATGTGCAGCATTCACTTTCATAAAAATATATATATATATTTCCAAAATGAAACATGTTTCTGAAACTACATTCTACATTCACTAGTTTCTTTCAAGTGTGTTTATTCTTTTGTCAGACTACCACACAAATGCTCTTTCATTGTTGTGCCCCTTCCTTTGTGTTTTATCTCAAGATATATTTTCTTTGTGTTTTATCTCAAGATATATTTTCTAAAGATGTTATATGCTGTGAGGAGCCAGGAATGGTTCATGGACACAGAGCAATTCTTCCCTTCTCTTCTTCTTGTGATATCCTCACAGTGGACCGACTCCTGCAGTCTGCTCTCCTCCGCCTGCTCCATGGACTACTCAACAGCACAGCGGTCCCTCACGCGGTACTGAGAGTGCGAGATTCTCCCAGCCAGTGTCTCTCTTCTGTCAGCTGGTTCCGCAGTTTAACTGTCCTGGCATCAAGTATACATACGCTTGCAACCACTAAAGCGCAGTGTGTGCTTCTGGCCTCTATCGATCTTCATTACTCCACTCAGCTTCCGAGTCACAGTACTTTTACATCCAGGGAAAGAAAAGTCAGTTCTACATGTCTTATATACAGAGTATGGGGAGATATTCTTAGTAGCTTGCATGCGTGGGTGAAGGGAATTATAACAATATGCCATTAAGGCATGGGGAATGGAGGTGGTATCCCTAGAAGGAAAAGGGGATAACAATGTCTCATCCGATGATTTGTCACTCCCCTGAGGAATGACTCCCTCCATGTGATACTCCCTTACCCACCGCCAGGGTCAGGATCAGGTAGTGGCTGCTGTCCCCTGACCACATGGGGAGAGATCACTGCTGGGAAAGGGGTGATGACATCATCGGATTCATCACAATGCTTGTCAACTGCTTAATCACAAATGCTTCTGTTGTGCTAACATCAGTTTTTAGGAATTAAAACTATGGGTTCATGGGTGCTAACTTTTGATTTTCACTAGCCTGTCCCTGGGCAGTTATAACACCACCAACACCACCCTGACAAGGTGGTCGCTTGAGATATGAGGCCAGAACGCACCACATACGTCGTGTGGGCCCATTGTGTGGAGGAAAGAGTTCAGACACTAGGCAAGGTGCTCCCGGTCTCTGCCAACTTGCTGCGAGGTGCAGAGAGGCTAGCTACGCTCATTTGAAAAAAAAATGTATCTAAATAAATAACAGAGTAAGCGGCACACCCTCAGGCTGGCCATACAAATAGGGAGAAGAAGTGACTCCCCCTCTACAGACGAATTGCTAGTGCAGAAGGTCCCAGAGTGGCCAACATGCCCTGTCAGGACATGTGCTTGTGCTCTACTGACTGGAACAAACTAAAAGGGTGGCCAGAAGAGAATTGTCTGCACTGCTCGAGTGTTCCTGTGAGCACTGAGTGGCTCTACACAGTGATAGTGTTTGTGTGACAACAGATATGAGCATGTGCCAGCAAAGAGATATAGGGGAAGAAGGAGGTGAAATGGAAGATGAGGTGCCATCGTCCATGGATAGGTGGTGGCAAGGACTTAAATCCGGTGCAGACTACAGCAAGTACCACTGCACTTACATAGCAATCCGGTCCCGGAGTTTGATGTGGCAGTGTCAACGTCTACTCTGGGACCTTCATGGTTGTTATGGTGCGAGCATTTGGACATGTTCTTTGGGGCTGCCGACAGAGACATCATTTCACCAAAATGCCAGGGGTAGCGGAAGTGACATCACATGACCCTTGACCCCCTGATGACATCACAGGAAGTGATGTCATTTGACCCCGCCCTAAAGTGATATCACGGGAAGCGATGGAACACAACCTTTCACCCGTTGACAAAACAAGAAGTGGCATCACATAGCATTGTACACTACGAAAAATATGGTTACGATATCACTATAATGTGATGTACATTTCATACAAGAATAGATCGCCATATGTATCGTTAAGATCAGTATGTATAGGCCCATGTTACCAAATTACTGTGAATGCAAGTAGACATCCATGACCAAATGACAATGATGTGTTATTATATAGTACTTGCGCTTAAGTGTGTTATATGGAAAATATATCCACCCAAAATCACCCAACCTGTGTTGGTACTCACTTATCGACCTCAGAAGGATGAAAGGCTAAGTTGAGGCGTTTAAGAACAGACTAATTCAGTGTCTCAACCCCTGAAGTGTGCCTGAAATAAACCTTTAATGAGTTTAGCAATTATTGTATAGATTTCCTGAAAGACACATTATTTGGTATTCCTATTCTTTCTTATTTAGGGTCAGTGCTGAAAGTGTAAGACTTGTGACACTCCTGTTCTTATTTTCTTCTTTTTTTAAGAAGCCTGAACAAGAAAGCCAGCCACTCCGGCAGTAAATAGCAACATGGTGCTGGCCACAGCCCAGGAGCTTGCATTACAAAGAAAAAAGAAAAAAAACGTTTTATTTTTTTTTTTAAATTTTTAGAGGTCGCAAGGGAGACCTCAGAAGTCACAAGAGAGACCTCAGAGGTCACAGTTGCAACATATGGTGACCCCTAAATGACATCCCTGGCTGCTGATGTCTGGGATGAAGATACCAAGCGCTACATGCTGCTCTTTCATGCCGGCAGTGAAGCTCACCACCTTTTCAAAACATTGCCACAGGGTAAAGGGTCATATGCAGACACCAACAAACTATTTTACACCTATGGTCAATGTGGACTATGAAAACTTCCAGTTTAGACAGGTGGAACAGGAGCTGACAGAATTGTTGGATGGCTCCTGTACTAGGTTGCGTCATCTAGCCTCCACATGTGCGTTCCAGGATAAAGAGGTAGAGATTAGAGGCCAAATCATCCAGAAGTGCCACTTATCACAACTGAGGAAGCAAATTTTGAAGGAGCGTGGCCTGCCTCTAGTATATATTTTGGAGCTGGGGAGAGCGTAAGAGCTGGCGAACAAAAGGGCATCACACATGTAAGATGCAATGAAGGGTATGAAGATACAACAGGCACATGCAATCAAGTCTATGCCCCCTAAACTGAGCAAGGGAAGAAGGAATGCGAAAACCGTCCACTGCAACAAGGACATCAAGATCCAGTGAAATCATCATGTGACCAGTGTGGTGCACCACTCCAGGAGGGTCCAGCGATGGGAAGACATTGTGGACAATGTGGCAAGATGAAGCACTATGCAAGTATGTGCCGGGTGGCATGGTGTTCATGCCCAATTTGGCTACAATCACAAAACCTGTGAGGAATCTTATCCACAGTGATAGTGTGGGAGTGGAATGCAACTGCTCGGACAGCATTTGAGAAGGCCACAGTAGCCCATGCAGAGGACACAATTACTATCGTCAACCCCCATTACCAGTCAGATATTTTGGTTGATGCAAGTTCAGCAGGACTGGGGGCAGTGCTGACAGAGGTGGATCGCGAAGGTGTTCAAAGGCCCATCATGTTTGGCAGCAAGGCGCTCACAGCTATGGATAGAATATACTCACAAATTGAGCCTGAGGCACTGCCTGTGCTGCCAACATTTTCATATATATGTCTTTAGGTGGCCATCACTGTAGTCATGGATCACAAAACATTGCTGCCTATATTGCATGGTTTAAGGGATTTCAATCAGGCACACCCAAGTCTTGCCTAGCATGTAGTGCGCAAATGAAACCCTTATTTTATTTTGTCTATAAGTTCAATATTCTGAATGATATACTACTCATATCACACCCTTCTCAAAATACCCCCCAGGTCACACTGAACCAGGAATCAGGCTAGTTTGTAAAGGTAAAGATATATTTATTTAATATTCAAACACACATAGGTTTAATATAGATATCTATGGGGCCGAAATCACCCAAAGGGTGACAATACAATTCAGAAAGATAAGCAAAGCAATTGAATTCACTTATAAGGAGGCAAAATAAAAAAAACACAAGGGAAAAGAACTGTTTGTTTTTCACACAGATGGCGTTTAGGTTAATGTCCCCCCTGCAAAGTTTTGTTTAAATACGAAGTAGCAACCCTACACCAATGTGAGTAATCAGCAGGTTTTCAGGAATGAAATACAATGTCTAGAGTTATAGGCAATCCTCGCTCCCAAACAAGACAGAAAACCTTATTTTGGCAAATGACACTTTAAAAATGGCAGGTGAAAATGGCTTTGTGAAATACTGCAAAAGGGTGCAAAAATGCTTAAATGGGCACAAGTTCTAAAGAAAGCAACACTAATCGGGTCCTAACATACATGAGCTATAATATAAACAACAATACACACTTGAGATTAGGATGGGATGGACAAAGGACTTTGAAATGGGGAATTGACATGTGTAAACTTGGAAACTTTGCAAATTTGCTGCAAAATTTTACTATGCGATATTGAAATATACTGTGCTTTAGTTGTGGTGATAGCTAAGGATGCTAGGTATCAGTGAGAGTTGTAATTTCGCTTCTATCTTAAGAACTGAAGGAGTTGTAGACATTTTACTGAAAGGCGTTTTTGCAAAATAGGCGCAAAAATGAAAACAGAAATGTGCCTTTGAAAATGACAGATGGGTTTGATTACACTATATTATGACTATGAAAAAGAGAATGCCACAGACGGATCTTACAGTCACGTGATCAGGGTAACCCGTCCTGTTGTGGATACTCTATTTCTTTCTGGAATTTACTTTAGTTATTCAAATTCACTATGGAGTTATGGTTTTGAAACACAGGTGAGACAATCAGTGCAAGAAGGATTCTAACACTACTGGAGTTCTGAATTAAAGATTGGATTGGTTGAGATAGGCATACTACAATGCAGATATACTAAGGGTCACTGTTCTTCCTGTTAATACTTACAGAAGAAGTTATTAAATTGAACTGTCAGATCAGGGCACCTCGAATTTGGATCAGCAAGGTGGTTCTGGTCAACTGAACTGCGCCTCAGCCTGAATTTGGAAGGACCCCTTCTGGTTACTGGACACAGTATATAGCAGGATGCAAGTTTGCAGCAGGCCAAGCAGAATCAGAATTAAATCCCTTCAAGTTTGGGATGTTTGCAATGGGGTCAGGCTAGCAATAATTTTGCAATGCTAGAGTCTGGATTCTGCAAAGAAATCTGGATCTTTCAAAGAATTCTGGAGTCAGCTACAAGTTGAAAAGTTCTGCAATTAGGTGCTGCGCGGACTTATGGATGGGTTCTGGAATCAGTGTGTTCTGGAAGCAGTGTGTCTTTTGTGTAGTAAACTTGTATATTTATACATTACAAATGCCAACCCCCAGTTTATGGTGTGGGCAGAACTTCAAAACAACCCCCCATGTCTGTGAGTGGCTACTGGCATGAGCTTTGACCTGGTTGGCAGTCTAAACAGAGCTGTCATTTTATGACAGGATTTAGGAACTCCCACCTGGATTTTTACCCAAAACATACTTTTGCACAAATGTACATTTCTGCCATTATGTACCCTCGTAAAATTGTACACATATACTTTATACTTTATACTCGATTATCTACATTTACATCCCATTCCCATCTTTGTGAGAGCTGTGTTGGTCATTCTATGGATTTTTATCAATTTTACCCATAATACTTTGGATTAAACATTTCTAATTTGATACATCTCTGGGCGCTGCTCAGGGGATCATGTACATCCAATTTTAAGCAATCAGTGTTTTAGTGTATCTTTGGTTCCTTATGTAGTACGAACTCCTACTGCATCTTCAACTGTCTAGCATGAGTTAAGATTTATGAGTTTGTATTTTTCACTTGTCTACTTATTTTGGATGTCATGTTAAATGTCATAAAGTTCTGAAGCAAAAATAAGTAATTTCCATTCAAAATCCAGTCCAGGTTTTATTTTCTTACTTCCAAGTGAGCAAATGGCCAGTCCTTTGAAGTTCACTGAGAAACCTCCTCCACATCACATCCAGCCCCTCCTTTAGGAAGATAGGTGTCCAAGCCTTCATTTGTCCTTGGGTCAGCTAGGAGACAAATGTCTGAGGCTTCCGTTGTTTTCATTATGCAGGAACCCTTAACAGCCATTAACCTTCCTGTTCTCAAGGAAGTGTCAAGCAAAGATGTCAGTTTTCCCAGGCAAGGCTATCAGATCAGAATTACATAGTGGATTGGTCCCAGACTGGTCCCTTTGACATTAAAGCCTTTTTTTGTTGTTTTCATTTCCCATATAAAATATAAGCACAGTTTATAAAGGAATTAAACGTTTTAAAAGAATTAGCCCTTCACCAACAGAGGTGATTTTTGCCATTTTAATCAGGAAATAGAAACACTTTTAAATTGGGTTTGACAGCTAATTTTCTGATGTAGCCGTCAGTCAGTGAGGCCTGGATTCCTCTGACTGCCTGGAGAATCCATGATTTCAGCACTCTCTCCTTTCAATAATTCACTTGGGAAAATGACTGAATTTAGCACCAAAACAACACTTTGAAGGCTGCCATTGATTAGAAAACTGTATTTAAGAGCATTTCGGGATTTTAGCCCCTCTGTGGCCTTGTTTCAAGTGACAGTGACAGATGACAGATGACAGCAGTGATTTGTGTTTTTACACCAACTTTGCCTGTGTGTGTGGCAGGGTGAGCAGCTCTTTGTTGGTTTTATGCACCATGTGCAATTTTTCAGATTTGGCGCGCATGGGGTTCAATTTTTGACAGTTTTCTTTCCCCATTGGGAAAGGGGTGGAGTGTGGCAAATTGATGTGGATAAAAATACTCCACAATGGCTCTGCCCTGCACATGCCACTGAGATTGGAGAGGTAGATCCCACAAATGCTGGATAATGGAGTGATGCTACGTTTTGAGGCAGGGCATCAAATCCTTCTGATTACCTTTCGAGGCATCCACTGGTTATGGAGCCGAAAGAGGATATCCAGACATTATATACCGAGGAGCTGTTTAACATGTATACCCAAGCTGTGGGGCTCAACACAGTGTCAATTGAGATAGGGCAAAGCTCGGGGCATTTTTACTCTCCAACCTTGCATGGTCCATTGGGATGCTTGCCAGGGAACTGCATGTTTCTATGTGCAAGGGGCGCTCCTGTGCCTCCCCACACATACAAATGGAGCAGGGTGCTTCATCATGCGCGCTTTGGCTTTCACACGCATGTGCAGGAACCAGAAAACACTCTTTGCCTAATGGTTCCTGTTCATGCTACAAGCTAGAGCTGCAGCAGTGGAAGAACAATTTCAGGACTGGGGCAGAAGGTTATTTCATTTTAAAATGTGTATGTATGCATGTGTTGTATGTAATGAGTGAGTGTATGATGATGGGTGTGTATGTGAATGAGCGAGTGCATGCTGCGTGTGTTGAATTCGACCATTAGCACGGGGATAGTGCACTCGCCTAGGCTTTTGTATTTTCTTAATGATGACAATGAATGATGGGAGATCTTCCTCAAAGGACTGTGTGAGGTCATTCAGCACACAGTCCATCTGCTGCCCACACAAAACGCATAGTCACATGTACTTCGGGAAGACACAGCCTACAGGCGCCAACTTCCGCTGTCATATTTCAGCTGGAAACATCTCAGAAGGGTTAAGGCACACCTTCCCCCAGCATGGGCAGCCTAATTTAAATATCAAAGGCTCCATGGATCTGGATTCCTTTTGTACTGCGATTTGTGGCATACTCACAAGATAACTGAAGCAAGCCTAGAAGAGAGGCTTGGTTGCCCGGAAGAGACAATAGGAAGGTGGACTAACACGCCTTTGGTATGCAATGTGTCAACTTGAAGTTAGTTCCCACCTCTCTGTATGAAAGGCAGTGAATGGCCTGTCTGGGTCCAGCAGTTACCGCAGGTATCCCTGCACGGCAGACCCCTTTCAGAGGGACGAAGGATGTGATCTGGGAGACTGGAAGTCTGTTCCCAGCACATACTTCAAGGGAACCCTGTGCTTTAATCAAGAGTCACAGAGGGCTCAGTTAACCAGAGAGACACTTTAATCTAAAAGAGACAGGAAGATGGGTGGGGCTTGAGAGGCGGCTCAGGGCCAAAAAGTTGTTGTCTCTGTACTGGTTCGCAGATCTGGAATGCTGGTCGAGTAGGCTCGGACGGCTCAGGTGACTGCAGAATGACAACAGTCAGTGGTGCAGCCGGATGCGGTTTGAGAACTCGACTGTCTCAAAAATGTCCTTAAAAGATGGACGCTGGATGAGGCTTGTGTGGCACTCCTCCTAGCTTCTTCGCAGGGTTTGTATCCTTTGAAGTTGAATAGCCCACAGCTGAGGAGAGTGTTTGCTTGCAACATCCTTGTCCTTAGATCAGATACTCTCTGGCACTTCCCACCTGGGAAGCTTGCTGGCAGAACCTAGCAGGGGACACTGTGTGCTGGCTTGCTACCAGTTCTGGAGCTGCTGGATGGGTCCTCTGAGTCTGGTATCTCCCTCTTTTCCCTGGGAGATGTTTAGGGGAGGGATCTTGCTTCCCTCTTCGAACTCCTGGCCCTCCTTAACTGGCCGAAGATGTAAGGTAGACTGTACCTTCAGATCGGATCCAAATGAGTCATTCTTCACACTCCTTTCAAAGTCTTCAGATGATCTGCTAATTGAGGGGTTCAGCCCTCTTTTAAAACCAAATGGGCCCCAGTGATTGGTGCAGGATAAGCCCACCTTAATGAACCAATCCTTGGTCCCCAACAACAATCTCCTGTTATGCATGAGGTCAGGACCAGAGTGCTCTGCAACAGAACAGATAAGAGGATGACAACATATACCTAAATCCCATCCATTTCCCTGTCTTTTGTAGATCAAAGTGTCTCTCTGGTTAACTGAAGCCTCTGTGACTCTCGATTAAAGTACAGGGTTTCCTTGAAGTTTGTGCTGGGATCAGACTTCATGTCTCACCCAAACAACATCCTTTTCTCCTCTGAAAGGCGTCATCTCTGCAGGAGTTTGCCTATGGTAAATGGTGGACCCAGACACTGCCTTTCATACATAGGGGTGGGAACTAGCTTCAAGTTGACACATTGCATACCCAAGGAGTGTTAGTCACGTCTTCCTGTTGTCTGCCCAACAACCAAGCCCCTCCTCTAGTCTTGCTTCAATTATCTCTCATTAGTATGCACTGCCACCAGCCGGAGAACAAAAGGCATGCAGATCCATGGAGCTGTTGATATTTAAATTAGGCTGCTCATGGCTGCAGGAAGATGTGCCTTCTGTCATGACCCACACTCTGAAGACCCCCTGGCCAACCTATGGGCCAGGGAGAGTCTTGATTCCTGTCCCCACTAAACCCAAGAAATTGCATCATAGGCCTTCTTGGGGCCAGTCCTGGCGCCTTTGGCGCCAGGCTCATGTCTGAATATGGACTTGTGCTTGGGAACTACTTTTCATTAATGCCAGTCATTTGGAGGCATCCTCATAACCTGGCTCCTTGAAACCAGGCTTGCAGTGTAGTGTTTTTTGGGTGTGGTACCATGGGGACTATTTTACCTGGACTTCTTTCTTGAAGCTATTTAAACCACACCCAAATAGACTGACATGCTTCGCGTTAGTTTGCATTACTGCAACGTAACGCTCCCCGTGTTCAGCTTCAGCCACAAACCTCGTAAGGACAGCACCTGCAAAGGAAAGGAGAAGACATCGTGAGAAAAAGGAAGCAGCTTACCTGAACTTCATTGCCAGCGGTCCGCAGCTCTTCCGACCATCATCCTGAAACCAGCGTTCCCCCGGATCGACGGACCTGTAAAAGAGAAGAAACAAGGCATTAGACATTGTACAATTAACGAACTGTGCCGAAAGGCTTGCCTCGCCGGCCACTCCTCAATCAGCGACCTGTGGGGAGGAAAAGATAACAGGTTAGCAAAGGCAAGGCATCTTAAGCGCAGTGCATAGCGCCTACTCACCGCATCAAGGCGCTCCAAAAATGCCTATACTTACCGGCGAAACACAGATTCCGCCTTGCCACATATTGGACTTCCGCGTACCTAGGAAGAAAAAGACATTGTTTAAAAGGCATGCAAGAACAGCAATATTCACAGCAATAAGACCTACCTGAAAGACTCAACACGGGCTGGCATCAGTGAAGCAACTCGATCGCCATTGCCCACCAAGCTCAACATACCCCTGCCAATACAGCAGAACGGAGAACCCGCCAACATCTAAAACAAGGTGAGGAGAAGTCCAGAAGGGTCGCAGACCTACAGGGAAGTGGGAGGCTGTTTACCCCGGTTGCCCAGTCCTGAACATAGCTTACCTGTATTCCAGGCAAAACTCTTCCGCTGGTCACATCTGGGCATCGCAAGGAGGGACATCTGAACCCCAACTGCTGGGTGGCGCCCCCGTGGAACCAGGTGAGCGTAACACCTTCCCCCTTCTGGGAATTCTTTGATGTACCCGGGGCTGTCACAATCCAGCTGAATATGACAGGGGAAGGCGGCGCCTGTAGGCTGTGCTTTCCCTGAGTACATGCAACTATGCTTTTGATACGGGAAGCAGAAGAAATGGGTGCAGAATGGCCGCATTAATTTCTCAGAGGTTGGCATCCCATAATTAATTTTCATTTAGCAAATAAATCAAAAAGCCCAGGCGAGCACACTCTCCCCGTGCGGATGGTCGAATTCCTCACACCCCACAGCAGTGGGTGTTCATTAACTTATCATTTAGCAAGGAGTGGCTATCAAGCATTTTATATAGAGTACATTTAAACAGGCTTAAGATTGTGAATCAAGTGAACAGGAACAGGTTCATCTAAGCCCTGATAAAGGCCAAGAAGTGGCCAAAACACGTGTTGGCTGTGGTTGGATTTTGAACAATAGATGAATATATAAACTTTCTTTTCAAGATAAATACAGGAGTCTTAGGCTGTTAATTAACATTGAATATTGATTTATTTGATATTAGGCTGGTTGTATTGGTGCAAAGTAGCCTGGGTCTACTCTGCCACATTCTATTTCTTGTGGCTTTGGGCTCAAGTCGTATATCAACCTTGGATAGTGCAAGCCCACCTTAAACAACAGTATAACGGTTGTATGATATGAGTTATCTTTTCTAGTAGTTGTGGGAGGTAGCACAACCTGGCAGTAGCCCCCCACCAGTTCACCATACAAAACCAATTGCAAAATCCTTTGGCTTTTTACCCAATTTTGCAAAACAAAAAGTGCTATAAAATGTACCATTTTAAGTCATTATTTTAAACATTTTTTCAAGAGGGGGAAATCCTTCTAATCCCCTTTGATAGTTTAGGGATCACTCACTATGCTGGGCTGTTATGGCATATTTAGACCCCTCCAAAGAATAATCATCAGCCGCTACTGGGCTGCAGTCAGAAACTGAAATCTGTCAATTCTATGGGGGCAAAGTGAGACTCCTGCAAACATTGCTAAAGAACCAAGGGAGCAGTTGCCTCCTTTCGCCCTGTAATTGGTGCCAGTATGTCATATTTCATCTGTTAAACAGACTGTCCTTGACTATCATTTGAAACTGAGGTATGAGTGATATCTCTTCAGTTAAACTGACTCTTTTTGAATGGTTATTATTTATTTATGGACATGATGTCTCATCTGTTAAATACCACCTCTAACTACACATTATTTGAAGTTGTGCTGGGAATGTTGTCTTCTTGAGTTAAAAGAATGCAGTACTTACCGCGTACATAGGGCATTTTTGCAACTGTTGAAAATGAGCTAATGTTTTTGGATGTTTATTAACTTGAAACAAAACATTATTGTCTTAACCCTACACTGAACATGCTTAATGTCAATTTGTTTTAACCAGCTTCGTAAAATATAGGTATTGTCCTCTTGACCCTTATTTAGGGTGCCCAGATTTTCAAGACAAAAAACTGAGACGGCCAACAATCCAAAAAAGACCCCCGCCCACTCACCCATGACAGCCCCTCCCCCAACCCCGTCAACACGCCCCACCCCACACTATTTCCAGCACTGCCCCTCTGTATAAATAATATATAATGTACGCTGTGTGGTTTATGCATAAATGTAAGCATGTTAATCAAAAAGGAACTTGTGCTCTAAATGATTTTAAAGGCATTGCTGTTAATTTGTTTCTAAACTGGTCTATCTAAGCCAGAGCCTATCAAGCGATGGAAGAATTCTAATAGTGTTATGATATTAATTTAGTTTATAATTGTTACACGTAAAGTTGTCACCCACCCTTTACCCAAAACTCGGGACTGACACCTTCCTTTTCCCTAAAACCAGGACAGGATTTTTAAAGTTAAAAAACCTCTTGGGTGCGGGGGGTGGGGGGAGGGACAGAGGGTCCAATTCCGGGATAGTCCTGGCAAAACCTGGACGTCTGGTTACCCAATGCCTTAATTGATATGTCAGCAATCTGCCGCCACTTGTTGTGTTTGTGCCCCCTGGTTTGACCATCTAATACTGATTTCTTTTGACGCCACTGGGTCTCTGTAATTAGGAATGGTCTGCACAGTCCCATAGTAGTAACTTATAGCCTTTCCGCAAAAAAGAGGGCAAGCTCACATTTTCTAAATCCCAGAAGCAAATTTCTAAAGACTTCACACTTTCCATCTCTATATATCAAATACCCGATTTCCTCTACATACAATCTTTAACGGGTGCTTCTAACGGGTGCCTCCTGTCCTCTCTCCCTCCCTCCACCTCCGCTCACTCACCATTCGGTCCACACCCTTCACAACCAATCAGGTCCGGCCCCACACCCCTCCGTCCTTCTCCTCCGCCCAACCTTTTTCACATGCCATCCCGCCACTCCATGCCTTTTCCCATCAACCAATGACCTGCGGCAGGGGTCTCACGGTCCCACTGCCCTGCACCCCACCATGCCAGCTCCCTAATCCACCTCTGATGCACACCAGCTGGGCACCCGGCATCACAGTCGCACAGCACCAGGCTCACAAGCCCAACACCCATGAGTGCCTGGTCTCCCACCTTCAGACCTTATTGGGACCAACCTAGCCAACCATAACACCCAACGATCCTCTCCATCAGCCCAACCGTCTGGACCACCCTCAGCTCTGAATGAGCCACTGCATCTCCTCTATCCCAGATTGCTGTTCAGCAGAGCTACTACACCAGAGCTCACAAACCTTACCAAGTTCCACCCAGTGATCACTAACACACGATAAAACACCATATCTAACCTCCAAGTCTCCCCTAGCTTAATCCAGCCTAGTATCAAACTTACTTTTACTACACAACTTACCTCCCACTTTCTCCTTCTTCCATTGGTGCATCTTCCTTTTCTCATTTTTCCTCCATTGACTTAACATTTGTTTACTGTGTTATTTTTTCCTGCAACAAGCCATGTTAACTATCAAACTTGTATTTACTGTGAAATGATCTCAAATTTCGTTCATTTAAACATGACCTATGCATATCTTTTTCGCCAGCTACTTTCATCATGAATACCATGCATGCCATGCAATAACGCATAATCTTCTGTCACAACAACACATGCAAAATATGCCAATCAATGTCAATCAAACTCACTGTGCATGCCATATCAACTACAAATATGCTGCTCGCCACAGGCATACCAACACTTCACGCTTCCCCTCACAATGAGAAATGGGTCACCACTCACCCGGCCTGCTCACGGTTAATCATGCACAATGCAACAATGTATACCCCACTATATAAGAATGACCACAGCCTTGATAAAGACCCCTGTTGGGTCGAAACATGTGTCTGCTTTTGTGTGTTAACAAACCACCACTAAACCCCAAACCAAAGTGACGTTTAATTCTTTTCTTGATATACTCAACCTGATTCGATAAAGTACATTATTAGATCTCCAGTGCCCAGGTGTATGCGGTTCTTACAAACAAACCACCAATTTACTAACCAAGATGGAAGGCACTGTCTCTTAAGAACCCCTCACTGGCAGCAGGATCCACTCCAAACTACCATGATCAGCACAGTGATTTCCTCATTCTAGTGCTCTACTCCCTTCCTTCGTATGTGCTTTCACTGTTGCCTATACCTTCCAACCAAATACCCGACTTCATATACATCCGAACTTCCACTATTGCATATACCCTCCATCTGTCCATCCCATACACCAAATTCCTGACTTCATCTACATCTGAACTTCCACTGTTGCATATACCCTCCAACTGTCCATCCCTATGTACCAAATACCAGACTTCATATACATCTGAACTTCCACTGTTGCATATACCCTCCAAGTGTCCATCCCTATGTATCCAATACCCGAATTTATATGCATACGAATTTCCACTGTTGCATACACCCTCCAACTGTCCATCCCTACGTACCAAATACCCGACCTCATCTACATCCCAATATCCTCTGTCCATCTTTTAATATCTACCAACTAAGCCTCAGCTAAAAACTCCCAGACCCAAAGACAAAGCCTTGAATTAGTTGCCCTTAGTTGTTTTATCTTTTTGTCGTTGTCATTTGTTGCGCCCTCTTGCCTGTGGGCTCCAGCGCGGTACAAACCAATAAATAAAATGAATAAATAAAATGCCTGTTAAAATGCTGCACAGCAGTTTTTATCCATACCCCCCTCAATAATTCGAATGAACATGGGTTTAGGTGGAACCAGGCAGCCAGCATATGAAACCATGTGGCTCTTCTTGCTGCTGTGAAGTTCTGCTCTCCTGACACACAACTGTCTCATTCTCAAATTGTAGGGGGGGGTGGTGACAAGAGGAGAGAATGGCAAGCAGGGTTGGAAAGTGAAAAGCGGTACTGATATAGCATGCTAGAATGCATATCAGCTCCACGGACATACACCTCAAATGACTATTGTAAGTGTTTTGTTAAGTGCTTATATGACGCCTTGTACATTTCAAAGTGCTGTATTTCTGATGAATTTAAAAAGCATTGGACATGAGATCCTATGCTCAAACATTTTGGGCTATGCAGTTTTCTAGGTCACCTCTAAAAGAGATGTCCGGGAAACGTCACCTATTGAAGTGCGCATACTACAGCTCGGGAGGATAGCTCAGGGGCAACGCGCTCGCATTGGAAGCAAGATGACATGGAGCAACACAAGTTTGATCCTGGGGTCCGTGTTAGAAACCTCTGGGAAGCGCCTTTTAAATAACCAATTACAATTACAATTAGCCGGAATCAGGAAGTGGCTGGTTACAGGGAGCAGGCAAGTGAGTTTTGGTGGAGGGGAGGGGCAGTAGGGAGTCTGTTTGCTGCAGGTCGAGCAGGTGGGGAGAGGAGGCGTGATGTCCAGGACATTGCATCAGAGGGGGTAGAGCAGGTTGGTGGCAAATAAATATGGTGGTGAAACCTCCCCACCCCTGTGCAAGACTGGATAAGGAAGAGGAAGCAGAGAGGGTGTGGCAGTGGAGGCATGTTCCCTGAGTAATCACGGGTGACCCCCCACACCCTGTGGCATCAGAATCATGCCCGTCAGAGGCTGCTTCAAAGCGGCCTTAAAAAGGCAGCCATTTTGGATGGATCTTCAACAGATGGGATAATGACATTGAACTGTATTTAAGAGCTGTGGTATGGATACTATGTGCAGTTCAGCAGTCCGACCTCTTCCACAGTGATCATGGGTACGTAGGGCAGGGCTTGATATAGGCCAACCAAAGTCAGACTTTCCAAGCCAGAAACAGGGATAATTGTATAAAGTCAACAGAATTGACATAGAAAAGGGACATCAAATGCTGAGCAGTGAAAATATGTATGCCAGACCAGAATAAATAAGAAGGGCTGGTAAATCACTTTTAATTATCCCATTATATGGAAACATTACTACTTGAGGGTTACCAGCTTATAACACAATCGTTTAAGGAGACATTTGTATAGTTTTAAGCATTTTCAGAGATACTGAGGTATTTTTCCATAAGGTACTTGGGTGCAGTAATGATCACATTTCTTATAGTGGCACACTTGGAAACATTTTTAGGCCTGTGCTGTACATGTAATTCATTCCACTTCTATGTCTTATTTACTTTTGCACCTATATTTCATTTTTTAAAACATTTTTTATTGAGTGTTTACGGCTGAAAACAGCATTTACACTATCAAACAAATGAATTAGAATTAATAACATATCCAGTATATAACAATCCAAATAAAAAAGAAAAAAATCATATGAAATCAGTTCATTTCAGTTCAGTGAACACCAAATCCCCTTCTCCATACATAATAGTGTAATGCAGTAATCATCAATGAATCTCCAGAATACAAGGTCAGTTGACACGCGATCAATGGAAGCAACGTAATTTCCATAACTCTTCACATACAGATGGTCAATTGCTTTACAGTTGGTCAGTATGTGTCTAGCTGTTTCGCACTCCAAATTGCAGTGTCCACATTTTCTTTGTTAATATCTTGCCAAGCACCAAAATAATCTAGGGTAGGAAGTATGTTGAAGCTGAGATATAAAATGAAGCGCCTAAGATCCTCCGCACATATCTTTGTTAAATAACAGCACGGGTTTCCCATCTCAAAATATTGATTAACTTAAGATACATAGGGCCTCATTACATGGATGGCGGTAAGGGTTTACCGGTACCGGTATTTTACCGGTACCGATAAATCCTTACCGCCTTAATACAAGGTCCCTTTGCGGGTTGGGGAATTTAACGCCTGCTTTTTGCAGGTGTTAAAAACCAACCCGCAAAGGGACCCAGGGAGCTAATTACGGTACCGCAATTTGCGGTACCGTAATTAGCGCCTTCCCCATTCCCATTATGCCCTATGGGGCAAAAATGGGAATGGGGAAGGGCAATGGTGGAAGGGGGAATTACCACCCCGCTGACCTTGGAATGGGGCGGTAATTCCCCTTTCCACCAAGGCGGTGCCAGTATTTTACCGGCATGAACCATGACGCTAACAGCGCCATGGTTCTCCGCCATCCGTGTAATGAGGCCCAAAGTGCTTCTTCTTAGTTAGGGATTCAATGTTCTTTATAATGTCCCATTCATCTGCTTTTTTCTTTTGGCATGGAGGAAAGATCCCTAGGGTGGTCTCTTCCGGAAATTCCATTTCTATTACCTTCATGAAATCATTTACCATCTTCTCTAACCCCAACATTCTCCCCTTACTCCGATTGTTCACTTTGTCATTTCTTAATAGTGCCAGCAAGGTAACCAATTCAGAGCAACCCTGGTGCTACCTGGACAATCTTTGGAATTTGGCAGACCAGCTCCACAGGAGGGGTCTCCAGCATGTACTATGTACTGTAAGCAGGGCATTGGTAGTATAGTGTTTAATGATATTTGGCACAGACAAACTAGACATGCTTCCGAACTTCAGTGGCCAACCAATGGTAGTTTTGAAATTCTTCGTATAGAATATTTAGAGTCTATATTATTAAAGAAAAAGGCTAGACCTGCAGCATTTGATGTTTTTCCAGATTTGGAAGAAAGAGGCTTGCAGCAACTTAAAAGTAGAGAAAAACATGCTCGCCGTCATATGTCCAATGCCGAAAAAGCGTTGTTATACGATTAAAATAAACAGTCTGAGTCATTTAGGAATATGGATAGGGCTTTTTCACTTGGTATTCAGAAAATCTATCCGTCTAAAGACTTTCATGTATCTGATGAGTTAATTGACAAACCTCTAAATGAACGAAGGCCTGGTGCGACTGCGTCACTTCCGTATGTACCTATTCCTGCTGTTTTGCCTTTTCCTGCTGTCGTTCCTCCTTCCGTAGTATTTCCTGCTCCTCCTATCATTCCTTCCAATGTTCTTCTTCCTCCGGCTGTTGTTCCTCCTCTTATCATTGCTCCTTCACCTGATCCTCCACCTTTGCCTACTGTTACAGGTTTGGTAGATTTGTCTTCGGCACCAGTGTTAGCACCTTTGTAACCGAATGTACAAGATTTGTCTACTCTTCCTCTTCCGAGTGGTTCTGTCCCGCTTGTAGTTGACAAGGGAGCGGAATCAAAGATTGTAAATCGTAATACTTTGTCTAAAGAGAGAAAGCGCGATTTGACTGCATGGGCCAGACAATGCATGGAGAAGGGTGAACAATCTGATGTTTTTGCCAGACTCTCTCATCTAGAAAGTTTTCCTGAGAAAAATCTTTTTATTGAAGGGTTGGGAATTCATTTATGTGTAATGTGGAACAGATTAGATGATATAGACCTCCCACAAGGGTTGAGGGATCTGAATGTTTTAGCATATTCAAGAGATACTACGGAGAAAGTATATGAGCAAGTTGAGAGGGTTTTTGAGTATAGAAGGGAGTTGGAAAGGTTACAGAATTGATGGTGATATTGATGGTGATAGTTTGGGCGCTATGTTTGTACAGAAACGGTTCCTTCCTTGTTGTAAGTCGATAAATGAGGAAACACAAACTTGCACAAAGGATGCGATTAGATGGATTTCAGACATGTCGATATCTCCTGTAGAAGTATATGACACGTATAGTCAGTATACACCAGAAATGCAGAGGAAAGTGATACAGGTTATGGTAGAATACCTGCAGGATATATGCATAAAAAGAAAGATTTGTTGTCCCGCAGAATTATTGAATATCTATAAGAGAGCTTTTTCATCTGACACCTCTTCAGCTGCCTTTGCACTTGATTTAGCTCTGTTGCTCAGTAAGCGTTCGGAGTTTCCTATCTCTCAGTTGCCTATGAGAGAGGTTCCGCCGACATTTGTCCCAAAAGTTGAGGTTCCAGCTGATGCCGGAACAGGCAGAGCTGCCTATGACATTCCTGCACATTATGTGTCACAGTTTGTTCACGTCCCATTCTCAAGATAGGAAGTGAACACCATTAAACAATCCGTTCCCGATATCAGGAAGACTCCAACAGGGTTCTATAAAGAGATAGAATCCATTTTGCAGCCATCAGTATTCACTTTGAGTGATATAGATTTGTTATTTCCTGTGCTCCTACCTATTGAATAGTAGAAACAGATTAGTTCTGTAGATGATGTACCAGGGTTAGGGGACACATGGGTTAGTATAGTTAGACAAGATAGAGAAAGGCCAGCTGGCGAGGGACCGCCATAGGTAATACTGACTTTGCCTGATAGAATGGTGACAAAACTAAAAATTATAATTCCTAAAAGAAGGGTTATTTGGGACAAACTTACTGCTTGTGTCCAAGGGAAGTCTGAGGGTGCTACCGAATTCTTTAATCAGTTTGAACAAGTGTTTTCAGATTTCAGTGGACAAGATTTGAGCACAGAGTCTGGAAAACGACTATTTGTAAATAAATTTGTGAGTGGATTGTTCACTGACATCCAGTCGCAAATTACGTCTTCTGAGAGCGCTTGGCAAGCTAAGTCTCAGTCTGAAGTGTTACATATGGCTCAATACTATGAGAACCGAGTCAATAACGAAAACAGAGAATCGAAAAGAGAAAGGGAGACTTGAAAACTAAAATTCTATTACAACAAATTGTTAGAGGCCCTAGAGGGGGTACTTCACAATTTAGGGGACAATATGTTCCACAGGGAAATGTGCCGTTGGGTCCTGTAAACTTGAACCAATGTGCTTATTGCAGACAAGAGGGTCATTGGCGAGCGCAATGCCCAATCCTCAAGCAGAGGTTGAAATAACGCATTTGGTAACATGGGTAGACGATTCAGAGGACGCCCTGGGGTGGGGGGTCCTGGTAGAAGTCAGTTTTCCCAAAATTTGCAACCTTTTTCACAGGATAATCAGGCACCGGGTGTGGATAATAGAAACATTTTTGGTCATCCTTCTGCTGCATATCTCTCTGAAGACCTTCCTTTTGATGATATTCTGTTTCTCTAGGATTTCCCGAAGCAGGGTTTGGAACCGACGCCTATTCCCGTTAATCAGAAAGGTCCCTACATTGAAATAATAGTGGGAAATAGGAAGCATCTATTCTTGATAGAAACAGGAGCACAGAAGTGTTCCATTGACCATTCACAGGTTCCAAACATTCCACTGTCAGGGCAAACCAATGTTTCTGTAAGGTTTTCTGGTACGCCAGTAGTCTGTCCAGTTTCTTCACCAGTACTAATTGCATTGGGTCCATTCACGGACTACTGTCCATTTCTTTTGACTACGAACTGTGGAGAGAACTTGTTGGGGTTGAATCTGTTGAAGGAATTAAATGCGGTAATTCATTGTTCTTCGGATGGAGCGCATTTGACGATTTCACCACAGCAACTTTCTGTCTCTCAGTTCTTGACTAGACCTTTGCCGCTGAAATTTAGTGATGTTCCGGAGTGTTTGTTAGCAATTGATGACAATGATGTTGGTGTTCTACAAATTGAGCCTGTCAAGATAAGTTTGAAATATGGAGTAAAGTTGCCACATATTCCTCAGTATAAGATTTCAGTTGATGGTGAGCAAGCTTTGAAATGTATAGTCTCCGATTTTGTGCATCGTGGGGCAATTGAGGAAATTGCAGGTAGTTTGTGCAATAGTCCGATTTTGCCTGTGTACAAGAAAGGTGATAATGCAGTCCCTTTCCGTTTCATCATTTATTTACGTGCCATCAATAAGATTGTTGCTCCACAATTCCCTATTGTGCCTGATGTGGCGACAATACTAACCATGATTCCAGCTTCTGCTACTCACTTTAGTGTTGTAGATCTTAAGAATGCTTTCTTTAGCATTCCTCACACAAGGATAGCAGATACATGTTTGCGTTCACCTTAGGGGGACGCTCGTTTACATTCACCCGTGCGCCGCAAGGTTACACGGAAAGTCCGAGCATCTATAGTAGGGCTTTGAAAGAGCAGCTTGACACACTTGAGTTGCCTACCACTTGTACATTACTTTAATATGTAGATGATCTACTTTTAGCTGCTGACTCAGAGAGTGCCTGTAAGGAGGGCACCGTGTTGTTGCTTATTCACCTAGCAAAACATGGACATAAAGCTTCACTGAAAAGGTTTCAGTATTGTCGACAGGAGGTCGCCTATTTAGGCTATCTCCTGTCAAAGGAGGGAAGAAAGTTGATGCCTGAACGGACAAAAATCATTTCTAGCATGTCTGTCCCAAATACACAGAAGGAAGTCAGAGCCTTGATAGGAATTGCTTCTTACTGTAGGCAGTGGCCCCGAACTTCTCGTTAATGATTAAACCAATGTTGGCTTTGACAAAGAAGGGCATTTCTTTGCCATTGCCGTGGTACTTGGAACACCAGCAAGCGTTTGATCTGCTCAAGACTGCACTGTGTTCAGCACCAGTTTTGGGCACACCAAATTATGAAAAAGGCCTTTGTGTTGTATGTGCATGAACGTGATGGATTTGCTTTGGCTGTATTAACGCCGGAACATGGAGGGAAGAATGCGGCTACTTTTCTCCTCCCTTGATCCTGTTGCATGCACTTTGCCAAGATGTTTGAGCACTGTCGCTGCTGCTGCTGCGTCTGTAAAACAGAGCGAGGGTACGGTCCTAGGCCATGCTTTAACCCTTATGGTACCTCACTCTGTAGATGTTCTATTAAACAAAACACAACACCTCACCTCCGCACGAATAACGAGATACAAATTGATCTTGTTTGCACTGCACATTAAAATTCAGAGGTTTTGTGTATTGAATCCGGCTGAACTTTTACCTTTCCTGCAAGGTACTGCTTGCAGTGACGAAGCGTCACATGACTGCCTCTACACCACAGAGCAAGAGACTAAAGGCATAATCGATTTGAAAGATACTCCTTCGAATAATCCACAAGGGGAGCTGTATTGTGATGGCTCCTGTTTCAAACTTCCGGATGGTACATCCACGGCTGCTTATGCACACCACATTGATCATGATTGTAGAAACCAAAAGAATCACAAATAACTCTGCGCAGGCCGCAGAGATTATAGCTTTGACTCGAGCATGTGAACTTTCCGAAGGGCTTAGAGTAAATATATATACTGATTGCCAGTATGCTTTTTGGGTAGTTCAGAACTTCGGTAGACTTTGGGCAGAACTAGGTTTGTTGACCTCAAATGGAACTAAGATCCAATATGGCTCCTTGATAGTACGGTACTCTCAGAGCTTGCACTCCCCACTCAGTTAGCGATTATGAAATGCGCAGCGCATCAGAAAGTTATAGATAATGTGGGAAAAGGGAACGCTTTCGCTGACCAGATAGCCAAACAAACTCCCACTGATCTCTATTCAGAAATGTATACTTCAAGGGAAGCCACAAATGTTTGTACTATGGATGAGGGTATCAAATCTGTAAGGAATATTCAAGCCGATGCCACATTAGAAGAATCTAAACAATGGGCTGAGGGTTTGGCAAGATTGGATGATGATGGGTGTTGGGTGGACAAGTTAGAAGGAAAATGGTTGTTTCCGGATGCGTACATTACAATGATGGTCGCAAATGGCTCATGGGCCCACTCACATCTTTGCGAGAAAAGTTTCCAAAATATTACAAAATGTCTGGTGAATGATAAAATCTCCAAAAGATCTGAACTCTTTGTTCAGAGTTGTATGATCTGTCTACAGCATAATATGGGAAAGGGCACATCGACACAAAGGGGTAGTTTTGGTCCACCTTCTGTCCCCTTTGAGGTCATCCACTTTGATTTCATTGAAGTGGAGTGTTGTAATAATTACAAGTATGTCTTGGTTGTTATCTGCGCCTTTAGTAAATGGGTTGAAGCCTTTCCTGGTAAATATGCCACAGCAATGACAATGGCGAAAACCATGCTTAAGGAATATTTTCCTAGGTTTGGTTTGCCAAGGGTCATCTGGTAGGACAATGGTCCACATTTTATCGTTGCTGTAATTCTGCAGATATGCGCGGGATTACAGATCGATAAACGGTTCCATTCGGCTAGACATGCTCAAAGGGTTGTATACAAATTGTTCGAACTACAATTGTTCGAATTACAATTGACCTTTGCACAATTGACCGAATTGTGAAGGTCAATTGTTACATATATGCGGGGGAAACCCCCCGCAACCCCCCATTATATATATAAATATATATATATATATACATATATATATATAACCAAACATATATATATATATATATATATATATATATATATATATATATGGTCAATTGTGCAAAGGTCAATTCGGACCCTCAACTTTCGGTCAATTAGGAAACAATTTGGGTAATACCGCTCAAAGTGCTGGTTTGGTAGAGAGACACAACGGAATCATAAAAAACTCGCTAAGAGGTGTGCCGGCACCAAACTGAAATGGCCGTACGCCTTACCGATTGTGTTATTATCAATGTGAGAAAAACTCCAGACTAGGACTGGGCTCTCCCCTTTTGAGGTGGTTATGGGTAGGCCAGCCAACATTTGGAATTTACCTAAGCCTAAATCCCTGCGGGACATTGAACATATGATTACTGTGACCGGTTAACTAAAAATCTGTATTTGATTTATCAACAGGTGTGAGAAGCCCTCCCAGTCAAGTACAAGGGCCCAGGTCACAGCATACGGCCTGGTAGCTGGGTGCTGATCAAATCATTCGGAAGATCATCCTGTCTCGCACCGCATTGGAGGGGCCCTCATCAGGTCCTATTGGCCACGCAGACAGCTGTACGAGTGAGCGGAAGAAAGCACTGCATCCACGCGTCGCATGTCAAGAGGACTCCGTTCCCCTTGCCACACGATACAGAAGACACAGAAATTCGTACCTGCACTGCTCCCAGCGATCCCGCAGCATTGAGCAGCATCGAGAGTGCTTCGAGACTCTCCCTAAGCCAGTGGGATCTGGGGAAACAGTCGCTTTATCTCCACACTCTTCTACAGATCCTTTTCCACCATTGTCAGGGTCTGTCGCAAATCCACCACTTCCATCGGGAAGCGACAACACGTTGTTCACAGATCACGCAGTAACAGGAGTCACAAGGTACGATCTGCATCCACGGAGCTAGACTTACTGCACGGTTCGGCTGTGCCACCAGGGAAAATCATTGTAGGGCTTGTCTTTTGGCCCTGTTCTTTTGCATGCAAGGAATTCTGTTGGCTAGGGTTAGGGAAGGACTAAGACAACATGCGATCAGGAGATTGCCAGCAAATGAACTCTGGAGTATTTTGTTTGAAGAAACAATGCCTGCAATTGCTCTCACTCATACGGAACAAATAGGTGACTGTGTGCCCGATCATAACAATGAACAATCGAATGCGTGGTTTCCGAAAACGTATTGTTGTCTTGTGATTATGTTAACTGGCTTCACAATAGTAATTGCCTTAAGATTTTGGTATTTGGAAGAAGTACATCCCCTTGAAATTCTTTTGCCTACAGAAAATGTACCTACTGCTTCTACACCTTTCGTGCATCTGCACACTCTATCTCCTAAAGACCCTCAGCACAGACAGAGTTACCATAATAACACTTTATTACTCATAATGAATGCCACACATGCCACTTTTAACAAGTATAATTGTTGGGTCTGCTCGCATTTACCGCAACACAGAGATAAGGGGTAGGGCTAGTACATTCATCCTTTACCTTTGACTACTGCATGCTATGCTTCTTTAAGGGCACTATTCTTTGGCCAATGGAACGATAGCATCTTGGGGAACTTCGATGGAATGAATTTGAACGATTTTGAGAAATGAGTTCTAAAGCCCCTGGGATGCTCACTTTTTGCAAATAGGAGCAAGCTTAATGTTGCTTCTATTAGGCCTTCTGATAGACTGTCTCATCCTTTTCAATCTTTGATCTCTTTCAAGATGGCTCCTATAGGCAATAGGGATGCCACGCCACCTTCCTATACTGTTAACCACAGCTCCGATTCAGTTTCTTTCTGCATACAGAGGAATGGTACTCAGTCAATGGGTGATTTCAAGGGTTGCACCAATGTTGCAAACTTGACCAGTGAGGACAGACCTTTGTATGTAGGCGAACCTGTCTACTTTGTTTGCGGTACTTAAGCTTTCCCATGGTTACCTAGGGATTGGCACAGAACCTGTTATTTAAGGATTGTGTTACCCGGGGTATTCATATCAAGCACCATAGAAATCTCTAAGGCTCGTCCAAGGCGGGACGAGAATGGCAATACTTCAGCACAAGTTCTGGGTGATGTAGCGAAATCCTTTGTACCTTTTCTGGGGCAAATATTGAACTCTGAGGATATCAGAAGACTAGCGAGAGTACTGGAGAGGACCATCAACCGGACCACTGACATACTCTATAACATGACATTAGAACAGAAAGCGATAAGGTTAGTGGCACTTCAGAACCGAATGGCATTAATCGTCATCCTGGCTGAGCATGGTGGAGCATGTAAATTAGTGGGGTCTGCTTGTTGCGTTTTCGTTCCAGATTCCTCCCCAACTATCTTTAAGGCTATACAGAATCTGCACTTCCTTAGTTCAGAAGTGCATGTTCCCGAGGGAAACTGGGATCTTAGCGCTTGGTTCTGGGATGTCTTACGATCTTGAGGATGGAAGCTACTTTCAGTCTTGCTGATCATCTTGGGTATTCTGTTGTTTTTCTGTTGCTGTATACAGTGTCTTCCTGGCCTATGTTCGGTGTTAGGAGGATGTTGTGCACAGATGATGGGAACAGTAGAACACAAGGTACGGACCCGGAGAGAATGACAAATGAATTTGTGTTGAAAGAAATTTCAGTTTCAGACCTTATAGCGATTGATATCTCTGATGATTGTGATTCAGGGTGTATGGACATTGAGACGTATAGTTACTCGTAAAGTGACTAGAAGTAGTTTAGCGCTTGGCTTAGGCCAAAAGGAGGGTTTGTTAAACGGGAAATCATATTGTGCCTCCTTTCTAATGTATATTGTCCTAAGCCTAGTCGCTCTGCGAAGAAAACTGCGTTGCAAAGTTCCGATTTTAGATCGACTTCGTCGCCGTTTTGGGATTGTCAGCCATTTTGATTTCTGTTCAAATGTAATTCTGAGTTATAAAATGGTGGACTGTGTTTCCAACTTGTAACCGAGCCTTCCCGACCATTGCACCTAGTTAATGTTTAGACTGTCTGCGGGCCGAATGTTTAGACTGGGTAAAGAGACCTTGTCCCATGCCTGACTTGTGGTTTTAGGATTGTCTGCACCAATAAGCCTCATCCACGAACATACATTGAAAACAATGTAATGCAAATATCGAACGTGGACACTGGCTGAACTGCATTGTGAAGGGATATGTGCTAAGGCTTACTGCTAAATCCTGGAATACACTGTTGCCATTGTAACTTGTTTGAATGGAAACCAAAGATAATCCGTGTGCATATTGTTGTATAAGCCATAAGTGAACTCGGCACGAACTCTAGACCACTGATTGTTAACTTGCAGAGGGGCTGGACATTATTACTGAAATTGTATAAATGTACGAATGTCCAGATGTCCAGTACCTCTCACTTCTCACACTGAAGGGCTGGTTTTCGCTGTGATGTACTGAGGGCCAGATAGCTATCTGAATGTGTCTCTTTGTAAACTGGCCAGTATTAAAGATCTGTGAATCTTTATAAGCCCATGTTTGGTGTATTTCCTTTTGTGGCACTCAGCCTCAATATTTCCTCTTGCTTTTACCCAAGTTGCCATCTATAGGCAATCTTTTTGTTTTTCCTCTTACCTATGATTATGACCTTGATTTTTCCCCAGATTAATCTTTAAGTTGTTATCCTCTGCATACATCTGGATGGCGCCAGTGATTGCTGAATTTCCACTGGTACGCAGTCCATCACAACCGTATTGTCTGCATAAGAGAGCCATCCAATTGGCTCCTGGCCAATCCTTCCGGCAAAATAATGACAACCATCTAGTGCCACATCCAGGTTGGCAAAATAGAGATTATTAAGAACTGAGGCAAAAGCACAACCCTACTTCAGTCCTAGATTGGTGTGAATAAGGCCCGTATTTTTGCCTTCTGTGTCTAACCTGACCTGGACCATGGTTCCTTTATAAATCGATTTAATGAAATGCAAAATAGAAGGATCCATCCCCAGTTTTCACAATTTATGCCAGGCTGTCAAAAGCCCAGCGCACTCAATAATGCAGTTGTTTCTCTGTACTCACATGGGTATCAGCCATTATACTGTGCAGTGGCCAGATGTTATGAAGGGTAATATAACCAGCACGAAATCCAGTTTGTTTCCAGGACAAAAGATTCTTCACCTGTATCCAACTGTTAACAATCTGGAGTAATAGGGTCGAAAAGAATTTGGCACTAGAGTCGATTATAGCGAAGAGTCTGTAATTATGCGCATCAGTCCTTTAATCCTTTTCATACACAGGCAGCAGGATAGATTTTTCCCGCTAATTGGGATCTTTCCCCTATACCAGATGGAAGTAAATACCTTCAGTAAGAGAGAAGCCCACAGTTTGGGGTTATGCTGAATTACCAAATTACCAATGTGATCCGGACGTGGGGCCCTAGATGCCTTCAATTTACCAAGGGTCATCCTTAAGGCAGAACACAACTCACTAGGCAAATATACAGGATTATCTGGGTTCTCATACATCAATGCACCCTTTTTTTTTTTTTTTAAAACTTCTCTTTATTGGCATGAAGAGAGAACAGACAACCAACATATTGTACAATCCACATAACTTGTAGATACATTAATGTTATTACATATGCAAGGGGTGGCAAGCAGAGGAAGGCACTTGGCAATACAGTTCAGTGTGTAACAGAGGTAAGCGAGCCTGCTTCATCAAGAAGAGGGGGATGATAAAAGTTCAATATCTGCCTTGCCGTTCAGATAGCTGCAAAACTCAGTCCAAGCATATCTGGGGCGAGAAGTGAGCGGGAGGGTATTGATGTAGTCCTCCTCATACACTTGAATCCAGCTGAGGGCCCTTAGCCACATTTCAAATGTAGGGGGAGCAACGTTTCCAACACTGCAATATGCATTTTTTTGGCCACCATAGTAGCAGCATTTAAAAACCTGGACATCTTTCTCAGTTCGGGCTCATCCCACACACCAAACAGGACCGACAGCGGTGCAAGAGAGATATGGGACTCAGAGAGGGCTTCTATGATGGCTTTCCAGTATGGGCCCAGTGCTTCACAAGCCCAGAACATGTGTATGGGGTCTGCGTTCGTAGAGTCACATCTAGGGCAAGTGTGGGACTGCCTGAGTGTAAACCTGCCAACCCTGTTAGGCGTGTAATATAGTTGATTCAGGAGCTTATATTTCATACACCTGTATCTGGCATTAAGGGAGGTCTTGCGAGTGTGTATGCACATCTTACTCCATGTAGCATCAGTGAGGGGCATGCCCAACTCACCGCTCCACGCATAACGTGACGCCCGAGGTATCTCCGAAGGGGCAGCCATTAGCATCTTGTATAGAGAGGATATAGTGCCCCTAGTCCCAGCTGAGTTGGCTATATAGTGAATTTCAGCTGAGTCTGGGGGTTTGTCGGGATAAGAGGGCCACCAGGCGCGGACTGCAGCCCTCAACCTGAAATATTGCAATAGTTCCAGTGCCGTGCCTGAGTGCCTGGGGCGCCATGTCTCCGGGGTGGTAAACTTCCCCTCGAGGTATAGGTCGGACAGTGCCCGGTAGCCCAAGTCGTACCAGTGAGTCATCAGGAGTTTGTCGTGGGTGGGGCCAAAGCCTGAGAACTGCCAGATAGGCATCCACTTATAGTATGGATGGTGGTCGGGTTATGTGTTTAGCATTCATCCCCACGCCATGGTTGTTGCTGCTAGGGGGAAAGCAGGGGCGTCAGTGTGAAATGTGTGGTGGAGAATGAGAGAGAGGGTATTGACTTCATCGCATGCTAGTTTCTCGATTTTCATGTGTGGGGGAGGATCAGTAAATGTATACCAATGTGTGGAATGCTGAGCTTGTGCGGCGATCCAGTACCTAGCAAAGTCTGGGGCCGTGAAACCCCCCTTCTGATACGGAAGGGTCATGTGCTGCCACTTTTTAGACACTGCGCCAGAGTGCCACAGGAACTGGGCGCATGCAGTGTTTAGGTTCTTGAAGTAACATATCCTGGGCCAAATCGGCACATTAGTAAAAATGCAGAGCATCTTGGGGAGGATTATCATTTTGATGAGGGACAATCTGCCCGATAAGGAGAGTGGGAGATTACGCCATTTCAGCATCCGGCTCTCCGCAAGCTGTGCCGCGGCCGTATAATTGTCAGACAATAGTGAAGGCTTAGTGAGGGACACCTGAACCCCGAGGTACCTGATACCCCCTGGTGACCATCGGAGGGGGAATTTGCATGGTGGTTGGGAGGTAGCCAATGTGAGCGGGAATATTTCAGATTTAGTATAATTTATGGTGAAGCCCGAAAATTTGCTGATTCTCGTTATATCACGTATGAACGGGTCTAGGTGGGAAGCCGGGTCTCTAATATAAAGGAGTACGTCGTCAGCATACAATGAGATTATCTCTGGGGTGTCTCGCAAGTGAATACCTTTTTGTGTATGTTTGTCTCTGACACTATCAGCCATGGGTTTGATAGCAAGCGCAAAAAGTATTGGGGAGAACGGACAACCCTGGTGGGTGCCTCTATGGAGCGCAAAGGGGGGGCGAGACCGCAGAGTTGACCAGGACTCTAGCTACTGGGTATGTATAAAGCAGTTTGATAAATGATATCATGCGTGGGCCGATTCCCATTTTGTGGAGAACCGCCCACATATATTGGCATGACACCATATCAAATGCCTTCTGGGCATCAAGGGTGACCGCTACAGCGCTTGCGCTGGGATCGATCCTGGACATAACATTGAATAATCGGCGAATGTTGATTGCTGTGGATCTACCGGGGACGAACCCGCTCTGATCTGGGTGAACTAGGTGGGTCATTATGGGAAGGAACCTGCTCGCAATAATCTTAGCGAATATTTTCATGTCCGTGTTGATTAGAGACAAGGGCCTGTAGGAGCCGCATTCATCCAGCAGCTTGCCCGGTTTGGGGAGAACGGTTATGACAGCTTCACGCATGGACTGGGGCAGGATTTTCATCTCTAGTGATTCGTTCCAGACCTTGAGGAGTCTGGGTACTAGGATGGCGACACGCTCCTGATAAAACTCTGACGTGAGACCATCTGGGCCTGGTGCCTTGCCATTTGGACAGTTCGAGATAGCCTCAGTTATTTCATCTAGGGTGAAAGGAGCTTCAAGTTGGTCCCTGTCAACGTGAGAGAGGAGGGTCATGGGGATTTGGTCTAGCAGGAGGTCTGTATCTTGTGGGCTGTGTTCTTGCTGGGGGCCATAAAGGGTTTTATAGAACGTGGTGAAAGCCTCAAGGATGTTTTGGTCAGACCAGCACAAGACATCATTAGCGTCCTTGATTCAGTCAATGTGAGCCCTACCCCCATCAGCGCGGACCAGTCTGGACAGCGTCCTCCCAGGTCTGTCTCCCTTCCCATATTTCCGGGCTGCCATAGGACGGGCATAGTATTGAATCTCCCTACGAGCGTGAGTCTCAAATGTCTCATGTTCCAACCTGATCTGTGCCAGTATGGTCGGGGAGGGGACGGAGGTGTATCCCCTTTTGAGTTCTTTTAGCTTCACTTCTGACTGCTGCAAGCTATTCTTGATGTCTTTGAGGGCCCCGGCCTCCCTGGAAATGCATATCCCCCTGATGAAGACCTTGAACGCCTCCCACCGGACCCCATCGGTTGTATCCTGTCTTCTATTGCAGTCAAAGAAGGTGTTAATATCCGCTAGACTATATCTCGGAGGGCCTCAGACTTGAAACACCAGGCGGAGCGGGGAGGCTGGTCGTGTCCTAATGTGATGCGCAGCGTTACTGGGGAGTGATCCGAAAGTGTGTGTGGCAATATCTGCGTATCTATGGCCTTGCTCACCATTTCAGCTGATATGAGGAACAGGTCTATCGTAGATAGGCTATCATGTATGGATGAGTTGAAGGTGTGCTCTCTCGCTAGCGGGTTGAGCACTCTCCACACATCCTTCAGACCCAACGCGTCAATGTGTGTATGAAGTCTATTGGCCGCTTGTGATGCTGCTCCATGAGCGGTCCCTGATCTGTCAAGTTTGTTGTTGTCATGGGTGCTACTCCCGAGGGGCCAGGACTGGCCCAGCGCCCTCGGAAGCAGACCCGTCTTCCACTACTCCGGACCCAGCAGACCCCTACAGGGGCCCTTTGGACCGTGTCCTGGCGCCTTTGGCGCCAGGTTCATGAAGGGTTTCAGTCCCTGCGCCATAGATGCCGGGCTCATATTTATAAACAGTGTAATAATGCTTGGGTGGACTTACCTGAGGCAGACCATGCTGCATATTTACCCAGAACAAACCAGTCTGGTTGAAGTCCCCAGCCATCAGGGCTGGGAGCAACTATTCCCTCCATTCAGGAACTCTTTTCTTACCTGGGTGGAACCGGTGGAAGAACACACACTGGAAGCACTTCTCTGCTATTTAAACCACGCCCGATGGAAAACACGTGCTTCGCGTTATTCTGCAGCAGCAGCAGGACGCTCACCGAGTCGGCTCCTGCATTCCAGGTCCAGAGTCATCTTCAGCTTCCGCACAGCAACCTGTGGATGAAGAAAGACACAGAACAATACTTACCAGATCCCGGAATCCAGTCACCGGCAAAACCTGCAAAGAATAAACATAAGGTTAGAAAAGTGCAACTCGCTCGCAGCCGCGCCCGCTTACCTGATCCATCCGTGATTGCAACGGAGCTAACCGCGGCCTTCTCTTCGGCAGCTTCTCTGCACCTGAAAGGCAAAGGACATAATTAAAAAGGGGTTCGGGTAAAGGCAGTCGCATTCATCTTAACTTACCAGTTTTTGCACGCGCAGTAGCGGCCGCATCAACCTCAGCATCCCGGCACCTGAAAAACAGGAAAAAGACATTATTTGAGGTGCCATTAAAAGCGGCCAACGATCATTATACTTACGTGCATCGGCACGTGCAGTGGCAACGGATATAAAGCCTGCAGCATCCCGGCACCTGAAAACTAGAAAAAGGACATTATTAGAGGTGCCATTAAAAGCGGCCAACGAACATTATACTTACGTGCATCGGCACGTGCAGCGGCAACGGAAAACTACGCCCACAGCATCCCGAGGCCTGAAACAAAAGAAAAGGGACATTATTGAGGTGCCCATCTTTAAAGCCTAAAGACTACAGTATACTTACAGGCATCCGCTCGTGCAGTAACGGCGGCATCGCTCTTCGGCATCCCAGCACCAGTGCCACAACTAAGGCCGCAAAAGACTTGAGCCTCAACACTGAACTCATCCAGTGATGTAACTGGAATCCACGCACCCCTGCACCAGACGCAGGATGGAGAGCTCAGCATTTATACGCCTAAGATGAGAGCTCGCCGAGACAAGTAGAAAGCTAGGCTGTGGGAGAAACTGGCGATTGGTGGGAGAAAGAATCCCATCAAACGGTGATTAACCCTTTTTCTTCCACCTGCAGAAAACTTACCCTGCAAGTCAGACATTCGATAAGAGGAAGCCCATTCCTGAGAGTCGTCCGAGCTCTACGCTTCTCAATTGAAGAAACGATAGCAGCCCAGCCGGGATCAGCGCCTCCGTGGGAATCAGGTGAGCGTTACAGTTGTCTAGGATTAAGTTCATGTCTCCCCCCCATATGATTGGAACAACGATATATTTCAGAAGTATGGTGATGATTGTATCAAAGAATTCAGGGGTGTCAAAGTTCAGGGCATAAGTGTTCATGAGGAGGTATTCTATGTTGACAAGTAGGCAGTGAAGGATTACATATCTGCCTTCAGGGTCAATGTGGCAGGTGCACAGTGAGAATTGGACTAATGTATGAACCAAGGTGAGTACCCCCCTGGACTTGGTGGAGTATTGCCCAGGACGGGGCGAGGTATGTCGCTAGGTGTCCCAGGACATGTGTTTCTTGAAGGAGGAGTATTTTAATGCCATGTCTCTGGGCATAGGCAGTTATCCTGCGAGCTTTAGTGAAGTTGCTCAATCCCCAGACATTCCACGTCATGATATTAAGTGTCATAGTGCAGTGTTATGGGACATCCCTGCAGTAATATTCTTTACCATTCAGTACCTTGCGCACACCTGTCACACAGACATATTGCGTTGCAGTCGTGTACCGCTCTTTCATGCCATTTCCTTTTGACCAAACCCCAACATTACCCCCCCACCCTCACTACTCTCCCACAACTTGCAGTGCCGTTCCCCCGTCCCTAAACATAGTTGCCACCAATGGGGCTGACATTCGCCAGGCAGCGATAATCGGTGGGCTGGATCCAACGTGGAAAAGCCTGTATCATAGCCCAACAGGGGCCAACTAGTAGCAACCACCAAATAAAATTAGACAGTGCAACTGCAGCTGGGTGCGCTGGTGCCGTGCGGCCAGCATTTTAAGCATAATGTAGGGCAGCTAGGCTGTCCGGGCCATGTTACTGCGGTAAACAGATTCTGTGGTTGGCTCCCAATGGCAAAGAGCACCTCCAAGCAAGTCAAGCCAGCAGGAGGAGAAATAACACCTGGCCAGCTCACTGTGCTGAGAGGGATGAATATAAATGTTATCATAACATGGCCGGTCCATGATATGACTGCATGTGGTAGGGAGCCATTTAACTGAATGAACAATACTACATTGCCATCAACACATTGTAAATCAAGGATCAACAGATATGGTGGGCCTCCATGAGGCACGCAGCTCGTGGTCAATTGTCCTTGGCACGAACGCCCTCCGGACACTGGAGTGGTATTTGCAACTCAATGAATTTCAGCACCTCATCAGGGACAGTGAAGAAGTACAGTTTTCCATTGTATATGATTTTGAGTCGTGATGGGAAAAGGATGGCATAAGGGATGTTACGCTCCCTAAGCGACTTCATGATGCCAAAGAATTGACGCCTCTCCTGCTGCACCGCTATTGAGAAGTCTGGGAAAATTCTGATGGTGTGGCCCTCAAGTCGTAGGTCTCCCTTCTCACGTGACATACGGAGAAGGTGGTGTCTGTCACGATAGTTGAGTATTCTGGCGATTACAGGCCTAGTGCTGTCACCCGGCTTATGTTGCGGTGATAGGGCACGATTAGCTCGCTCCACTGTGAAATATGGTGAGAGGGCTGGATTGTCTAGCAGGTCTTTGATCAGTTTGTCTACCGCATCCTCCATCCGCCCCTTGAGAGCATTCTCAGGAACCCCGATGATGCGCAGGTTGTTCCTGCGGGAGCGAGACTCCAAGTCATCGCATTTCGCTTTTACACTCTTCATGTCTCACGACAGGGAGGCCACAGTGTCTTGGAGCGTGTGTATTCCATCCTCGTTGACAGAGATTCTATTTTCGGCCTCAGTAATCCTAGACACCGCCTGGTTCACCCGGGTCTTGAGTGAGGCAACATTTGCGTTAATGTCATCAAGTTTTTCATGAAAGGAGGCAAAGTTTTTGGCCATAGACTCCATCAGCGTAGTAAGATCTGGCGCTACCACCCCAGATTGGAGATCAGAGTCGGGCTCCTCCTGTAGGGTCGACGCATTGGCCGCCTCAGCCCACGGGAGCGCTTTGGCGAACTTGTCCATTGTACTCCCCTTGGCAGCACCCTTGGAGCGGCTCGACATTGCAGGAGGAAGAAGTCTGAATATGGTGCAAGCACACAGGAGGAACGGGTGGTGGTGAGGTAGGCACGGACCACGGTATAATTGGGGGTATCGAGCAGATGTCCCAGTGTCAGCAGATTATATGGACCACAGTGCAGGGAGATAGCTGTGATGGGGCTGCAATGGGATGCACGGTGCAGGTCGCGCCGCGGCAGCCAAGGGCGGTTGAAGAGTGTTGGGTACAGCCAGCAGTTGGACGGGTTGATGATGGCTGTGCTGAAATGGGTCTTCCGGTGTTTAGACCATCTGTATTGTGCCAGGAGGGTCCGCCAGGCGTGGGGGCAGGAACCATTCACCTCTTTGTACAGGGCCAGGTGCTGTGGGGCTATGCCAAAGTGGGGCCTAAATATAAAGTGTGGCTTTGTGTGGCAAGCCGACAGTTGCCCTGTTCAGGCAGGATAGAGTACCAGAGGCTTGTATTTAGCCCAGGGGTCAGCAGGAGTGAGATGTAGTGGAAACAACGAATCCGGCCCAGAGAGAGCAGTGGAAATGTTTGGGAATGGTCTATGATGGGCAACGTGCCCGGTCGGTATAGCTTAGCAATAGACCTGGGCCACCGTAGTTAGTCACAGTGGTCGAAGGCACTGCCGCGTGTATCACCTCCCGCCTCTCACCTAGTCTGCCGAGGGGTAGGGGAAATCCTCCTGGTCTTCAGCGCCAGTGTTTGTGGTGCAGAGTGCAGCCGCTATGCGCGGGCCCCGAGCACAGCAGGAAGTGCCCGCACCGCTGCCCGCCCTCACGGCGTCCCGGCAGCAGCTCGCGGCCAGCCACAGCAGCAGTAACGGGTCCTCCCCTCAGATGGAGCAAAGTCTCTGGAGGACGGGACTCGGGGGCTGCTACCCGGGCAGACACGGAGATAGGTGCAGGATCGAGGAGTCAGGCGAATTAGGCGGGGGGAAGCCGGAAGTCAGGTGAGCGACGGAGCCGGGGAGCGCTCAGGGCCCGACACCGCCGAGAGTGCCACAACAGGGTCCCATGAGGACGGATCCAGCCCAAATTTGCAATGGTGGAAGCAACTCAGCCAGGCGACGACCATGTAGCGTCTTGGAGAACGCAGATGTGAGCAGATAGGTGCCGAGGCCAGAAGGAGCTGGAAGGCTAATCAGCCATCTTGGGCTGCTCCACAGCGCCACCCCATCAATGCACCCTTATTGATGACATTGGTCCTCATTACAAGAACAGAGGCAGCCATGGAGCTACTAGCTCCATGGCTGCCACCGTTCCGGGCTCCATTACCAGGTTCCTGCAATGGAGACTTACCGGGTTACTCCGAGATAGGAGGACCCGGTAACTCCTCCATGAAGGAACCACCATAGGGTTCAATGGGAATGGGGAGGGAGGTAATGACGGGCAGATTACATCTGGCCCGTTATTGCCTCCCTCCTCCCCTCGCTGGACCTGGAAAGCGCACCTGGTTTTACCAGGCGTGCGATCCGGGTCCCACGATAGGAAGCTTGTAATCGGCGCACCCGGATTGAAGGGGGCCGGTGCTGTACCGGCCCCCTTCAATCAGGGAGCGCCAGTGTCGTAATGAGGCCCATAGAGCTCCTTGATATATTTTATCCATTCAGTTTCACTTATGGGATTGACCTCTTCCACTTGTTTTTCACACAAGTGGTGCCTATATTGTTGCCATCATGTTTTATTATCATTACTCTTGAGCATGCCAAAGAGCGACCACCAGTTGGCGTTGTAAGCATCCATCCTATGGGCCATAATCCAGGTCTAAAATTGATGTCGCAAGTTAGAGCACCACCTATGCTTTTCTACCATGCTCAAGAATAAGGATCTTCTAATTAAGCACATTTTTTTCCTCAATCTCATTTTTCTTCTATCAGTCATTACATCAAACACATTTGCATGGGATCCACCACTGAGCGAACCATTATGGTTCTGAGCATGCTCTTCAACATTTCATCCAATATGCTCAGAATTTCAACATCATTGTCAAGTAATGCTATCTTTTCATGGTCAAATTGAGTGTTCATTATAATTTCAAATGTATCCACATGTTGCTCCGTTCATTTTATCCTATTCCCCTCCATATTCACATTTATACCATGGTAGGGATCTAGTCTTCATTTACAATGACCTCTAGTTAAGGAGGCCCATAGCCTATAATGATCCCTAATAGCAGCTGGTTCGACATATGAGGATTCCACATGGCTACCAATCCTGGAATTCACAAAGACATAGTCAATGCGGGACGAGGATTTCCCATCAAAATCTATTATGCCAAGCCTAGGATCGAAAAAAATATATTGCACAGTCGCCCAAAAATGTGCTATCTTTTATGACCATTAGTCAACTGTATGCTAACCCCAACTTTTTTGCCCATCTCTCAATGGAAAATCTGAGGACCTACTATATGGATCACATACATTTCCATCAGATTCTAACCCTTGGGCCAAGGCACAATAAGCATTACAATCCTCTGCCATAATGAGTCCTGATTTGAAATGAGAAACTCACTGTGTATCCAGGATGGATTCATGATGCCTGTGAATACCATCCATGAGGGACACTGACGGGGAATCATAAAGTGTGGCTATGAGCGTCTTGACAATGAAGGCATCCTCCCATGCAACATCCTGCTAACACATAAGGGGAAATAACTAGAACTTCATACTTAGTAAGTGCATGGTAATGTTTTGTTCCCATGCAGAGACCACCAACAGGGCGGCTCCTCCCAGAGTAACTGGCAGGGTTCATAAGGTTTTGTAGTCATCCACATATAAGTTATCTCGAAGCCAAGTTTCCTGGAATAGGAAAACATCACTGATACTTATCAATATTCGTCCCTCATTGCTAAGAATGGAAAAGTGGCCCCGGGTGTTCTGAGTCAGAATATGAACTTTCTTAATGTCCATTTGAATTCAATTGCCCTGCATCGGTGCTGATTTCTGTTATCCACTGCACATGTTCTGCTTCATTAGCAGGGTGAATAGCATTGTTAAAAGGTGCATTCATTGTGAGCTGAATGCACGTTCCACTAACGTGGATCGGCATCCACTGTTAGGCATCAGCTGTTTTTTGCAGACACTTATGTCAAAACCTAGTTTGAGCAAGATCCCTGCTTGCTGAACAATCATCTGTACAAGTATCGGAAAACAAACGGTACAATGGCCCAGTTCATCTCGCTATATAAATCCTGTAATTCAACAGACACCACGCCTGATGCAGTAATTGAAGCAAGCTGTTCATAACATCTGAAGATTTCCAAACGATTCCCACGATTAATGAACTGGCTATCCCTCGTGGGAGTTATGTCAACAATTTTCAAATATTTATCCAGCTGGTTGATAGTGTTGTCAGCATGATCCTTGTCTATTGAACCAATGTTTTTTTTCTTTCCAGGACAGCCTATGGTAGTCGAACCTGACTCAACTGTGGCTATTACCTCAAAAGACTCCATCTACGGTAAGAGGGGTAGGAGTTGCACTCACTCTTTTCCCCTGTAACCCTTTGTCAATAGGGCCATTAGATTGCGCCTTAGACAACATTTTAGACGAAATTTTAGCATGCGAGGGGTTGGCATCATTAACACTTAACAACATTGTATTTATTATGTAAATCCACGCATATTAGTGATTCAGAATTAGACTCTGCCAAAGCACCCATATTTTTCCTTTGCTTTTTCCCATTACTTATGGGTATTCTTCCCACTTTGGCTTTCCTTTTCCTCTGCCATTTCTTGTTATTTCTTTTTCGCCTTGCCCGTTTACGTTTTCCATATAATTCCTCATCGTTAGCTGACTCGTTTGCCTCGGGCGCCACAGAATCAGCCAGCACTTCACAGGCAACCCGTTCCACCTTGAGCCCACATTCCTGAGGTTTCACTTGGCCAATCCCCTGCCGGCGATAGTATTCCTTCCATTAGACCCAGGTCATGCGACGTGTGTTGAGAGTTGTTGCTATTAGCCAACATGACTTTCATTATTGTTGTAAGAGCCCCCTTCATGTCACGCTACTCTTTCATGAGATTGGAGCAAAGGCCAAAAACCGCATCCAACACGGCCTCTAATGCCTCCAAGTTCATATTCACTGTATTATTTTCATTTTCAATTGGAGAGAGTGAGGTACTCTCCGGAACTGCTGATTCAAGGCCGTCCCTGGCCACAATGAAGATTACCCCTGCTAACTGCGTAGGGAGTATTAATTCTATTAAAAACTAGGAAGCGAGCATTATGCTTCAACTTCTTTATTTTACTACTCCTCAGCAGTTTCAACAAACTAACAAAAATCAACAACAACATTGAAAATATGTCCCAACAGACTTTTCTTTGATTGAAACTACAATCCCCATAGTGTCTGTAGTCCATCTCACTCCCAGCTCAGCTATTACCACGTCCTGTCCCTGAGCTCCTCCTCTCTTTTACTCGCTCTTAAAAGTCACTCTTTAACTCCACACAAAGTCCTTGTACTGGCAAAGACTTGAACCATTTCCAACCGAATGTCGAACTTCCTCGACTGCAGGCGATTACGTTTGCCAGTTTCCTCCTTCAATTGTTCTTCTGCTCCTCCCCTAGGGATAACAGAAAGCAGAGAAATCAGGGTGGCGTCCATGTATTGCTGATATTTAACATTCTTATCACAAGCAATAATCCAATATCCTTTGCAATACATAACTTGGGTAGGAATTTAATGCTCGCCTCCTAGTCTTTAATAGAATTAATACTCCCTGAGTAGTTAGCAGGGATAATCTTCATTCTATGACAAGACTGGAGGCGAGCATTAAGCTTGTTCAAAGCTTCCCAACACAGCAACCGCTAAACCCTTGGTCGGCTTGAAATAAAACTCTTTTAATGTTCGATCATTCGACCAGTCTGCAGTTAGCATAATATCTCTAGGGGATACCCCTGTCTTAAACGCTTTGGATGCCATGGCTCCACGTACAGAATGAGCTCTGTACTTCCCCACATCTATCCCAGCTGCCTGCATAATCTATTTCACCCATCTGGCAATAGTGGTTGTGGATACACCCTGAAAAGGCTTTCTACGCGCTATAAGCTTTTGAGTGGTATTCGCGGCTCTGTGCTCTGCTGTCCTTTATTCATATTCCCTGATGCAGCTTGCAACGCACCATTTAGGCCTATCTGGAAAATATGGGTAGTGTACTGAAGGAGTACCTGTCTTAGTTCTCCTGACTATTGTAAACGTCACACCTTCTGGTCCAAATGACCTCCTATTTATTTCTAATGCTCCCACGTCTGACACACGTTTACAAGACACTAGGCACAAAAGCATTGCCAATTTCCCCAACAACTGTTTGATTGAGAAGTATCTGTTCCCGGGCCAGCTCTCCAATAGCTTAAGGACGACCAGAACATCCCAAACTGTCATATGTCGAGACTCTGGTGGTGCTTTAAATCTAGCTCCTCGAATGAGTCTAACTACTGCTTGGTGCTCACCAGCTGGTACTCCCTCAATAGGCAGGTGTCCCGCGGAAATCGCGAACCTGTACACTCCTATGGTGCGAAATGCTCTTCCACTTTGTAATAACTGTGCCAAAAAGTTTAAGATCATCACTACAGGTGCAGAAATGGGATGAACACCTCTCCCCTTGCACCAGCTAGTCCATTTGGCCCAACCCGCGTCGTAGCTCCTTCTCGTGGACAGAACCCAGGAGTCTGCGATGAGCTGGGCAGCCTGTGCCGAAATGCTTGGCAGCGCCCAGCGTCTCCTGATATCCTGCATGCGATGATCGGGAGTGTCCCTCTCACTCTCAGAGGATGAAATGACCCAACTGGGTCTGTGAGTAGGTGCTCTCCTTCTGTTAGCATTCTCGGATGATCCACTGTCAGCTCCATCAGGGTTGGAAACCACACTTGAGACTTCCAGAGCGGCGCTACTAACAGCAGCTCTGCCTTCTCCCTCCGACACTTCGCTAGAACTCTGCTCAGCATCATGAAAGGGGGAGAAGCATAGTGCGGGCCTCTGTTCCATTCTTGTAGGAACACATCTGTCCCTCGAGTACCCGGGTCCAGCCTCACATTCTACTCCCACTTCTGGCAGATAAAGCATTCTGGGTATGATGTAACCAGGCAAAAGACTCTGCATGCAGCAGCCATAAATAACCCCTTACAGACGGCTAGAAGGGAACCAATCTGCAATGGAAAATTGCCTATTTAAGGGGGTGAGCCAAATCTCTTAGTTGAATCATCTTTGGACTACAACAGAAGAAGGATTTCACCTGAAAATGCATTGTGTGTGCAACGAGTCAAAAATCATCATCTATAGAGGTGATGATGAAGACTTCCAGGAAAGGAGCAGTCCCTTTCCCTCATCCATCCCAGAAAAATATCTGGGGTGACTGGTTGACTGGCCAAGTCCTACCTGCAGCTGAGACTATTACTACTCAGGATCTGGTTCACTGGAGTTCACAGACCCAGCAAGTGCTGCCTGGCAACTTTTTTGGTTGGGAAGTGCAGACCAAGGGCACACCTTTCCCCTGGAGACACTGGACAGGGTTCCACAGAAAGCAAAATTCAAGCGAGAGCTGTGGGCACCATATTCCAGCTTTGTCCCACGTTTGAGCCAACTCAACTGCTTCAAATCATTTAATGGGCCACTGCAAGCACCCAGAGCTGGCTTTGACACTCACCACTTTTTTATCTGATGTGAGCCACTGACTCAAACATTGCTTGTCTGAACTCCAGCCATTATTGAGTAGATTGCCACTGAAAAACTTCACCAAAACCTTGAACCTTGTTGAACCGACTCAACCTCTTCAAAACACTGAATTGACCATTTCCCTCCAGTTCTTCAACCCAATCATGCTGATCAATGCTGTAAGACAGCATTGCATCACTGGACAGTCTCCAGACAGCATACCCCTATGGAAGCAATTGTTTCACCCATCTTGCACGCAGACTCAACCCATTGGAATGCCCAACACGACCGGTTTCCACGCTGCCTAAAACGGTGCAAAAGATCATAAAAGCCTCTCTCAACACTGTCAAGACTCAAGAACTCAAGAACAAGCCTAGAAAGTATTTGTACTGAGTCTACCTTCTGGTTGTAGGGACATTTAAGACCCCACACTTGTCCTTAAAAAAACTTGAACTTTAATTTTTAACTGGAAAGAGTGTGAACCTTTTTCATGTATTTTGATGTGTGTTTTACTTTTGTGTTCATTGGATATGGAGTTTTAAAACAACTCCATAGGCATCATCTTATTCGTGTGTTTCACACAGCACCTTCAGTGCAGTGGCACAGGGATGTCTTTCGGACTTCTCAAGGTTTAAATACCTTCTCTGGGACTGACTACTGTCTCCCAGGGCATGTTAAGTTAAATTGACTTGACTAGTCTTTTTAAATGTACAGACCCAGCACACACTATCTTCCTATAGAGTGCTGGAGGGGTTGCCTAGCATCCCCTGAGTCTAAACACTCATGTACCAGTCAAATGTTACTGTTTCCCTCTTGAAGTGGCTGGTGGCAGTGGTTTAGAACAAACTACCATGATTTTTCCCGACCGCGAACACCGGTAGCTGAAAATCGGGTCAGCCATTTTTTTCAATATGGTGCCCAAGACCTATCTGTAAAAACAGACTCCGGTCAACTTTTTTTGCTGTTTCTTTTAGGAAAGCTCCTTCTAGTGTTTGTCTCTGTACGCCAAACCTCGTTTGGTCCCTTTGTTCATTGGCCTTATGATGGGCTTCAATGCTGAAGCCCCCCTCTGTCGCCTGAGTGTCTGGGATGGACAGGATGTGCGGGAGGTGCCAGAAACTCCATGTGCTTAGTCTCCTAGGAGACCTGAATGCACTCTGGCATGAATGGCCAGCTGGCTGTCCGGCAAGGACAGCCACCCTTATGGGTGAGTGACAGCTAGGCTAGAATTAATGGGGGAAAACTGTTTAAAAGCAGGCCTCTGGGACTTGGAAAGCAGAGTCGACCACTGGAACAAGAGAACCGAAGACGAGCTGAAGGAAGATGACTGATGCAACTCCTGGTCCACCGGTGAAGCCCTGATGCAGGTCCGAATTGCCTGAAACTCCATCGACAGAGAAGCCCTTCAAGGTTAACTTCTTCCCTTGAGTTTGGTGGGAACAACCATCTAGCAAGCCACGTGGACACCGTCCCTATAATAGTCAAATGTGCTTCAGAGTGCTGTTGAAAACCGGATAGCCAGTGGGAAGGATACCAGTTTGTGGACTTTAAGACACCCACCCTTAAACCGAGGATTTGCCAAGCTTGTGGCCTCTTCCATGGGCAGTGCAGGAACCTCCCGACGTCCTCCTTCTTGTCCCCATGACTGAAGCTCAGGAACAGCGAGATCTGCAGGAACTGCCAGGAACAACTGCCTCAGCTACAGCTTTTCTTCATTTAAAAGGTACTGTGCAAGTGCGGTCAAGAAATCCTTTCTGCCACGGTGAAAGTTTGTGAAACTTTCCCAACTTTGAAGGCTTGTCCTTCCCTAAACCGACCTATACCTTTTTGTCTGAACAACTACTTCTAAAAACCGTGGCAAAGACTTAACATTTTACTACCAGAACGGTGCTATCCTATCCAAAACTCTGAACCACTGACTTTGGCCAAGGCCTATTGAATTCAATTGCTGGTTGTAGTGAACTGAAACTATTTGCCCTACATCTGAAAGTATTTGTGCTTTAATTCTTTTAACCTTGTCTTTTTACCCCCTTTTTAAAGTAACTGAAGTGGCATTTTGCTCCCACTTCAGGGGAGCTGAACTTGTTCAGAAACGTATTGGTTGTGTATTGTAGTATATTAGATTGTGATATTGAGCTGCTCTTACTAGTGGAATGTTTTCCAACTGACTGTGTAAATAAATGTATATTCTTTTACCAAGATACCTTGAGTAAGTGTTTGTTTGAACCACTGTGATTGCTAGCCCTTTTTGTAACCTCTTGTACTGCTCCCTTTACTCTTGAGATAAGTCTAGCTGCTCAGCCAATGCTACCATATTACTGTGTAGTGCAGGCTTGTATCAAAGGTGAAATTGTACTCACACATGTAGTCTTAATTGTGTGTAGTGTTCCCAAAGGGTACTGCATGTGATTCTGCCTAACACCAGGTGAGCATCAACAAGCAAGAGGTGTGCAATATTAGCCCAGCTGCACATCATTGGCCACTGAGAACCTACAAAAGGGCCACACCCAAACACAACCCACCTCCCAACACAACCATGCTGGCAGTCGGTCTAGCAGCAATTGGGATGGGGAACCATCAAGCAGCTATAGAGTTAGAAGCAGCACTGAGGCAGAGGAGGAGGCGTTGGCACAGGAGGCAAATGAGGAGCCCAGTGGCCATTCCAAACATCATTGTACAGCAAGTACCACCCCTCAGGCAGCCACCAATACCCTGCATGAGGGCCTCGCCCCGGAACCTGACCACAAGTCAAATCCACACATTATACCGGCTTGACAGGGCCACAATATTATCAATCATCATCCTCATCAATGAAGACATCTGCAGCACAATCAACATCTGGACTGTAATTCCACCCTTGCTGAAGGTAGTGTTGGTACTACACTTCCTTGCAACTGGTACGTATCAGCACACCGTCTGTGAGCTGCACGGGCTGTCACAACCCTGTTTTTCAAGGATACTCTTCCAAGTACTGGATGCGCTGCTGTGCCATGTGTCAGACCACATTGCCCTACCCCAAAACCCAGCAAAGGTAAAAACTCACCAAAGTGGCCTTCCATGCCCTGGCCAGCATGCCCAATTGCATTGGTGCCTTAGATTGCACCCATGTGGAATTGACTGCCAGACATGCAATTGAGGTGGTCTATCGAAATTTGAAACAATTCCACTGCCTGAATGTACACATGGTCTTTATTGCACAACTCATCACGCATTGCTGTGCACGTTCCCGGGGTCGACACATGACTCAATGGTATTGCGGAACTCCACATTGCCAGGGTACAGGACACATTTTGCAGGAGAAAGCACATGGCTGTTGGGTGAGTAGAATGACCAATGCATGTCCTCTGGGTAGCGGGGGGGGGGCAATAGACACTCATCAGAGTGTCCCTGGCTGTTGGGTGGGTAGAATTACCAATGCATGGCCTCTGTGTAGTGAGGGGGCAATAGACACTCACTATAGTGTCCCTGGATGTTGGGTGAGTAGAATTACCAATGCGTGACCTCTGTGTAGTGTGGGGGGGGTATTAGACACTCCCCAGAGTGTCCCTGGCTGTTGGGTGAGTAGAATGACCATTGCATGACATCTGTGCAGTGGGGAGCAATAGACAATCACCAGAGTGTCCCTGGCTGTGGGGTAAGTAGAATGTCCAATGCATGACCTCTGTGTAGTGGGGGGGGGGCAATAGACACTCATCAGAGTGTCCCTGGCTGTTGGGTGGGTAGAATTACCAATGCATGGCCTCTGTGTAGTGAGGGGGCAATAGACACTCACTATAGTGTCCCTGGATGTTGGGTGAGTAGAATTACCAATGCATGACCTGTGTGTAGTGGGGGGGGGTAATAGACACTCACCAGAGTGTCCCTGGATGTTGGGTGAGTAAAATGATCAATGTATGACCTCTGTGTAGTGGGGGGGGCAATAGACACTCACTAGAGTTTCCCTGGCTGTTGGGTGAGTAGAATGACCAATGCATGACCTCTGGGTAGTGTGGGGGGGGGGTAATAGACACTCACCAGAGTGTCCCTGGCTGTTGGGTGAGTAGAATGACCAATGCATTACCTCTGTGTAGTGGGGTGGGGGCAATAGACACTCAACAGAGTTCACCCAGCTTACCGCTGCAATAGGTGCATGCCAGTATGCCATGTCATGGGAAAATATACACTGGCTAATGTAAAATCCCCCTAGCCATGGAGTGGCACACCATGCAATGGCAACATGTGGAAAGGAGTATCGTCACCAGTGATAAAGTAGTAGGTGCACCCATGTGCTCAATGGCTATTTATCCCACTTTGCGCAGTAGTTTCTTCACTCCTGTGCACTGCGGCTGCCTGGCGCTGATTTTGACAGCACCTTACAAGACATGGGGCATCTAGTACATAGGAATACACCATTCTGTAAATTGAAAGGAGACATTGAGCAGGCCAAACAGTCTCAGTAAGAATGTGTGACCAAAGTGTGCAAATATGGAACAGGTGATCCAAGTCAATTTAGCAGAATACATAATGAAATCTGTGGCCTGTACTATGTTGTGTGCTAATATTATACAGAGACTGAGTATATGCTATCATTGCCAACACCAACTCCCCAACACAAACATCCTATCACCTTTCTGTCACTCCCATGCAGGTGATGCTGGATACCCCCCTCACGCCATGGCTCATAACACCCGTGAGACAACCACGGAACAGGCATGGGGAGGCCTACAACTGGGCAAATATATGGACACGAGGCATGATAGAGCAGAGCTTTGGACTGCTGGTGGCCAGGTTCTCCTGCCTCAGCCGATCCGGCGGGGCATTGCTGAACAGCCCTGTAATGGTTGTCAAAATTGTGCTGGCATGTGCAATGCTGCACAATATGTGTATACGCAGGAGCATTCCACTGCCCCCGGATATGGACCCAGCAGATGAGGAGGAAGAGGATGAGGATGATGATGGGATGGGTGTGCAACCAGGGCGGGGTGCCATGGATGGACTTCATGCACGGGGAGTACTTATTAACATTTTCTTCTGAATTAACTTCACATGCACATGGAGCACATTAAAACACGTTTGTAACACTTACATTAATGATTGATGCACACACGGAAGAAGATTGTCCACTCGTAATTCAGATTTGTAACACAATGTACCATGAAATAAAAAATTGGAACAGGTGCTACAAGAATACATGCCCACATGTACCCACCCACCTCCCAGGCCCCAACTACTTATCCCCAATATGCACCCCCCCCACCTCCCAAACGTACCCACCCAACTCCCAGGCCCCAACTACCTATCCCCACTATGGGCCCTCCCACCTCCCAAATGTACTTATGCTTAGTCTTCAAATCACTTTACCAGCTTGCACCTGACTATCTTGCTTCATTCCTTTCCTTTTATATTCCATCTCGCCCCTTGCATTCCTCCGGTCTTTTTAGACTGAATGTCCCACGTCCACCATGTGCCCAGTCCCGTTTTCGCTCTTTTCAGCTTCTTGCTCCCCAAAACTGGAATGCCCTTCCTGTGGCTATTCATTATATCATTAACTATCCTACTTTTCGCTCTTCTTTGTAATCTCACCTTTTACATTGTTCTTGATTGTCTGCTACCAGCATTGATCTATTTATGTTTTGATGTTTACTTATCATTATTTTTGTACTGCACTCTGTTTTTTAACTGTCCAGCGCTTTGGACTAAAGCTCTATATGTAACACAATAAAATACAAATACAAAAATAAATGCTTCCTTGATCAATGTGGTCTTCAAGGATGTATTGATCGATGCAAGACTTGTAACAGCCGTTAGTTGCTGAGTCCAGAGATTTCCAGAGCTAAAATCCATCAACTCATATAGATTCATCTCCATATTTTTACATATATGGTTTGATTGTACAATATGCTCCTTGAAGGCTTTGTAGTCAGAGCAGAGTTTCTTCTCTTAAGTGCCTTTTTGCATTGAGAGCCAATGTCATTCCTTTAACCCAAGGTGATGTGGTCTGACTTCTTTAGATTAAGACATCATCTGAAAGCATTATTTTTGATTTTCTGCCATATTTTAATTTCTTTCAAAGATGCGCCAGCATAACCTATATCAAAACTAGATCACAATGATTGAGTCGAGAAAGTGTGAGAGGCTTGACGTGTTCAAGGTTATGTTTAGTTGACGGACACTTGAGGAGCCTTCTTAGCACCATGAGGTGAAAAGTGATGTTGTTCACAACGGCTGAATTTTCATGAGAGAAGGAACGGTATGTATGCAAACAGACACCCTACTTTTTACTTTTTGGACAGTACAGTTCTTCTGACAAAGGAAAATAAATTGAGTTTTCGCAGGGGTATCCTATATCCTCATCCAGGGTTTTAATCTAATAGGCATATGAAGTTCTCATTCATCATATAGTTAATATATTACAGGCATTCCATACTCTTGTTTTACTGCAGACAGAGGTGATGCTGACTGCCAACTCCATGCATAGATAATGAACTGCACAGGTGACAACAATGAGCGTTTGAGGCATATGTGGTGAGGCAGAGCCAATGTGTGCTTCATGGTGATTGGCAGCTAAAATAGAGTGGCTCCAAATGAGCACCAGATCAGAGATTCCAGTCCATTTCTCCAACTAGTTCCATAGGATCCTGGGGTGGACAGCACTGTGTACTTTGAATAGGTTAGGCTAGGTCCTGATGAAAACATCTAAGCATGATATCTCTGATGTCCACCGGGGATGATTGGATGCTTCGAAGGCATCTTAACAGTGTCTGACAATCATGGATGAGGTTGCAGGCCTCAATGAAACTCTGGAATTTGCGTCCACTCTCCAGAGTGTTGCTGATGAGAGGAGGTTAGAGATGGGGCTGTAGTCTGAGAGACCATTTGGGATCTGCTCTTGCTTTGTTACGAGTTATATAATTGTAGCATTTTAAGCTCTTTGAGAACTATGCCACACTAAATGGAGGCATTCTTCATGAGACCAGGTTCTATGGTGACAATGTGGTCTTTGATGAAGGTCGCCCTATGAGTATTCATTGCAAGTTTGAATGCTCCAGGTCTTTGATGAAGGTCGCCCTATGAGTATTCATTGCAAGGTTGAATGCTTCAGGTCTTTGATGAAGGTCGCCCTATGAGTATTCATTGCAAGGTTGAATGCTTCAGTTTTAATGTGCCAGTTGAATTATTTGAGCAAGATACATGGTAGCTGTTCCACCTGACTGGGTCTCTGGCATATGATGTTGGGGCACAGGAGAATGTTGGTCATATGATGACCTCCTCTCTGATACAAGTACCCTGCCATCTGCAGTGACATCATTATCATCAGGAGTGGACTCGGTGTCCTGCAGATGATGCCACTGAATAAGGGTGAAGATCAAGTGGGGAAATGCGAAGGGGAGAGGAGTCTTTTGGTTGAATGTCCACAATGTACATTACAGGAATACATGACATGGTGTCAGAAACTGATGCAAGCTGAGCTCGGGCTAAGCTGAGGCTGAGGTGGCTGTGGCGGAATTGGTGGTTTGTGCATCTGACACATTGTAGGCAGCAGTGGTGGTGGTGATGGCGCTGGTAGTAGCAGCTGTCAAATAAATGACAGCAGTGGTGGTGTTCAAATTGGTGGGTTTTGGAGCACTGTCCCTGATGCTTTAGGTGTGTTTGGTGCTGATAAACAGTGTGTCCACTAACTTTATGGGCACACAGTCACTGGTTGCATGCAAGGAAGTGTACCAGACCTACATACTGAACGATTTGCCAGTCGTGAATGCAAGTGAGTTTCTGTGGTGCTCGTCATGTTGTGTCCCCTGATTGAGGTATGTTTTGTCCTGCAATGGCCTTGTACCTGCTGCTTCTTGGTACAACCATTGTGTATGTCTGGCAAACATGTGATAGTATGTTGGGATGATGTAAAATATAGGCATATGGCAGCCTGGCCCAAAAGTTCTAATTAGGGTTCATCATGTGGGTCTGCATGTGAGTAGGGGCGATTAGCTACAGTTATTGGGGAGGCGCAGATGGCCTCAATGACACTCCTAATGACACTCCACATCAAACACAGCTTTTGTATATTTTGTAACTGCTTTTGCTCACTGCATGTCTCAGTGGAAGGATGTGATCTTCCTTTTGGCCCTCATTGCTGGGGCCACTGTATTGATTGTGACCACTGTGCATTTGTAATGAAACTCGAATATAATGTACGAGATTCCAGAGTATTTCTTAACGGAGCAGGAAGGTTGTCCCAGTTAAAACAAGCTTCTATATACACGAAAATAACAGGACTGCTAGTATAGGTAGAGTCAAACAATTACAAGATTCAAGAATTACAATTCCTTTAAAAATATAAGGAACAAGATCCTTGATGGGCAGCCTATCTATCCTGATGAAAGAAGGCGACAGAGCTCCAGAGACACCTGAATGCCGAGCAGCAAGGTTCTGGACATACTAAGGTGTGAATGATTGTAAAAGACATACTCAAGAACCAGTTAGCAGTGAAGCTAAACTAATCCTCTAAAGAGCCATCATTTCAAGAAATATGCAGATGATCTAAAAGACATTACATTGAGCCCCTAGACTACGAGGACAAAGTTACTCCTAAATCAAGTGCAGGCTGGACTACATAAGAAGCCCTAACCTAATACACATAAGGACCTCACAAGACTAGAGTAGCTGCGGCGATTAGCAAGTGGCAGTACCCTGCTCTGCATTGCAGGGTCAATTGAAAGGGGACTGAAAAGTCAAGCTATACACTGAATGAGGATGATTTGTAACAATAAAGAAATCTACAGAGCTATCATTCAATTACCCTAATCTTGTATAGGAGAATGAGTGGGGAAAAAAACCTTTGTTTGGGGTAACAGATTATAAGGCTCTTAGCAGCATAGAGCAAGCAAGATCTACCTAAATAAAGGGGCAGAAATATTTGTATCACCCAAGTACACAAAGAGGTGCAAGAGTTGCTACATGGTTAAAAAGTCTCTGACTAAGTTCGACAGATTTATTTGAAAAAAAATAGGAATTAAACATATTGAGCAAATAAAGGGAAATAGATCTCGATTGAGGTTTTTAGGTGTTTCACACCCTTGGTTGCATTCAGCACGGTGACACTTTTGCACATTGCAGTTTATATTTGATTTTACCATAATGTGTTTTTTAAATGAATTGATTGATTTAACTCTGTCTTGTATGTTTGTAGCTATACCTTCAGTCAAAACTAACGGGTGATCATGAAATCATTTATCTACTATTAAATATGTAAAGCAAATGTAATTATTTGATCTTGTAATTGGCTCTATCTATAGTAGCAGTCCAGATAGGTATTGTGCATATAGACATTTGTAATGGTAGCCACAGAGTCTGCAGGGTGACAGGCAGCATATGACTTCTCAGTATAAATGGGTACTTTCTTTGGCAAATGGTCATTTACCAACTGCTCCAATCTTGACTGCAACTACTCCCTCTAGGCCAGGCATGTAGAGGATGGTGCTGACAATCTCATTCTTTGGGGTAGGCTTGGGAGGACTCAGCTGGGCCACCAGCTATATGGATGTTGGAGGCAGGCCAGAATGGGGAAGATAAGACCCCAGGCAGAGGCACAGTTTTGGGCCAGGGATTAACATACTCAGTAATGGGTGCCTTATGTATGCAGATGTACTGGCCCCCCCTCTGGCAATAACAGGGAGGCTACATCGAAAAGTGGGAAGACCAATGAATGCAACAAAGTCTTTGCAGAACAGATTTATTACAGACAAAAAAGTAGGCTTATTGCCAGCAGAGTACGTTAGGGTCACTGGACACGGATGATTGTCTGCAGTGGGTTGCAGGCACAAGGCGGGGCATTGATGGCAGGCATACAAACAATGTGTAAATAATTGGTCAGTGTGACCCCAGTCAAACAACAAAACACACTGACAATTTAATGGTGTTTCAAGCAAAAACTGCCTTTTGTGTATTAATATAGACAATTTGATGGACATAACATACCGAAAAGTAAACCGAACATATTTGTAATGGAAAACAAAACAATGTGCTAAACAGATTGGTACACTTTTCAATCATCTGGTAATTTACAACATACAGACCCTTGTAATTCCAAGGGGGTGTAGTGGAACAATATAGAATTAAACATGAAACATTTTGTGCCTATTTGGCACACTGAGACATAGAGAGTCAACACAAAAGTGTTTCGGCCTATTGCATTCGGATAGCTCCAAGTATAACAGTGTTCATCAGGAAAGGAATTGTGGTATAGATTCCTCACAGCCTGTGGTATGAATCTTGCTCTAATGTCATAGCACTGGAAGTTTGATATTGCCACCAAACAGGTGGTATTTCCAAAACACAGCCAGAGTCAGTGCGTAGAACTGCTAGGAATTCAGTGAGTACCCCACGTGCATGGAGGGTGTAGCGCCTGGGGACCCATCAGAGGGACCTTCCAGATGGCTATTCAATATGGGCGAAGTGTGAGCCCACTAAAATGTCATCACAACTGTCAGAGTTCAATGACTGATCAATTCAGTGACGTGCCTGTATGTTGCTAGATACCAGACTCGAGCAGATCCTCCGACTGTTTGAGTCTGGAAGAAGGAGTTTATGGCAAAATTGGGCCTTCATGTTGCACATTCACACTTTCTCATGATGATGAGAATGGGACCTTGACAGAGCTCATAACGTTGTTGACAAACCTGGATAACAAGATGGAAGATGAGACAGAAGACATTACGGATAACAATGTCATTACATTGTTATTACAGTATAACAATAACATTACGGATAAAATGTGGAGGTTTGCCTCCACATTTTTGTGGATACCGCAGTGGTTGGCAAACATATTCAAGATCCTTGGAGCAATATTAGCCATGGTGATGTTTAGATTCTGTGTGATCAGGATAATTGCCCAATGCAAGAAGACAGCAAAAAAGGCAGTAGGAATGAATATCATGATCAATGTCAAATCATGGTTTGGACCCAAGGAATTGACGGATAAAGATGTCAGAAAATACACAGAGGCTAACATTGTAGCACACGAGGGAAAGAAGTTCCTATAGCCCAAGAATCACTAGAAATACATGGTACGATGGGTCTATTATAATCCAAATGGACAGTGCAATTACATGACCTGGAGTGTAGACAAACATGTTAAATCAGCCGGCACCCTGAGGGGGGTGATGAAGATTTGAGCATTGAAAATTCCCCCCGGGAGGAGAGGGGGGAATGTAGAGAAGCAGCTGCATGCCTCTGCAGGAAATCCCACCCCCTGCCTCCTATATGTTAGAAGTCGGGGACTGTGCCATGTTTGACACCAGCAGTGGTGCCAATACCACAGCAAGTATTTGAGAAAAGGTATCCACTGAGAAAGCCTTATCGAATTTTTCCCTGAAGAGACAACAATCTGAGGGAGGAACTTCCTGAACAAATATGAAAAAGAGTCAAAGTGAAGTTAGTGACAGCGCAAGAGACGAGCGTGATGCACTGAAAACACTGCGAATACTGGCTGAAGAGAATGCATGGATCTTACAGAAACTGATGATGAAGTTAAGAATCAAGTAAATCTTTATATGCAGAAAAGAAGATTGCACGTATGCAAAGTGCTACAGAAATATAACCATTCAATAATTGTACAAACGCAGAACCACAAGTAGACTAAGTGATCATAGAAGCTGGCTATATGTGTAGACTGCAGGCGAAGCCTCCATCGTATAGAAGCTGGACATTGATGTCATGAATTTTAGCAAGCCAGAACCCATGGAGAGGAAAGGGCATGAATTGTGTTGCAGCATTAATAAGCTGAGATCATGGAAGAGCCAGGCGAGGCTGTCTGCCCTGGCATCAAAACAGAAACAGCCAAGGTTGGTTATCTGTTCTTGAAAGCAATAAACGTTAGAAGGATGAATCATCCCTCATTAAGGGGCAAAGAAAGAACACCAAGAGTGCCAGGTTTGATTCATTTAAGACATTAAAATGCTTTAGAATAGACCAAATCATGGTCTCCTGTCACCTGAGCCGAGGATGGAAATAGAGTTGAGCTTGGAGTCCAAGAAAAAGGAAAGTCAAAACCTGTACTCCCATATATTCTCACAGACAAGGATACTTTGCAGGCCATGTTAAACGACAATCTACATGGCAGAAAGCATGGGTGATGAGAAATGTTGAGCTAATTGGGTGGGGAGGTAAAGTTAAGTCCACTTCAAGGCACCTGGGTATGAGCATAAGTGCTGCTAAATGAACCAAATGTTTCCTACATGGCACAAGCATGCCAACCAATTTCAGAGGGCTGTATAATGAAGGGCCTTATAGTTTGAGAGTCAACGATAAACCATGTACTTAACAGTGCTGAAGATGACATGCTTTAGAGGTAGGCATAAGTTGTCCACCTGATATTTGGCAGCCAATCATAATCCCAGTCCTTATAGAAAGTATAAAGTATAGTCCTTATATGTTCCGCCTGAACCTATCAGAATCCCTTATAGGTTTTTCTTATTTGCCACATAGTATGATGTCACTGCTGACATATTTTTTGTCTATAAGGATGTTTTTATGTGAAATTTGTCGAGAACTGAGCGAAAGTCCGTTGATGTCCGTTGTAACCTCCTTGTTTTAGATAATTGTTAATAAAAGAGCAACCTTTGCCATCTTCCTGAGTTGGTTCGATTATTTGGACTCAGAGTTATTCTGTGAACCCCATCCATTGCATGCACGTTGCTAAAGAACTGTATGTTCAACAGTTTATGCACACACTTTGTCACACAGCAAGTGAATGTCCACACAGTACACCTACTGAAAAATATACTCTTTATATAAAGAAAAGCATCAACAAATATCTGCAGTTTGGGTAAGTGCAATACACTAATCAAAAGTATTATTTTTTAAAGTGTCCCTTTCATATTCTTAGCACAATTTAAACGTATGAATGATGATTTTAGAGGTGAGTATTTAGAACGTTTTTTAAAACAGATACAACCTTTAAAAACAGACTGTAAATATTAACAAATCACGAAGTGTCAATAAATATCACCACCCCAATCTAAATAGACATTCACTACAATTGTATTGGTAGGTAAACTAATTAGGTACTTGTTTTTAGATTAGAAATGTTTAAATAAAAGTTTGATGGGACACTTGAACAGGATAAAGTCAGTATGCAGCTTCCAGTTCTAATGAAAATAAACATGTTACCAATAGGGGTGGACTGGGATGCAAAGCTGACCCTGGAAAATATGTTCAAAGTGACCCCATATTGCACATGTTCAGAAAGTCAAACCCTTTTCCTATGGGGACATTTCGAAATACCACAAAAAAGAGGCACAGCTTGCAGAGTCCTACCAGGAAATCTCCAGAGTTCCCCATAGGCCAGTCCACCCCTGGTTGCCAGAGTTCCATGGTAGCTGCAGAGTAAGCAACCTTTAGGCTTGCAAGGAGGATGGAGGACAGCACCAGAGGAGTTCCAGACCCAGTTTCAACTCGATTGAGGAAGTAACCTCCAGCGAGCAACATCGTGACCCTTTAGAAAAGGCCCCACGATGCTATTGTGAGGACAAAAGGCTCCAGGATAGGGTGTTCGAAAGTCCCACCAAAGTCTTCAGCTCATCAGCTACACAGGATGTAGTTCCAAACAGGATCTGTAGAATGAGTCCACCCTCAGAGGGCAGAGGAAAGCCCCGGCCCTCCATTCACCACCCATGCACCATTCAATTTTTTGGCAGCGATTCAATCAGGGTTTGCCAGTCAAGCTCCACCTTTGTGGCCAAACAAACAGATTTTGAATGTGGTGTCTGGAAGTTTTTCAACCAGTTATAACTGGATTACACAAAGGAGATGTGTGAGCTCTGACCAGTGCTCAAAGAGGGAAGCTTGTCAAAATGTCTACTCTTGCAGGCAATAGCAAACACCAAAAATGGTAACTAGAAAAGGCCTGGGTCATCTTACCTAAAAAAGCATTGGTAGTCAGTTTGCTAGAGCAAAGAGATCAAGCGGCTACCACTGCAGTAAAGAAGCTTCATAGGTGTGCAGCAAACTTAAATGTACAGTGCTGCAACCAGCAGGCATGTCATTTCACCAACATGCCAGTGGTAGTGGATGAGACTTCACATGACCCTTCAACTCTGATGACATCACAGGAAGTGATGTCATGTGATCCCGCCCAAAGTGACATCAAGGGAAGTGGTGGCATGCAACCTTTCACCCGTTGACAAATCAGGAAGTGGCATCACAGTTTGTTCCTCAGTACACTAAGAAAATATGGTTATAATATCACTGTAATATGATATACATTTTATACAAGAATGGATAACCATATATAGCATTAATATCAGTGTTTATGGGCCCATATTACCAAATTACTGTGAATGCAAGCAGATGTCCAACACAACAACCTGGACTACTGTACATCACTCGGGCTGAACTGTAAACAGACAGAACCTCTCCAATACGCTTAAACTCCCAATGTGCAGACATCCAGTGCCTGCCAAGTGTCTGGCCATAAGCTGGAAACAGCAACTGATCAACACAAGTCCAACCAGAAACACAATGGTCTGGAGGGTTGCCCAGAGCTGTGCCAGTGGTTATGAATTCTTTGAAACCTACCACCAATCACCTTTCTGTTTTGCTTATTTGGTCATTGACCCACTGTTTTTGTTATTAGATGGGAGATAGAGGTGAAAAATGTGTTGAAGATCTGCAGTAATTCCAAGGTTCTTTATTTAAATTGTAAACAGCAGCAGCAACTCCACAACATCACCCTTAGAAACACCTGCTGGCCCTAGAGACCAAGGTTACTCCTCACTCATGAAACCCAATGAGGCTGGAACATGTATGGAGATGCTTGTGGTCCCCTGCAGAAGGGATATGACTTAGCAGTTCGGGCTGGACTGCCCTTTTGGGTGGGACCCAGCATGATTTGCATATGGTCTTTCTCCCTCTGTAGTGGCTTGGCAGGCTGAAAAACAATGGTCTGGAGGGTTGCTCAGATCTGTACCAGTGGGTATGAATGAGTTGAAACCTTCCAGCCACCACCTTTCTGTTTTGCTTATTTGGTAAGTAATCAACAGTTGTTTTTGTTTTATGGGAGATAGAGGTGAAGGATGTGTTGCAGATCACAGTAATTGCAGGTTTTGTTAAAATGTTTTAATGTAAACAGCAGCAGAAGCTCCATGACATCACCCCTTTAAAAGGCCCCTTTGATAATTTTCTTTGGTGCTTTATATCTTGCTTAATGCCAGTCTCCTCCAGCTCCTAAGCACTGGAACAGGAACTGAACGCATGTTGCACTGCATCCTCTTCTTCCCAAAGAAAGCGTGTTGCCTCTGAGCTATCCTTCCAAATGCATACATTTTTTGCTTGATGAATCAACAGATGGTTTATTTGAAAGGCGGAGGGCAACTTCATGTAAATTATGATCTCACCATGCGTCTATCTACAGTGTGCCTGTGATGCAGGTCTGGCAGATCTGGGTCAGGTCACACAGTGCCCAGGCATGATTGGTGGCAGAAGCCACTGGAGCACACCCCTCTCATCACAGGCCCAGTGGCTCACTGGATGTGCAAAGCAGACAATGAGAAACACTGATGAGATTTGCGTGCGTGCTATGCTGTCCCTGAGTACTGCAGACTGGCCATTCCAAGTTAGCTAGACCTAGCCCCCATGCTCTTCCTGTTGCTACTGTACTTGTTATGAGCCAGACAGACAGCCCCACTTCTGAACAAAGCCATTCAGGCATTCTCCTCTAATGGACTTCATGGTTTTTCCTGCATCCCTTTTATTTCTCCTGCTAGCGACATCGAGAATCCAGGTAAAAAAAAATGGTGGCGCATTTAGCTGCATTTACAACCACTTTCTTCAGATGCAGCACAGTTATGTGCTCTTGGCACTGCCTCTTTGTCCAGTGGCTATGGGGTAGCAAGGGCAGGTCTAGGGGTAGCAGAAGGGGAGCCAGGGGTAGCAGCTGCTGCCCCTGACAACCACCAAATGACATTCCTGTCAACCAGCCTATGACCAAAACATACTTTCTGGGTGAGAGGGCTCACCAGTCAGAAAATTAGACACTTTGCAGTAGCCCTGCCCTGTGAGTGATGTGGGCTATTTAGGCCAGAACAACCAAAGGCAATTTTAGCTTTTTCTGAGGACTTTATACAAAGTCCCCCCAATAACAAAAAGAAGACATGACACCAAACACTCGGCAAAATGTAAACTTGACCTTGAGAGTTTGCAAGAAAAGACCCCAAAATTGAGTTATCACCTAACAATGTTGAACTGTTCAAATAGAAAAACAAGACCTTTTATCTGCAGAGCCTGATCTCACATTATATTCCGGATAACCGTGAAGGGCAACTTGGTCTAAGCAAAGCTGACTTGTTTCACTTGATTAATCAGTAGTTGCAGGTTCACACCTTTGATTGCGGGTCTACGTTAAAAGACCAATAATAAAATAGCGTTGCCGAAAATAGCACATTTCTTAAGTTCGAATTTCCCTAATATTGTGGGGGGTGGTTTAATGCAGGGGGGAGACCGCCGTCCCCCCCACAACTCTGCACCTTCATTTATACACTAACCCAAGCAACCCCATCTATTTATGTAAGAAAGGTGCAAACATTCCACAAAAATAGGACCAAAATAATTCGCTATTTTCAACCTCGTTGTTTTTGTATTCGTTTTTTGGTGGTGGGGGTTATCTTGAATATCAGCCAAAGCGATGAAAGTTGCCCCGGGCTGAACAAGATGTCAGAGCATGAGCCCCACTCCTTTATTGCTGACACTGACTCTACTTTTAAAGCCCACCCCCTTTGGCTGAGGAATGTGAAGTGTGTCTCCCTTTTCACACAGATATGCATGTTCCCTTCCCACATGTAGGAACCCACCTGGTCGTTCTGGCTCATCCTTCTGCTCTCAAGCAGCTTAAGCAGCTCAAGCAGCTCCTAAAACAGAGACTTGCAACCTTTGGCTCCCAAGGCATTTTGGTCTATGACTCCTTGCTCCTTCAGCAATGACTGTGCTGGCTAGGGCTGATGGGATTTGTGATCCAAAACAACTGGAGAGCCAAAGTTTGCAAACTGCTCTCTTAGAAGGTCTGTCATCACACGCTCATGCAGTCACTCAGAGGGACCTTAACAAACATGCCAGCAGGAAATGTCAGTCCAGTCTGTGGCGCTGCCCCTTGAAGGGACGCGCACGCAGCGGCGTGAGGTGCACGCCGCCGCGTGCAGTATAAATAAAAGGGGCGTTCACGGCAGTACGGACGTGTGTGTGTGAGTCTGTACTGACGGGGGGCTTATGGGCATCGCAAAGGGGGTTGGGACAAACCCCCAACAGTGGCGATGAAGTGGGGATGATGCCTGGGCCCGGTGGTGATTGAAAAATATTTTTTTTCCCTGAAGCGGAATTCCGATTGCATTTTGTTTCATGCCGTAGGCCGTGCATCGACCATGCGGCTGGCAGCCATTTTGTATTTTGGCTGTGGAACTTCACCGAGCTCCAGTTTAGGTGGTGAGTGGCATCCAGTTCAAATTTTTGGACACACTGTTGGCAGTCAGTCATACCTGCATGCCCATGCCCGATTTTTGAATTTTCTCCAATTTTTGGGCCTCCTACGTCGAGTGCAAGCAAGGAGGAGGGCCATAATGGCTGGGCCTGCTTAGCCCTATTTCTCCTTGACTCAATTATTGGGAACTTCTGTGCCTACAAGGTGCTGCTGCAGCTGAGGAGTGGTTTCTTCTTCATCCTCTTCATCATCAGGTTGGAGATCTTGCTCTTCTTCATCCTCTTCATCATCAGTGAGGACTGCTGCAGCTGTGGATCTTCCATTCTCTTCATCCTGTTCATCATCATGTCCAGCTGCTGTGCATCGCTACCTTAGCTCCCAGGTTGGACATTTCATTTGCCTGGGTGTGTGTCTGGACTGTGTTGTGGTGGTGGGAGTTCAGTTGCGGCCCCCAATTTCCACGCTGGGGTGCCTGTGCGCTCAAGCCCATGAGCGGGGCTGGTGATCAAGACGGTGGACTGCCAGCAGTTCAACAGCAGCAGCCTCAGGACGGTGGGCAAGCAGCAGCTCAACAGCAGCTCCCCCAAGACGGCGGACAACCAGCAGCTGTGCAGCAACCTCCTCAGGCTCAAGCAGGAGGCCAGGCCCCATTGCCTCAGGTGCCTCCAGTGGTGCAACCGGTTGCTCAGCCAGTACATCCTATCATGGCCCAAGCACGAGCCCATGCGGCCCTGCAGCCCATCCCTGAATTTGACGTCTCGGGCCCGCCATCCAGCCTAGGGCCCAGATGGAAGAGGTGGGTTGACCGCCTCGATATGTACTTTAGGGCCGCACTGGCAACCATGTTGTACTCGGTGGGACCTTCGGTCCAGGAGATATTTGAGTCGCTTCCACCAGGGGATGGATCCTATGCGGCAGCAAAGGCGGCGCTCCAGGCTCATTTTCTGCCCCTTGCCAACTTGGACTACGAACAATTTGTGATGCTGTCCATGAGACAAAGGAGGATGAGACTTTGGACACCTTTTATGGACGCCTAAGGCGCCTGTCGCTGGCTTGTGCATGGGGCGATGCAGAGGAAATGATGAGAACAATGCTCATCCAGGCGTGTTCCTCGGGCAAGCTCAGAAAACAGGTCCTAAGAGAGTTCGGTACCACATTGCCTCGCATCCTTAAGCTGGGGCGGTGCCATTAAGTGTCTGAGGCTCAGACAGCTAGGATGGAGGCTGGGTCGCGCTCCGTCAAGACAGAGGAGGTGTGTGCCATGTGGCGAGGTGGAAGAGGCATCAGAAGACCTGGTGCTGGTCCCTGTGACAGAGCTGGAAGAGCGGGTGAGTCCTGCCAGAAGTGCGGGTACGACCTTCCCCACCCAACAGAGTGCCCAGCGGCTGGAAGGATATGTGGAAGGTGCGGGCTGCCCGACCACTTTTCCCGGGTGTGCAAAGCAGCCCTGCCTGTGATGGTGCCTAGAGGCCCAGCCCGCTCCGGGTTCCTTCGCCAGAATCGCCCGCTGAATGTTGCCCAGGTGGACCAGAGCGATGAACATGCCCCGGCAGAGGAGGCAGATGAAGAGGAGGAAGAGAACATTTTCTTCGTCTCCAGAGTGGGGGCTGAAAGGGAAGATCAGGAGACAGCCGAGGTGTGTGGTGGAGGTCAACAAGTCGCCAGTCCCAGTCCTGGTAGACACGGGAGCGTCAGTCAATGTGATGGCCCGTGGGCATTACGACGCCATTGACACGCCTCCCAAACTGGTCACACCGAAAGCTTGTATCTTTGCAATCGGGGGTCTAGAACCGATCCCGTTGGATGGTGCTTTCGTGGCGAAGGTGGAGCATGATGGCTCACAGATCACCGCACGGTTCTGTGTAACGCCAGTAAGCACAAACACCCTACTAAGCAGTGCAGCGGCCAAGGCCCTCGTCATTGTCAGCTTTGCTTACTCAGTGTACCTGGAGGGCATTAACGACCTGCTTGACAAGTATGTTGCCCTATTCAATGGAATTGGACAGATGGCTGGCGACCCGGTGAGGTTGCATATAGACAAGTCGGTGTAGCCCATCGCCCTAAAACATCGCAGGGTACCCTTTCACCTTCAGGAGCAGGTGGACAAGGAGCTGGACAATCTTGTTAATCTCGACATAATTGAAAAGGTGGAGGGTCCGTCTCCCTGGGTGTCCCCGATTGTTGTGGCGAGGAAACCCAAACAACCAGATGCCGTCCGAATCTGTGTCGATATGAGGCTGCCGAATAAAGACATCAAGAGGGAGAGGCACCTTACCCCAACAATTGATGACATCATTGCCGAGGTGCAGGGTGCTCACTTCTTTTCCAAGCTGGACCTCCGAGCGGGCTACCATCAGGTGGTCTTACACCCAGAATCGAGGTACATCACCACGTTCACCACCCACCGGGGACTATACTGCTATAAAAGAATGAGCTTTGGCGTGTCCTCGGCGGCGGAGGTTTTTCAGAATATCATCCGGGGCGCCCTCGCAGACCTAGAGGGTGTTTTGAACATTAGTGATGATATCCTGGTGTTTGCCAGGACGGAGGCTGGCAAAGACTTTTGAGAGGCTGCAGTCGCTGGGCCTCACCTTTCACAAGGAAAAATGTGAGTTCCTGCGGCCGTCCATTGAGTTCTTCGGCTTTGTTTTCAGATAGGGGGGTGTGTCGCCAGATCCCAAGAAAGTCCAGGACATCAAAAAGGCCCAGCCACCCGAGTCGGTGTCTGATGTGAGGAGTTTCCTTGGCATGGTCACGTACTGTGGACGGTTTATTCAAAATCTTGCCTCGAGATCGGAACCTTTCAGGGCCCTGACGAAGAAAGAATCCACCTGGCACTGGGGCCCGCTTGAGCAGGCAGCGTTCGAGGACATCAAGGGTGCGCTGGCGGCTGAAGACACTATGGCATTCTTTGAACCTGCTTTACAGTCGGAATTCATTGAGGACGCCAGCCTGTTTGGCCTGGTCACCGTGCTGACCCAGATTGGTCATAATGTCGGTGTCCGCCCGGGGGCTTAGGCCAGCAAGGCGCTGTCTGAGACAGAGCAGAGGTATTCGCAGATTGAGCGCGAGGCACTGGCAGTGCCCTTGGCTGCAGGCATTTCAGGCTATATGTCCTGGGACACCCAGTGACGGTCGTGACGGACCATAAGCCTCTGCTTCCCATTCAGGCAGGGTCATCGTCCAAGTTGCCGGTGAGGATCGAGTGGTGGATGCTCGCTCTCCTGGAGTACGGGGTCACCTTGGTGTATCGGCCAGGGGCGAACAATGCGGCAGACTATCTATCTCGACACCCGGGTGCACATGGGGGAGAACAGTATGACGCATGTGCTGAAGAAGGAGATGATCATGTCCGCATGGTGGTGGAGGTGGCCACGCCTAATGCGATGACCCTGGGAGAGCTAGAGGCAGCAGCAGCGGAAGACGAGTGTTTCCAGATCCTGAGACACTCCATGCAGCAAGGCTCCTGGAAGTCGGTGCTGGAGTCCCTGGCAGGGAACACTCAGGAGGCCAGAACGGGACTGGAGCAGCTGTGGAAGGTCAGGGAAGAACTATCATTCTCGGCGTCCGATCTGCTGCTCAGAGGTGATCGGATCGTCGTTCCTCAGTCCAAGGTGAAGGACGTGATCACTCTTGCTCACCATGGACACCAGGGCGCTGCAAAGACCAAGGCCAGGCTACAACTGAAAGTATGGTTTCCTGAGCTCGAGCAGAAGGTGGACCACTTTGTGGCAGCCTATGTCTGGTGTGAGGCGGCGTCTCGTCTGCAGCGAGAGCCGATCATAGAGGCGATTCCTCGAGGGACGCGACCCTGGGAGGTGGTCCATGCGGACTTTGGATCTACAACGATGGGCACCCACTTTCTAGTGATCGTCGATGAATACTCCAGGTACCCTGAAGTGGAATTCGTGGAATCGGTGGCCTTCGAGCACGTGGTGGTGGCCGTGGAGAAGGTGTTTGCGGCCCATGGTTTCCCCCACACATTGTGCTCTGACAACGGGGCGCCGTTCCAGAGCGAGTGGTTCTCGGAACTGATGGAGAGCTGCGGGGTACAGCACCAGAAGATCACCCCCCTATGGCCGAGGGCAAATGGTGAAGCCAAACGGCTAATGAGGACACTAAACAAGACCTTCAGGATTGCCCAAGGCCAGGGACAGTCCCTCCAGAGAGCCCTCTACCAGTTCCTGCAGGTATACCGCACCACCCTGCATGCGTCCACAGGGGTGGCCCTGGCCGAGGCTCTATTCAAGCGGTGCCCTCAGGGTTTGCTGCCCGAGGTGGGGGAGAAGGAGCCGGGGGTGATTGATAACCAACAAGTAGAGGTGGACCGGCGATTGAGGATTGAGCTGGAAAACATAAGGAGGGGGCTCCGCCCACAGCGGCTGGAGCCAGGCAACAAAGTCCTCATCCGAAACAGACACCCCCACGGAAAGCTCTCCCTTCCTTACGAGCCGGAGCCGTTGGACGTCGTGGCGGTCAAGGGGTCCATGGTGACCGCCTCGGACAGAAGGTCAGCTGTCATCCGCAACGTGAGCTTCTTCAAGAAGTTAGGAGATCCGAGAACTGACCCTCCCCCTGATCAAGACTTAATGGAGGTACCTGACGGCGGAGGAGACACACCCGGCACACCTGAGTCCCCTGCCCGGGGGATGCCAGTGGACAGACTATCCGTGCCGGAGGTAAGCAGGAGGTACCCCCAGAGGGCTGGGCGAGGGAAACCCACTTACCTCAGCGACTATGTGCTGGGACACTTATCTGATCGGCCTGAGTCCGTGGACTGTTAAGTAAGGGGACCCGGGTGGATGCTAATAAAGGGGCCTCAGGGGAAGCTGTTTTCAAGTGTTGTATTATTGTAGTTATTTGGTTTGCGGTGTGTAGTATTAAAGCATTTGTGCTTGTCCTCCTGGAAAAGGAGGAGTGTGGCGCTGCCCCTTGAGGGACGCGCACGCAGCGGCGTGACGTTGAACGCCGCCGCGTGCAGTATAAATAAAAGGGGCGTTCCCGGCCGCAACAGTGCGACCGGGAAGCCCGAGCAGTACGGACGTGTGTGTGTGAGTCTGTACTGACTGGGGGGCTTACGGGCATCGCGAGGGGGGTCAGGACAAACCCCCAACACAGTCCTGTTTTTGTTTTGCACTCTTGAATGTTTAGTCCTAGGATTAATATAAGGGAGATTTACGACTTCAATTCCCAGAAGGCAAAGAAAAAAACTGGCTCGAGGTGCCATTTCCTGAATGGAATTGGGCATGTATGTCATAGTCCCCTATTGGGCAAAGCCCCAGAGGTGACTTTTTTCTTGGCACAACAAAACGTGCATTATAGATGCACAGCTGCCAAGTGCCCCCATACCATACTTGACACCTTGAGCCACTTTAGTTTGCTTGCTGTGACTTGTAGTTTTGTTTTTCACAATACAGCTATTGGTCTACGAGTCGCAGCATGAAACATGCAAATACTGGACTGTTTCAGAGTGCCACACATGAGAAGGGCTATGTAGATGTCATGTTATCAATGTAGGTTTCTATTTGTGTCTACTTCCCTTGTCCTTGTCACTCCCTTCTCCCTTGAACTTGCACCACATTTCTTTGTAATACCCATCCCCACCTTTGAATTGCCTCACTTTACTTCGATCTCCCTCCCCCTCCAGCGGGAACTGGTTTCTCCAGGTACCCAGGTCACCGGGTTTTTCTTTCCTCGGCTCTTTCCAGATCCGCCCTCCAGCCTCTCCCCGCCCGCCCAGGGAGTCTCTGCAGAGGAGTCCTTCAGCTCCTGTCTGACTCAGCACCAGGAAGAAGAGACCTCGGTGCCTAGTGCGTTATGCGAGCTGGATGTGCACTGCATTGGCGTGTACATGGAGAAGGAACTTGGAGAGCCAGTTGTGCACCCAGTGCCTCCAGGGTGGTTCAAACTGTGAGCAAGGAGGGAAAGAGTTTGAGCATAGTGGCGCTGATACATAATGTGCTGCTTGGGCATGCCCCATGAGTGCAGCTTGAAGGGACTCCGTGTGAATCATCGGCATGTCCCATGAGTGCAGCTTGAAGGTACTCGGTGTGAAACATCGGCATGCCCTATGTGTGCAGCTTGAAGGGACTCAGTGTAAATCATCGGCTTGCCCAATGAGTGCAGCTTGAAGGGACTCAGTGTAAATCATCGGGCATGTTCCATGAGTGCAGCTTGAAGGGACTCAGTGTGAATGCCCCATGAGTGCAGCTTGAAGGGACTCGGTGTAAATCATCGGCATGCCCCATAAATGCAGCTTGAAAGGACTCGGTGTAAATCATCGGCATGCCCCATAAGTGCAGCTTGAAGGGACTCAGTGTAAATCATCGGCATGCCCCATGAGTGCAGCTTGAAGGGACTCAGTGTAAATCATCGGGCATGTTCCATGAGTGCAGCTTGAAGGGACTCAGTGTGAATGCCCCATGAGTGTAGCTTGAAGGGACTCAGTGTAAATCATTGGGCATGTTCCATGAGTGCAGCTTGAAGGGACTCAGTGTAAATCATTGGCATGCCCCATGAGTGCAGCTTGAAGGGACTCAGTGTAAATCATCGGGCATGTTCCATGAGTGCAGCTTGAAGGGACTCAGTGTGAATCATCGGCATGCCCCACGAGGGCAGCTTGAAGGGACTCAGTGTGAATGCCCCATGAGTGCAGCTTGAAGGAACTCAGTGTGAATCATCGGCATGCCCCATGAGTGCAGCTTGAAGGAACTCAGTGTGAATCATCGGCATTTCCCATAGGTTCAGCTTGAAGGGACTCAGTGTGAATGCCCCATGAGTGCAGCTTGAAGTTCAGTGTGAATCATCAGGCATGCCTGATGATTAATTGCGAATCATCAGGCATGCCCCATGAATGCAGCTTGAAGGGACTCAGTGTAAATCATCGGGCATGTTCCATGAGTGCAGCTTGAAGGGACTCTTTGTGAATGCCCCATGGGTGCAGCTTGAAGGGACTCAGTGTGAATCATCGGGCATGCCCCATGAGTGCAACTTGAAGGGACTCAGTGTGAAACATCAGCATGCCCTATGAGTGCAGCTTGAAGGGACTCAGTGTAAATCATCGGGCATGTTCCATGAGTGCAGCTTGAAGGGACTCTGTGTGAATCATCGGCATGCCCCACGAGTGCAGCTTGAAGGGACTCCGTGTGAATGCCCCATGAGTGCAGCTTGAAGGGACTCAGTGTGAATCATCGGCATGCCCCATGAGTGCAGCTTGAAGGAACTCAGTGTGAATCATCGGCATTTCCCATGGGTTCAGCTTGAAGGGACTCAGTGTGAATGCCCCATGACTGCAGCTTGAAGGGACTCAGTGTGAATCATCAGGCATGCCCCATGAGTGCAGCTTGAAGGGACTCAGTGTGAATCATCGGCATGCCCCATGAGTGCAGCTTGAAGGGACTCAGTGTAAATCATTGGGCATGTTCCATGAGTGCAGCTTGAAGGGACTCAGTGTGAATCATCGGCATGCCCCATGAGTGCAATTTGAAGGAACTCAGTGTGAATCATCGGCATGCCCCATGGGTGCAGCTTGAAGGGACCCAGTGTGAATGCCCCATGTCTGCAGCTTGAAGGGACTCAGTGTGAATCATCGGGCATGCCACATGAGTGCAGCTTGAAGGGACTCAGTGTGAATCATCGGCATGCCCCATGAGTGCAGCTTGAAGGGACTCAGTGTGAATGCCCCATGAGTGCAGCTTGAAGGGACTCAGTGTGAATCATCGGCATGCCCCATGAGTGCAAGTTGTAGGGACTCAGTGGGAATCAACGGGCATGCCCCATGAGTGCATCTTGAAGGGACTCAGTGTGAATGACCGGGCATGCCCCAGGAGTGCAGCTTGATGTGACTCAGTGTGAATCTTGGGCATGCCCCATGAGTGCAGCCTGAAGGGACTCAGTGTGAATCATCTGGCATGCCCCATGAGTGCAACTTGAAGGGACTCACTGTGAATCATCGGAGATGCTCCCTGAGTGCAGGCTGTGCAGCTTGAAGGGACTCAGTGTGAATCATCGGGCATGCCACATGAGTGCAGCTTGAAGGGACTCAGTGTGAATCATCGGGCATGCCCCATGAGTGCAGCTTGAAGGGGCTCAGTGTGAATCATCGGCATGCCCCATGAGTGCAGCTTGAAGGGACTCATTGTGAATGCCACATGAGTGCATCTTGAAGAGACTCAGTGTGAATCATCGGGCATGCCCCAGGAGTGCAGCTTGATGTGACTCAGTGTGAATCTTGGGCATGCCCCATGAGTGCAGCCTGAAGGGACTCACTGTGAATCATCGGAGATGCTCCCTGAGTGCATGCTGTGCATCTTGAAGGGACTCAGTGTGAATCATCAGGCATGCCACATGAGTGCAGCTTGAAGGGGCTCAGTGTGAATCATCGGGCATGCCCCTTGAGTGCAGCTTGAAGGGGCTCAGTGTGAATCATCGGCATGCCCCATGAGTGCAGCTTGATGTGACTCAGTGTGAATCTTGGGCATGCCCCATGAGTGCAGCCTGAAGGGACTCAGTGTGAATCATCTTGCTTGCCCCATGAGTGCATCTTGAAGGGACTCATTGTGAATGCCCCATGAGTGCAGCTTGAAGGGACTCAGTGTGAATCATCGGCATGCCCCATGAGTGCATCTTGAAGGGACTCAGTGTGAATCACCGGGCATGCCCCAGGAGTGCAGCTTGATGTGACTCAGTGTGAATCTTGGGCATGCCCCATGAGTGCAGCCTGAAGGGACTCAGTGTGAATCATCTTGCTTGCCCCATGAGTGCAACTTGAAGAGACTCACTGTGAATCATCGGGAATGGCCCATGAGTGCAGATTGAGCTTGAAGGGACTCAGTGTGAATCTTCGTAGATTCTGCCTGGTAATAAGGCAAAGGGGTGCAAGGGCAAGTTTATCATCAGTGACCTTTATATGTGAAAATCCCAATACAGTGGTGAAGTGCATGTGGTAATACTGATAGGCCATTTGCGTGTTAAAGCAACATTCCCACCACAGATGATTGCACATATGAGTGGAAGAAAATTGACGAGGCGCTTTACTTGTTTTCATAAAAGAACGCATTATTTTTTGTGCAAACCAAACATCAATGGTGCCTGATCATACGATTCTCATAGTGAAATCCCCAGCTATGCCATGACAGTGTCACAGAACATCCATAATGGCCACCTTTCATTTCTGTCACTTGCAGACCTGCGTTTATTATGGAAAAGCAAAAGTAAAATCACCAAAATGCGGAGAAGCAAACATGACAGGCTACACCTCTCTCACCTGAGGCGGGGCACACAATGCTGCACACTACCTATGCCCTGCACCACAACCTCACATTCTAAATACAGCTTCTGCTGTCTGATGTCCCATGAGAAATCCATCCAATTCAGATTCTTTTTTTCTTGGCATTCTGGGGCCTGTAGATCTGCACTTCGAGTGGAATAAGATGAAAAGTGGGTGAAAGAATGCAAAGAAGCCAAGCAGAATGAGCCACTACCCCTGAAGTGGGGTAATAGATCTTTCCTTCTCAACTACCTTACTTTCTGAGTGGACAGTGATAGGAAAAAAAGAATAGGTGGATATTTTTACTTTTTAGGCAAAAGCACTTTCTACTTAATTATTTGTAGGCCCGTAATTTAGGAGAAAGCAAAAGTCACACAATGCAAACTGCAGTTGATGAACGTCAGGGCCGAATAAAAGAGATAGTCGGTGCTATGAAGTGACTGTATGCGTCAACTATCTATAGAGATGTCATGGCAGCACTTAGTGAAACTAGAGCCTTCTGGCCATTTCATGTCGTGTGTGAAATGTAACCATAAAATGCAATAGGTGGAAGGTTTTGAATTAATCATAACCACTGGCGTTGGTCTGCGCAACCTTCCAGACCCCCATTTATTCCGTCTGCGCCACTGCAGAAGGTGACCAGACATATGCAGATCAGTATTGGAACTGCCGCCAATGAGACCAGACTAGCCTGGAGTTCTAGGCCACATCCCCTCTGCACGAGACATATTTCGACCTTGTTGGTCCTCTTCAGTGAGGTGAAGCTTGGTTCCTATGGCGCAGCGAGAAAGAGACCCATGTATGTGTCATGAACCACTGGACGCGTCCCTTCTGGACTTCGTGGTCCCTGGCCCATAGGGGACTGAACTCAGCAGTACTCCCAACATGGCCGCTGAACGTGAAATGCTGTTTGCCAGTCTCTGCGTTGTACGCTCTGCGTTCTACAAAGAAGACAAGCCCCCACGGCCCTGCGCGTCTCAACGCTACCGCTTGCAGTAGTCAGGCGTGTGCTGCCGTAGTTCGTACAGCGATTTCCATTGATTCCTGGTTCCCGGTCCCCTAATTTTCCTCCTCCTTCATCCTCCCCTTTTTGTCCTCACCTTGCATTCCTGGATCTCCTTCGCACTCGCCTTCCGAATGCACGTCTCGCCATTTCCTGGACTTTTTTCCCGGACATCTGAACGCTCCCTGGAGACGGGACACGAACCACACGCTGGACCCACGCACAGGGTTATACAAGACCCGAACTGTGCGAAGGAAGACTTCATCGAAGAATTCGAACAAACTACACAGACAGGTGAGAAGGGGGAAACCTGTGACAGATTGAGACACAAACAAACTGATACAGTTACGGACATGGAGGCTGCAATTCAAGACCTCATGCGCGGCATACAGGAGTTAACAGAAGTTCAGAATCTTAAGGCCGAGAATGCTGCATTGAAACAACTAGTCCTGTCACGTGATTCCGCGACCAAGGAAAGTGTGTTGCTGGGCGGAGTGATGGATAAATATGATGGCTCATCAAAGAACCTTCGTGGCTTCCTCGATTCGTGTTTAGTGCACTTTACCTTTAAGCCCTACTACTTCTACACCCCCAGGGCAAAGGTGGGCTTTATGATTTCACATCTTTCCGGGAATGCATTAACTTGGGCAACGCCCTTAGTTAATTCGGGTAATGCCCTCCTGGATGACTATGATGGTTTCGTACGGGCGCTAAAGACCATGTTTGACTGCCCAGAACAGATTTACAGTGCCCAAGAACGCTTATTGGACTTCCAACAAGGATCCCAGGATATGCTTACCTATGTAACACGCTTTAAGCAACTGGCCAAGGAAGCAGACTGGTCCTCTGAGGCCTGTTTTACCCTCTTTCGAAGAGGGCTGAATGAAGAGATAAAAGACAAGCTAGCCAGGGTAGCTTGCCCAGGTTCCTTCCAGGCTCTCATGGACCTCTCTTTACAAATAGACTTTTGTATCCAGGAAAGGAAGGCGGAAAAGAAGAAGACTAAAATGCCCTACCAAAAGACCTCTACAGAACCTTCCTCTAGACCTGTGCCCATTCCTTCCCCGACCACAGACCCAGAACCCATGCAACTAGGAGCCTTCAGCGGACCTATAATTCCGCAAGAAAGGATGTGACGGATTCACACCGGGCTGTGCATGTACTGTGCCTCTGATAAACATCTTGTGAGAGAATATCCTTTAGCCCCTCCCGATCCTAGATGGAGCATAGCTTTGGGAGAGAGATGTTTGCTCCACATCTATTCCATCCTTGAACTCTCCTGGACAAAACAATCTTGTGATTCTACAGGCCTTTCTATCGCCTTCCAAGAAAGAAGCTCATCCCATTCTGGCATTAGTTGATTTTGGGGCCATGGGGGTATTCATAGATCATGATTGGGTCACTACCCACCACATTCCAAATGAAACACGAGACATCATGCAACCTGTAGAGGCTATCGATGGAAGACCTCTTTCTTCAGGACCCATAACCCTGCAAACCAAAGAGATCTTGCTTTCTATAAACCACCATCAAGAGAGGATCAAATTTGACATCATATTATCTGCCCATTATCCAATGGTACTGGGTATGCCCTGGTTACAGAAGCACAACCCCTACATCAGGGCAGCTGGATCCTTGTTTCTTGGTTCAGAACACTGTATGTCTCACTGTCTATCCCTGGATTCCTCGTCAAGATCCTCTGAAGATACGCGAACAGACCAGCAAGGTCCATTCACGGTCTCAAATATCATCCAGGTTCCCAGGGCCTATCAGGATTACACTGATGTGTTCTCGACTGCCATAGTTCAGGCCCTACCCCCTCACAGACCTGAAGACTGCGCCATTGATACTGAACTCTGCAGTGATTCCCTTTGGAAGGATGTTCATTCTATCAGAACCAGAGAAATGTGCCCTCCGAGAATACTTGGATACCAACCTGGAAAATGGCACTATACGAACATCCAAATCCCCAGCGGGAGCTTCGTTGTTTTTTGTTCCCAAGAAAGATACCAAGGAGCTTAGGCCTTGCCATGATTATATTGGTCTTAATCAATGCACCCTCAAGGACCGCTACCCATTGCCCTTGATCTTGGATATCCTGCAAGCGGTGAGAGGAGCTGTAGTGTTCACGAAATTAGATCTCAGAGGTGCCTACCATCTGATCTGTATAAAGGAGGGTGACAAATGGAAAACAGCCTTAAGAACACCCTTTGGTCATTTTGAATACTTGGTTATGCCCTTCGGACTCGCCAATGCCCCAGCGGTCTTCCAACGTTTTATGGACCGGGTGTTGTCCAATATGCTGTTCCTCTTCGTCATAGTTTACCTGGACGATATAATGATATACTCCAAGGACCATCTGAAGCATGAAGAACATGTTAAAGCAGTCTTACAGCGTCTACGTGAACATAAGCTTCTGGCTAAACACGAGAAATGCCTTTTCCATGTGTCTACTGTTCACTATCTCAGATTTTTCCTTAGCCCAGAAGGAATTGGAATGGACCGCTCGAAGGTAGACTTCATTCTATCCTGGCCTGTTCCAACTACTATGAAACAGATTCAATCCTTCCTGGGGCTTGCCAACTTCTACCAAAAATTCATACCTTCCTTTTCGGAGATAGTACAGCCAATCATTACATTGTTGAAGAAGGATACTCCCTTTCATTGGACAGCAGTCCAAGATGAGGCATTTCAACGATTGAAGTCAGAGTTTACACAAGCCCCCATCTTGGCTCAACCTGACATTGATCGACTCTTCCTAGTGGAAATGGATGCCTCTAACTATGCCATCGGGGCAGTCCTAAAACAGGAATTTGATAACAAATTAGAACACCCCATCACCTATCTTTCGCGCACCCCGACTCTTAACGAAACCCACTATTCTGTTCTGGAAAAGGAACTATTAGCCATCCGTCAAGCCTTCACAGATTGGCGTCATCTACTCCTGGGAGCGAAACATCCTGTTTAGGTCCGCACGGACCATCGGAATCTTCAAGTTCTGCAATCCCTGGAATGTAGGAACAGTCTTCAAGCCTGTTGGGCCTTCTTCTTTGCCCAGTACCAGTTTCAAATCCATCATGTTCCTGGAACCCAAAATATAATTGCTGACGCCTTATCCCGACGTCCTGACTAAGGAATTCTTGAAGATCGATCCTTCCCAAAGATATTTCCCCACACAATATTTGTTGGCCAAGCAGTCAGTCTCCTGGAAGACATTCGGATTCAAACCCAGTCCTCTGGGATCTGGAAGGAGTATACTGGGAAGAATCAATGGAATCTCAAAACAAAGGACGGATATTTGTTCAAGGATGGTCTTGTCATCCCCACGCAGAGACTGCGACAAAGGATCACAAGCCTATGTCATGACACTCTTCATTCAGGACACCGTGGCATCACCAACACTCTCCGTTTAATACAAAGACAGTTTTGGTGGCCGAAAATGAAAGATGACGTCCAGCATTAAATCCAAACCTGTGCAGTCTGCACTCAAAATAAGCATGATAACAAGAAACCGGCAGGTCTCCTGCTCCAACCAGCACTGCCAACAAGACCTTGGGAATTCATTGCTACGGACTTTATTGTGGAACTACCACCTTACAGGGGATACACAACTATCATGGTTACCATTGATTTATTCACTCACATGGCTCATTTCACACCCTTATATAAACTACCATCCTCCTCTGAACGCGCTGGAATCTTCCTGGAACACATATTCCGACTTCATGGACTACCCTCCAAGATCATATCTGACAGAGGACCTCAGTACATATCTCAGTTCTGGAAACACTTATGTCGTATACTAGGAATCCAACGTGCCCTCTACTTAGGTTATCATCCACAGACCAATAGAGCTAATGAACGTGTGAACCAAACCCTGGAGCAATATCTTCGCTGTTTTGCCACCAAGGTCCAGGACGATTGGTCACTTCTACTACCCGTGGCTGAATTTGCATACAATAATTCGGACCACTCGGCTGTCAAAACCAGCCCCTTTTTCTGTAGCCAAGGATTCCACCCTTCGGTTCTACCATCCATACTCCCACATCCTACCCCAGTTCCTACAGTTGACTCCTGGATTGAAACCCTCATTAGCATACACAGAGAAGCCAAAGAACACCACAAAAAGGCCCAAACAAACACCAAGCATTATGCAGATTCTAAAAGAAGACCAGGGCCTTCATACACAGTGGGTGATAAGGTCTGGCTATCCTCGAAACTACTGCCTCGACACTTACAATCAAATAAGTTGGCTCCCCGGTACTATGGCCTTTTTTCCATAAAGGAAATCATTAACCCAGTGGCCTTCCGACTCAAAAAACCAGAATCCTGGAAGAGGATCCACCCAGTTTTTCACAATTCTCTGTTGAAACCATACGTCCAGTCCTCCCGGACTGCTCCAAGATCTATCCCTGTGGTTGTCAATGATCAGTTAGAATATGAAGTGTCCAGAATATGTGACTCCAGGTGCAGACGTGGTCAGCTACAGTATCTGGTCGAGTGGAAAGGGTACCCTCCCAGTGAACGCACCTGGGAACCAGTCTCAAACATAAATGCCCCCAGACTACTCCGAAGGTACCACCTTATACACCTGGGCAAACTCGGAGGAACTGGGTTTCGGAGGAGGCATGCTGTTGTGAACCACCGGATGCGTCCCTTCTGGACTTTGTGCTCCCTGACCCATAGGGGGCTGAACTCAGCAGTACTCCCAACATGGCCGCTGAACGTGAAATGCTATTTGCCAGTCTCCGCATTGTACGCTCTGTGTTCTACAAAGCAGACACACCCCCGCGGCCCTGCGCATCTCAACGCTACCACTTGCAGTAGTCAGACGTGTGCTGCCGTAGTTCGTACAGCAATTTCCACTGATTCCTTGTTCCCGGTCCCCTAATTTTCCTCCTCCTCCATCCTCCCCTTTTTGTCCTCACCTTGCATTCCCAGATCTCCTTCGCACTCGCCTTCTGAGTGCGCTCCTTGCCATTTCCTGGACTTTTTTCCCAGACATCTGAATGCTCCCTGGAGACTGGACACGAACCGCACACTGGAACCCGAGGACCCATGCAGAGGGTTATACAAGACCCGAACTGTGTGAAAGAAGACTTCATCGAAGAACTTGAACAAACAACACAGACAGGTGAGAAGGGGGGAAACCTGTGACAGTATGAGGCCCAAACATTGCTGGAGTTACTCATGGCCTCATGCAGAAGAGATGTGACACAGCAGTTTCCTTTTGGGATGGCACCAATCCTGATTTGCATATGGGTTTTTCATTTCTATACTTGCTTGGCAGGCTGAAAAACAATGGGCAATAAAGTTGCCCCGAGAAATGCACAAGGCTATAAGTCATTCAAAACCTTCCAGCCAATACTCAGATTTGCTTATGGCACCTCAACTTGGACGGTTTGCCTAGACTTGGGTCCCGAGACTGCTGTGCTTATTGATCCAATCTGAACCTCACTGATGGCACCCATTAAAGCTGAAATAGGTCTGGGTTTGCTTGTGATCTTGTGCAGAAGGGGTGTGACCAAGCAGTTCATACTAGACTGCACCTTTTGGGGTGGGAGCAAGACTGATTTGCATATGGTCTTTAACTTTTCTGTAACGGCCTGCCTGGCTGAAAAATAATAGTCTTGAGGGTTGCCTAGAGCAATGCCAATGGTTATGATTAATTGAAAACCTGTTAACCATCACCCTTCAGTGTTGCTTAATGTACCAGGAATGGCTTCTGGGCCCATACCACACTACAGATCTCCTACGTCTAGTTCTGCATTTATGGGCCTTGGAGAGCCATAGCTTAAAATGGTAGATAGAGGGCAGACTTCCCTGGAGAGGCAAGGAGTCAGCCAGGTTTGAGATTACTATGACCTTGTTCCATAGCGGGACACAGGAAGAGGGTCCGGTGCTAGCAAAGGCAGGGTAGGGGGTGGCGGTTGAAAGTGAGAAGAGGATGACTCTGTGGTCAGTCCAGATTAGTGGTTGGGGGGGAGTGTGGAGATCAGATTGGAGGAGCTGAATATTACATCTAGGGTGTGTCCAGTGGTGTGCTTGGAGCCTGAGATTAGTTGAGTCATGTTGAGGGCTTCCATGTTGTCGATGATTGGAGGAGTCATGGGGTAAGTGGGGCATTGAAACAAATGTTGAGATCTTCTAGCATGGTGAGGGAGATCATGATGGCTGCTAAGAAGTCACTAAGAGTATCTGCAAAATTTCTGTTATAGCCTGGAGGTCTGTAAAAGAGTAAGAAGCTATGGGTGAGGGAGGTAGTGATGCGGAATTTCAGTAAGAGAGTTTCGCAATCAGTGTTGCATGCTTGTTTCTTGGAGTGTGCGATGGTGAGTTCTAGTTTGTGGAGGATGGCTAAAACTCCGTCTCTGCTAGTTCGGTTGTGCACAATCACTATGGGAATGCCTTGTGTGCAACGGGTTAGAGGTCATCAGAGAAGCATGTTTCAGTGATAAAGAGGATGTCTGGGCTTTCACAGGAAATCCATTTGAAAATTCTGTGTTTGTTTTTGGCAACTGATCTGGTGTTAATAAAGATGCAGGAGAGTGGGTCTGGGTGAGTGGGAATGATTGATCCATGTGGGGGGCGCGGAGGACCGGAGGTGGGAGTGAGTGCATGCAGGGATGGGGAAATCCTGGGTGGATTCCCACAGGTGATGTCAGAGTGTAATGGGGCTGGGATGGGCAGGGAGGGTGTCAGGAGTGTGACAGGGGGTGATGTTGGGGCTGGTGATATTTCTCTTTTTAGGGGTGGACGAGGATGCTGGGAGCAATCTTTGAGTGTCTGAGAAGAGTGCTCATGGAGTAAGGTTTCTTTGGTGTCGTCTGGTGTGGGGGTGTTTGAGGAGGGTGTGTGGCAGATGAAAACGAAGAGAAGCCCCTCACATGCTGTGAGGCGCCTGGAGTAAAAGGTGGGGCTGGTGGGGAGGCAGGCTGGTTACTAAGGTCGCTGGTAGAGGGAGAGGTTGAAATGTGATGGGGGCAGCGTGTGGTGCTTGGGGCTGATGTTCAGGGGTGCCGAGAGGGCTGTGTGGGGACATGCTGGGGCATTGGCAGGAGAAGTGAAGAGGGAGTGCACTGGGTTGGGTGAGATAAGGGAGGTCAAAATGGTGTAGGAGAGCGGTGCAGGCTGTGGTCCGCGGGGGAGATAAGATGAGGAGTAGAGGGATGAGAGCCTATGGTAGTTAAAGATTCTTTGTTTTAGTGGGTTTGTGGGTGCCAATGGTATTTATGTGAGGGTTGGCGGGGCAGCCGAGAGAAGGGTATTGGTGAGGGAACCCAGGCGGTGTTTAGGGATAAGGTAAGGATTTAGAGATAGGGGGTGTGAGAGTGGGGGGGAACAAGGGTGGTGGAGGTGATGTTGGGAAGATTAGGGGAGGGATTTGTGAGGGGGTAGATTTAGGAGTCCTGATGGGTGGAGGGGGAAGTGTTGGGGGCCCCCAAATGCTGGCTGTGTGTGGGGGTGAGAGGGAGCAAGGGGGGAAGAGAGGGGTGTTGGTCAAGTTTTTGGTACACCATTGTGCCCCTCTAGCCTTTGAGCTGCTTTGCCTGGTGAAAATGTTTGCTACCTCTGCTCTGGTGAATAGAATCAAGCTAGGGGGTTATGACCCTGTCTGCTGTTGTGGGTCAGAAATACGAGATGGGCACAAAGGTAAGGTTTTCTCAAGATGTGCCATTTTATTGAAAGGAAAAGGGTTGGGTGAATGTCTATCTATCCCTTAACTAATAAAGACATCCCTACCTAGAAAATTAAAACGAAAGACAAATTACAGTAGTGTCCACAATGTCAATGATCTCACACAAATATACACAACAAAACTATTCAAGGAAAGTATGGCTAACTTTATTTTATCCAAACATTTTCTCAATTCCAACGTACATGTTCTTTCTTAAACACCTTCTTCAAATAAATTACTTTGGTCAGGATGGCACTACAACCTTTCTCGATGCAACATTTTCAAATCAATGATAAAGCAAATAAATTCCTTAATTCAACAAAGGGTTCTTCCACCACACCTTTTTATCACAAATATATTAAATCAAACCATCTTCTTCGTTCCCGGTCCATTAGCCTGCCAGGACTAACCACTATAATCCCTTTCCTGGTATACTTGCCTGCCAGAAGGAAAGCTCAATGTCAATATTGAATCCTTGATTCTCCACACCAATTTCTCTTGGAAGCAGGGTTGCACAATGACTGCCTTTTCTTATAGTCTCTTGAATGCTGGCAGTTTGGGCCACACATTTCCCCCAGTTGATATCCCAATAAGGGAGAGTTGCACCCGTGTTGCCTCCGTATGGGTTCACAGTCTCTTGGCTGGTGACAAGGTGGGATATATGCTTTCCCCAATGGTAGTTGTGATGGGGTCTTCTCAGAGCCTCTGCTTGCTATAGTATTTTCCCACTGGTTGTTCCATTAGAATCTTCTCAGAGTCTCTTGGTTGTTGGTAATATTTGTTATAAACTTCCTCCAGTGTGAGTCCCTTATAAGGGACCTTGCGTCTCTCCCACTTTTCTTCTGTTTCTTTATTTATTCGGTATTCAGAAAATTGTTTCTGCTTCAATTCATTAAATGTTTGGTATTGAAAATTGTTATTTTGTAACAACATTCTCGAACAGAGCGCCCCATCAATAGCATTCACTTCTGGCCAACTTACCAGCTCTCTGCGGCAGCTCCTTCTCATGTCAGGCGTCACAGTGGACCTCTAGTTTGAAGTTTGAAGTTTGAAGTTTAGTTTATTTATAAAGCGCAGCCAGGCACAAGGGCAACCAGGTGCATATTTTTAGATGCAAGTTACAATATATACAAGAAATGCAAGTTACGAATTTTCAGATTACAATACAAAATACAAGAAATTACATATATACATCAGTGACATAAATTATAGAACAGTAGCAGAACTTAGGTGAGAGGAGCCTCATAGAACCTGCGTGAACAGCCAGGATTTGGTATTATTCTTAAAAGTTGGGAATAACGGCTTGGTTCTGATGAAAATAGGCAGTGTATTCCAGAGTTTTGAGGCTAGGACAGGGAAGCTGCTACCATCTGCTTTTTGGAGTTTAAATCTGGGCAGGATTAGGCTGTGAGTTTGAGCTGATCTGGTAAGTCGTGAGGGAGTGTGGAGTGTAAGGCGAGAGGAGAGGTAAGGTGGGGCATTATTGTCCAGACATTTGTGGGTCAATGCTAGAGTTTTCAAGGCAATTTCTTGCTTTACCGGAAGCCAGCGTAGATCAGATCTGACGTTGGAGATGTGTGATCGTCTGGGGATATTAAGAGCTGCCCTAATGGCATTATTCTGGATAGTTTGCAGTTTATTGAGGTTAGACTGGCTGGTCCCTAAATAGAGGGCGCTGCAGTAATCAATTTTGGACATAACGAGTGTTCTTGCGAGTATGATGCAGTTATGAGGGTTCAGAAAGGGTCTGCAGGTGGTGATGAGTTTGCATGTATAGGCCGATATCGACCTTACTGCATTAGTTTGGTTTGTCTGTTTAGGGAGAGAGTGGAGTCCAGATAAACACCTAGAGTTTTGGTGTCTTTGGAAACCTTGATGTCATTACCATCAATGATGAAAGACTTGTAGACTTGGTCAAGTTTGTTAAGACGTTGGGAATATCCTAGTAAAAGGACCTCTGTCTTGTCATCGTTGAGGCAAAGTTCATGTTGCGCCACCCAGGCCTGAATGACCAGATAGACATTGTTCAAGGATTTGGTGTCGGCTGTATAGTCACCAGTGATGGGAATGAGTATCTGGGTGTCATCCGCGTAGTTGGTGTAGGAGACACCCAGATAGTCGAGCACATCGAACAGGGGTTTGGTAAACACGTTGTAAAGCCCGCTAGTGTCCAGCCCACTCTCTATCCTTCTTCCGCATACTGTAGGGAAGTTGTGCGTTGGTCTTCTGAAGATCTGACAGCTCTTGGCTTCACCGACTTGCCGAAAGCTGCTTTGGGAGACCATCTCGTCTGCAGCTGGGTTTCTTCTCGGCATGCCTATTCCCGCTGTGGGTACTCTACACTTCTGCTTACCTTCACCCATTACACCAATTATCCCCGGCATATGTCCCCTCCCATGTGATCCTTCTTCGTGATACCACCCTCAGGATCAGGATCAGGTAACGGCTGCCTTTCCCTGGCCACATGAAAGGAGGTCCATACCGGGGTTCCAGTGATGACCCCATTAGATTCATCACATACCCTTCCCCTAATGCCACTGGTTTTCACAGTCTTTATTAAAATAGGGAAAGAAAATCTGCATTACCTTGTTCATTTCCTTTCCGATGTTCAACAGAAAACCAATAGGGCTCTAAATCCAAAAATGAACGCATGACTCTGGCATTGGTGTCTTTTCTTTGGTCTTTGGCTTAACCATTTCAGCATGGCATGATCTGTAAGAAATCGGAATTGTCTACTTGTTAGTATTTTACATAGGTTACAGCCCACTTAATGGCCAAGGCCTCAGGTTCGGGAGTAGCATAGTTCTTCTCTCGAGGAAATAGCTTCCGACTAATATATAGGATGGGATGTTCTATACCATCATGACATTGTGAGAGTACCGCCCCTAAACCAGTATGGGATGCATCAGTCTGTAGAACAAACCCTCTGTTGAAGTCTGCCACCTTCAAAATGGGTTCACTACACAGAATATGCTTCAATTTATTAAAACATACTTGTACTTACCAGCTCCATTTGAGTTTTTGGGGGTCTGCATTTCTAAGCTTGTCCTTTAAAAGGGATGTGATGGTTGCAAAGTTAGGGATGAAATGCCTGTAATAACCAACTAAACTCAAAAAGGTCCTAGGAGCCTGGGTTATTTCAACGGCTCTAACCTTTTCAGTTTGAGGCTGAACCAATCCATTCCCTTCAAAGAAGCCTAGATATTTCACTGCAGATCTAGCTAGATGACATTTCATTGGATTGACAGTGTGTCCAGCTTTCCTTAGAGCTCGAGTCACCATATACAAATAGGACATATGTTCTTGCCATGACTTACTGTGGATGATAATGTCATCAATATAGGCTCCACAAAAAGAGGTAAATGGTCTAAGAACTTGATACATCAATCTTTGAAAGGTGTCTTGGGCCCCGTGTAAACCATAGGGAAAAACCTTGAATTGGAATAGACCTATAGGAGTGGAAAAGGATTTCTTTGGTGTACCAGTAGGGTTAAATGGGATTTGCCAATATCCTATGGTCAAATCAATAGTGGAAAGGTAGACTGCATCCACCAACCTATCAATAGGATTGTCTATCCTATTTATGGGGTAGATATCAAATTGTGACACTTCATTGGTCAGGTTTGGCGACCAGCACAATAGGCGAGGACCAAGGGCTTTGTGATGGTTCAATGATATCAGCATTTAACATGGCCTCTAATTCTTAGTGTATAATTATTTTCCTACTCGCAGGTATTCTGTAAGGTTTTAGACATACAACCTTCACTGGAGGGGTGCGAATAAAATGGTATACTCCCTTAACTCTTCCTGGTTCCGCCCGAAATACATCAGAGAATTGTCCATTAGATCTTGTTTTTGGTTCTGCTCCAAATATGGAGATATTTGTTTGCTGGTATTATTGTTATCAGTTGATAAACTGGATAAGATATCTGTAATTTGTTGAATAGGGCTTTCTTTCAACTCTTTAGGAAGGTTTATATGATAGATGTGAGTTTTAATCTTTCTATCAGATTGTGAGATTCGATAATTAGAAGGTCCTGTTTGCCCTATGGTCTCATAAGGGCCATGCCATCTAGAGAGCATTTTATTCTCAGAGGAAGGAAGTAAAACTAATACTTGTTGGCCTCCTAAAAAAGATCTTTTCACTGCCTTTTTATCATAGTAGTCCTTCTGTTGCTCTTGTGGTTTGGTCACATTAGTCTGCAATATAGCTTAAATGCTGCCATATGTTCTGTTAATTGCTGAGCAGTTTGAGATAAGGGTAGGTAGCTTTCACTCTCTCTTCCCAAGTTTCCCGCAACATATCCAGTACATCTCTTGGTTCCCTTCCATACAAGAGTTCAAATGGGGAGACTCCAGTAGAAGATTGTGGTGTTTACCTAATGGCGAATAGGGCCCAGGGTATCATTATATCCCAATTCTTCCCATCTGCTTCTACACATTTTATCAAGATATGTTTCAACATTTGATTAAAGCGTTCTACTAACCCATCAGTTGGGGATGGCAAATGGAAGTCCCCAGAGTTTTAATCTGGAGAATATCTTTAACCTCTGCCATACATTTACACATAAACATAGATGCCAGGTCTGTCAGAATCTATTTTGTAAACACGATTCTAGAAAAAAATTGAAGTAGATGTTTCAAAATCTGCTGTGAGCTATTATTCCTTAATGAAAAAGGCCTCTGGATAATGGGTTGCATAATCCAGGATCACCAGGAAATATTGGTTTCCTCATTTTTAAATTTCTAGAGGACCCACTATATCCATGATTATCTGGGTAAATGAAATGTAAGGAACTGGACGAGGAATTTGAGTACTTTTTTTCTGACATAATGCACAATTAATGATAACATTCTTTATATCAGCATAAATTCCAGACCAACAAAATCTGTTCAGAATTTGTGCCTGAGTTTTTGCGGTTGCCAGATGTCCTCATGTTAAATGAGATTGGGCCATCTCCAGAACAATATTTGCATGGCGTTTCGGTACCATGATCTGTGATCTAGGCATATGCTCTGATCCTACATCTCCCCAATATAATAATCCAGATTTTAGAAAAGATATGGACCCCTTTGTCCCCTACCTTCCTCTTGTGGTAACACCCGAAGAAAATGTTCAGCTAGAAAAGGATTATTTCTCTGAGCCAAACCTAAGTCTTGAATTTCCTCAGCCTGCTCTTCAACCACAGGGATAGGCTTTATTACTGGGTCAGGAGGAAGTTCAATATATCGTTTCCCCAAATACTCAATTCCCTCTTTCAGTTTTATCACTTTTATCCATTTCGTGAGGTTTTGGAAACATCCTTCTCCAATATCCCTTCACCTATCCTTTCCCCTGCTTTTATTTGGTATGGCTTATTACCAGTATTTTGCACCAATGCTTTGTGATGTCTCGCCTATAATCAGGGTCGATAACTCCAGCCAATACATCTAGGCCATAGCGCCAGGCTAGGCCTGACTTAGAGGCAAGTTTGATATAAGTGCTGGGGGCGGGGGAATGAGAACCAAATCTGGGGCTATTAATGCTCCTGGTTGCAAAAATTCATCTCTACTACTATAGATATCAAAAAGTATAGACTGTTCAGTAGCAATGGTTGGATCAGAGGCCCTATTACTAAGCGTCTCAAATTTAACAGTTCCCAATTAGTTTCAATTGAACCCAATCCCACACCTGACACTATATATGAGGGGTCAGAAATGCGAGACAGGCATAAAGGTAAGGATTTCTCAAGATTTGCCATTATATTGAAAGAAAACGTTTTGGGTGATCGCCTATCGATCCCTAACATAATAAAGATGTGCCTACCTAGCAAATGAAAACTAAAGAAAAATGACCTTGTGTCCAAAAAGTCTCTGACCCTCACACTAATATACACAACAAAACTATTCAAGTAAAGTATGGCTAACTTTAGCTCAACAAAACCTTTTCTCAGTTCCAACTTAAAAGATATTGAAAGCACTCCTTATGACCAGGGTTGAACTCCCTTCCCCTGGACAAATGCCGAAATACTTTGAGCACAGTTATGATTCAACAATTCAACAATCAACAAAGTTCTGTTCAAAGTACCGTGAAATGTCTCTTCTAATCTTTGTGTCATTCTCTTAGACAAAACAAATGTCTTTTCCACAAAGGTTTGTTGAAGATTCAAACTGGTGTTTGCCACAATAGACCTCTTGAAAAGATAAATGTCTTTCTTTCATAACAGAAGTTCAAACCAATGCAATTGTTTAGTTAACATGTAACACCTTCTTCAGACTAATCACTTTTGTCAGGATATGACTTCATCCTTTCTTGATGCACCTTCTTGAAATCAATGATAAAGCATACACATTTCTTAGTTTAGCAAAGTGTTCTTCCACCACATCTTTTTATCACAAATGTATTTCATCGCACCATCTAATTTCCTCGTCCACTCGCCTGCCATGACTAACCACTATAATCACTTTCCTTGTATGCTTGCCTGCCAGGAAGAAAACTCCTACAACTACTTTCAAACTAGATGTGAATATTAACTCCAGGATTCTCCACATCAATCTTTCTTTTAAGGAGGATTGTACAATAACTGCCTTTTCTTATAGTCTCTTGACTGCTGGCAGTTTGGGCCATGAATTTCCTCCAGTTGATACCCCAATAAGGGAGAGTTGCACTCTTGTCGCCTCTGTATGGTTTCATAGTCTTTTGGCTGGTGGCAAGGTGGGATATACGCTTACTCCAATCGTAGTTCTAATGGGGTCTTTGCATAGTCTCTGGGCAATTGGTAATGCTTGTTATAATCTTTCCCTACTGGTGGTTCTATTAAAATCTTCTCACAGCCTCTTGGCTGTTGGTAATGTTTGTTATAAGGGTTCCCCAGTGCCAGTCCCTTATAAGGGACCTTGCGTCTCTGACACTTTTGTTCTGTTTCTTTAGTTATTCGGTATGCAGAAAATGGTTTGTGCTTCTTTTCATTAATTGTTTGGTATTCAAAATGTTTATTTTGTAACAAAGTTCTTGTACGGAGAATTAGGATTTACTTCTGGCCAACTCACCGGCTCTCCGTGGCAGCTCCTTTATGCGGTCAGGCCTTGCAGTGGGCCTCCAGCATCCAGCCCGTGCTCTCCCTCTTCTGCGTACCATCGGTAAACTGCGCGTGGTCTTCTGGAGCTCTGACAGCTCAGTTGATCATCTGCAGCTTCACCGACCTACCAAATGCTGCTTTGGGCGCATGTCTCCTCTTCAGCTGGGCTTCTTCTTGGCACGCTGCTTCCAGCTGCGCATACTCACCACTTCTGCTCGCCTTCACCCTTTGTGGTGGCTTCTGCTGGCGTGATTCTTTCTGTGGCTGCTCCAGCACCTCGTATAGCTTCAGCTTCATCAGCTACGCCTCCCACACTGCCTTCAATAACCCCTCAACCTTCTTCCTCTCTTTCACCTCTTTCCTGCAGCTTTGTCTCATCTCGGGATTTAAATATCCCACTCAGGTGCCTTAGCCTGCAGCAACTAGACCACAACTTTGAATAAACAACATTCTGAATCCTCATTGCCTCTGTGCCCTTCTTCCTTGTCGCAGTACCACTAGCATTATGGGAAGTGAAGTCCATAGAGGATTTTGTGACATTAGTTTGTTCTATTTTACAGTAAGCCATCAATAGTTCAGGCAATATATGGAAATCATGAGATAAGGAGGTCACCAATTTTCCCTGGCATGAGTCCCCTCGCATGTGATCCTCGCTAATGATGCCACGCCCAGGGTCAGGATCAGGTAGTGGCTGCCTTTCCATGGACACATGAGAGGGGGTCAATACCGGGGTTCTAGTTATGATCTCATTAGATTCATCACACTTCCCACTCAAGGCATTCTAGAATGCCAGGGGTGGCAAGGTTCAAGGTAAGGTGAGACTGGATTATATGCAAGTGCTACTTTCTATGCAGTGTCTAGAATTGGGATGCAGGTAGGTACAGTACAGTAGCTCCTCTCATGCAACAAGATTAAACAGTGTCTTCAAAATGGGTATAACTAGGTTTAACACATATGCTATCCTGAAATTGCAACTTCATTCAAAACATTTGCTACCATTTCATTGTTCAACTAGATTGAACAGTGTCTACACAATAGGTTGTAATTAGGTTTACAAATATATGCTACAATGAAATTGCAACTATATTCAAAACATTTGCTACCCTGAAATTGCATGTGGATTAAGCAGCATCTACAACATGGGCTGCAACTAGACTCAACACATATGCTATCCTGAAATTGCACTAGATTCAAAACAATTGCTACACTGAAATTGTAAATAGATTTAATACAGCATCTGCAAAATGAAGTATAACTAGGTTAAAAACATATGCTACACTGAAAATGCAACTACATTCAAAACAGATGCTAATCTCAAATTGCAACTTGATGAAACAGTGTCTACAAAATGGGGTGTAACTAGGTTCAACACATATGCTACCCTGAAATTACAACTACATTCAAAACATGTGCTTCCTTCAAATTGCAACTAGACTAAACAGTATCTACAAAATGGTGTGTAACTAGGTTCAGCACATATGCTACAATGACATTGCAACTATATTCAAAACATTTGCAACCCTCAAATTACAAATTGATTAAGCAGCGGCTACAAAATAGGGTGTAACTATATGCTATTCTGAAATTGCACTAGATTCAAAACATGTTTACACTAAATTTTCAACTAGGTTCCAAACATTAGCTACACTGAAAATGCAACTAGAATCAAAGAAATTGCTACACTGAAATTGCGAATGGATTCAATTCAGAATAACAGCTAGATTCAAACTGCAGCTAGATTTTAAGAGCAAATGCTACACTCAAAACCGTAAATAGATTCAGAACATAGTTTTAAAAAGTACCTAATTTCAAAACAGTGAATTTTCACAAGATGTGTCTGAATTCTATACAGAGACTGTACTAATATGCAGTTAGAATCAATGCAGTGGTGATACTTAGAATGCACCTAAGTATAATAAGTAGCTGTGCTTAAAATGCTGCTAATTTTGTTACAGTGGCTATACTTGAAGAGCGCCTAAATGCAATATTCTTATATGCAGTTAAATACAATAAAAATGGCTGTACTCAGATATGCAACTACATTTGATATAGTGGCTATGCTCAAAGGTATCTGAGATCAGTGGGATGGTGTCATGACCACTGTGAGGGGGCACAAGTTGTGCCACAAGCAGGCTCCCACCAGAACCCTGAGGGCCTTAAAACCACTGCAAAAGGGCTCCTGGAGCCAGTCCTGGCGCCTTTGGCACCAGGCTCATATGTGGGAAGGAAGGGCTGTTCAAACTAGGTCCCATTTATGTACATGGGCCTTTAAATCCAACATGGAAGCACCCACACAGTCTAGTTCTAAGAAACAAGCCATGCGGTCTAGTGTTATGGGTTTGGCAGGCCTGGAACTACTTTCCCTGGTACTACTTTACCTGGGCTATATAAACCACACCCCGACTGCAGAACACGCTTTGTGTTATTCTGCAAACAGCAGCGTGATGCTCACCATGTCCAGCTCCTGGTCTTCAGCATCTTCCTGTAATCCTGCAAGAACAAGAACAAGATTATTCTGTCTTACCTGAGAAAACACCATCCAGCACTCAGCATATCAACTGGGCTGCAATCTGTGGAAACCGAGAGAAGAAGAAACATCACTCACCTGTGAGTACTAGCTTAAGGACTTCCGTCGAACCGCTACCAGAGCTGCTGTTCGAACATTGTGACCTGCAATAATGAGAAAGGGAAAAACAATATTAGAACGCGCGCTTCCAAAACATCGAATTCCATCGGTCTTACCTGAATTCCATCACGCTATGCCATGCTTCTTCCATCACGCTATGCCATGCTTCCATCCGGAGCACCACAGTAACATCTGCAAAGGAAAAGAGACATATTCAGGTTCGCTTTCAATATTAAACAACCGCACCGCGCTATACTTACCTTAACGGATTCCGGGGGCCTGTTTTTCATCACGCTCTCATCCACTCGCAGCACCACAGGGGCGTGTGAGGAGAAGAAGAACAAAACAGAGGTTAGCTTTAAAAGACAATAAAGGCGCTGCGCTTTGCGCTTTTTCTTACCTAGAAACATGCCTCTCCATCCGGCACGCCAGCATCAGGACCTTCGCACCTGAAAAGAAGGAGATAAAGACATTAACGAATTCCCACCATAAACAGAACAAAGACTTACAATTAACAAACCTACCTGCCTACCAGCTGATTCGGGGTCACAGCAGGTCTGGGCCCAAGTAAGGTGTACTGCACCAGTGAAGCAACTCGGGCAGCTCGCCAACAAACGTCAAGCGCCCCTGCACAAGAAACGCAGGACGGATAGCTCACCCTACAAATAACTAAGATTCATTATTCAGCACTGGGCAACTACACATCCAGGGTTCCAGATCACAGAGCCTTCCAGACGCCCCCGGGGATATCAGGTGAGCGTAACAGATTGCTGTACTCAAGGGCAGCTACATTTAACACAGTGGCTACATTTATGGGGCTGGCAATTATGAAAAGTGGTGTGCTCACAATGCAGCTGACTACAAATCAGTGGATAAACTCTAATAAGTGGCTCTGTTTAACAAAGGGGCTTTGCTTAATAGAGTAATTAGAATCAAATCAAGGTCGCTAGTATAACACAGGCTATGTACGCAATGGTTGTCTTTTACATTTAGACAGTGTATAGGGGCCTGGCTGGGGCACCCAGGGTGAACAGGCAAACAGGTGAAGGAGTTGCCCTAGGGAGGTGCCCTTTGCCTTTAGTCCTTCACTGGCTGCACGGGCAAAGCTGCTCTGAGGAGGATCCTGAGGAGGTTTGTGTTCCGGTCAGGTGACCTATCCACCAGCCAATCCATGGATGCTTTAAGATGGTGAGTAGAGGGAGGAGGGCTGGAGGGGCAATGGGCAGGCTAAGGCCCTGAATATCCAGGAGATAGCCAGTGATATGCGCGGGCTATGGCGATGGGTGAGCCGAGACCCAGGCAATGCGCGCTATATCTCAGGCACAATGCCCACAATCTCCACTAGAAATGGCCTTGTGATATTCTGCAGGTCTAGGTACCTTACCAGCCTTGACTGTGACTATACAGCAGGTATGTGGCTCCTTGCCAGAATTTCACCAAATGTCACCTGAGTCCTCAACACTCTGGGACATTATCTTGCCCTCTCTAATGTCAGGGCATGCCCTAGAGGACTTTCATATGCTACTTAAAAATGTTCCTATGTACATGGCTCCTCGATCCAATGCCTGTCTGATGAATATTTTTCAAACAGGAATCCACTGATCAAGTCTCTTCATTCCCATATCTACATGTGTTTGGGAGTTGTCCGCAGACCAAAAGTAAGAAATAGAATTTATTTGCTTTCTCTTGGTTTTAAGAAAACCGGTTGGCATATGATGACTTCAACTTGTCCCAGGTACCAAATACTAATTCAAACTTGGTATTAATTTTTTCAGCACCTTTTGTACTACACTTCAGCAAACATGGCCATGTAATCTCTTTCATGCTCTAGCCACTCTTACCTGATCTACCATGTCTCTTATCCCTCAGCTACTACCCCATGCTACTCTCACACCCTCTGCTCTATACCAACCTCATCTTGAGCCTCTGGAATAGCCAGTGGATCTGCAAAGAAAACATCCTCCATCACAGATGACATCAACTCCCACCATTCCAAACCCTCTACAATGGTCTTCATTGAAATCTGGATCTCCCCCAGGGTGGAAACCTGGATCTCCTCCATGACACCAAATCCACTGCTGTACTGATTCCACTGCATTTTCCCACTCTGCTTGAATATCAAGCCATGTGGTGGTGTCAACCTCATGATCAGCAAGGACATGAAATAAGCCCCACGTTCCCCCTCTGATTTTACCCCATTCTCTTTAAACATATGTCTATCCAAATCCTTGATCCCACTCTTATCGTTCTCGTTATGTATCACCCAATTGGCACCCTAACCTCTCCTTCTCTGGCTTGGCCCTGCTTCTTGAATATTTGCCACTATATGTTTCCCTCTTCATAATGAGTGACCTTACCTCATCACCTTCACTAGCACGCACCAAAACAAATGTTACTTCACTCTCTCAGATCTGTCTCCTGCATAATATATAACATTCCTTCCTACCCATAATCATGGGATCTCCCTTGATCACATCTTCCTTTCTTCTCCCCTCAACATCTTCACCATCTCTCACTGAACACTCACTCATTCATTTCACCCTTTCAGTTCCATCTCCACTCACCCTCCTTCAACTATCACCAAGGGAAAATTAAAACCTGGCTCCATACGTCAAGCCGTCTTCATGCCACTTGCACACTACAATGAACTAGGCTTCAGTTTAAAGCCACACTTGCCATCTTCATATATTACCACTATCCTGCTCCTTCTTTTATCCCCTCCTGCCCTCAACCTTGGGCAGACCAGCCATCAAATAACATAAAACATAAATGCATCTCCACGCATGTCTCTTGCACAAAAAACACTACCACACTCTCCTGACTGCTTATAAAGATTCTCTGCTTGCCCTCACCACTGCACTTGTCTCTGGAAAAATGTTCTGCTATGCTGACCTCAGATCATCTCTTCATTTGCACCCTCACAAACTCACAAACTCACAAACTCTCCAGGACCCTGCAGGCCTTACCCCTCTTCCCCACAATAATACAGCTCATAATTCCCCTCATAATTCCCCTCTCTGTCAGCTGACAAATGTGCCTCCTACATCTCCCACATAACAAAAATACACAACACCTTCATAACCCTACTTTCTCTCCTGCCTCCTTGACTCCACCTTCTATGACTCCACCCTCTCCTCACTATCCAATTCGTCCCCACCTGCTGTTCCACCAAAGCTTTACACTTCCTTCAATTAGCAGACCCATTGTGTGAATCTATCAACCTATTTGCATCTGAGATTATTAAAGAACTCAGACCTGTCACATCCCCCCAACACTCCTCCATCTACAACCTCTCTCTCACCAAAGGAATCTTCCTTGCCTGATTTAAAATAGCCAGCATCAGCCCCATAATTTAAAAAAACACTGCTGACAGTAACAATCCCTCCTTCTACAGGTCTGTCTCCCTCCTGCTGGACCACTCAAATACATCAGAAAAGATGGGGTCCGGTTCTATGCCTCCTCTTTTTCTACCAGATATAATTAACATACATAGCGCAGCACCTTGTAGAGACACTTGCTTCTCGCCCTTCATTCACTCATCCCCATTATCAAACTTCACATCACAGTTAGGAGCCGCCTTCAGCCTTTTGAATTTCAAATGATATTTGAATGTGTTTCGAACTCTTTTAATTTGTATATCAAAATCATGTATACAAACATATCTATTTCTTATACAGTTCACATTGATGGAACAATCCACCATAAACAGAAGACAAGGGGGGTCATTATGACACTGTCGGTAGCCATGCCGGTAAAAACGGCACGGCTGCCACCGGAGTCATTTTTTTACCGGCACCCAGCAATGGGGAATTACCGGGGCATTACAGCCCCGGCGGTCCGGGTAATTCCCCATTGCCGGGTGCCAGTAAAAATAACTCCCCATTCACATTTGAGACCTATGGGACTCAATGGGAATGGGGAGGATGGATGCACTGGCACCATTCATGAATGATGCCGGTGCTTCAGTAAAGGTCTGCTAGCGGGTGCCGTTCTGCCCGCCAGGTCAGATCTGGTGGGCTGAAAGGCACCCGCTCGCAGACTCGTAGTTTGCCGGTCCGGTAACAAAGGTGCTGGTAGCTTACTGGTACCATTGTTACCAGACCAGCAAACTTGTAATGAAGCCCAATGTTTAAAACCTAATATAATTAACACTCAAAAACATAATTTCTTTTTCAACAAATTCTTAAGTGGTGGGGTTAGTAGTACAGTGCCATATTTTCACCAAAATAATGTGCTGATTGTGAGGCACAGTATTCAAGCTTTGTTACCACAATATAATGTTCTGGGTGGCACAATCATTTAGTTGACATTTAGGTCTGTCCATTTTTTCTAGTGTACGCTTTTCAACAGATTGAACTTAGCCTGACTTACTGTAGCCAAACCACAGAACTGGGACCACAAGGCAACCCAGTCTAGGTTTTTACCTACTCAGACGATATTTTTCATCTGAAATATACTGTGCTTCCACCATAAAATTTGTCGACACTTGTGTGTTGTGGCGTTTACATCAAGGATCCGCTCGTACACCCTCTTACACACACATGTGGCCTGTAACTTTTGTAGACTCACGAAAAAGTGTACTGTGCTTACTGATCTGACATAAGAGCAAAACAAATAGAAAATGAAATGAAACATCTGGTTCACCATTAGGTAGCAAGGCAGAATTTGATTTGGGTTGTTAGCCTGCAACAGAAAAGTTAGCGGCGGAAAAGACCATTGCTATCTTGACCATTACAGGTCAAACAACCCAAAGTGAATGCCTCCCCAAACATACCCCACACACACACCCATACTTACCTTTTGATTTTGGTGGCACACCTCATTGTGTTCTGCCGACTGTGATGCTGGAAATACAGGGCCTCTGTATCCTTGTCCTTTACTGCTTTTTATCGTGTTTTCTGTCGTGTTTTCCGCGCAGGAGTTCATGTGGGACTCCTGGCGGTGCGCTCTCTTTTGGTTTGGTGAACTGACCCGTGGGATACCCTTATGGCACCCATGGGTGGGGGCACAACCCTGTGCCCCTAGTGTATGTTTTTGGGCACTGTGGACGGCCCGCAGAGCAGGGTAGGGGCTGGTGGCAGCTCCATGCTGAGTTTGACAGGTGTGTGGAGTATACTCCATTTTGGGATACCCCGGCCCTGCCATTGGGATCAGTTGATTCCTGATGGAAAACAAGATGGCCCCGGTGGGCTCTTGCTCTCTATTACCCATTACCTTGTTTTCCCAAAGTCCTGGGAAGCCCTGACTCTGTCCCTTCCCCCTGACTGACTGTTGGGTGGAAATGCCATATATGGTGTTGTTGTGAAGGTCCGGCCAGACTAGCTGGAGTCTTCCCGGTGATGTATGTTTTGGGTACAATCCTGTGGGTGGGACCTGGGTGAATGGAGTGTGTGACGAATATGCATTCTGTGTTGTGGGTGTCTAGTATCTGGTGGTTGACACATTGACTGAGACAACCCTGCCCGAAACCGGTATGAATGCAGCTTGGAGTGTTGAATGGCTCGGTACTTGTCCCAATACACATAACTTGTTGTGCGTGTCTGGAGAGAAGTGAATGGCCTGAATACCTTGTGTGCCTGATTGGCTGCCTGCCTGCATGAATGCCCGTAGTCGTGATTGGATGCTTGAGTGCGACCCAGCAGAATGAATGGGAGATCAACAGTATATCTGGGGACCTCGCACTGCTAGGATTTGTGTTCAGAAGCTGAAGTCTACTACGACGAGTAACTGGAGTAACTGACGCTTGACCTGGAAACCCCCGCTGGACGAGAAGGAGTGCTGTGGCTCTCCCTCGCAATCTGAAGGCTGCTGTGTTTCCAAGGACTGACCCAGAGAGGACCTGGTAAGGCGCCCTCTTCCCGAGCTACGAGGGACCATCGTGCACAGCTGATCTTTGCCAACGCTCCCTGGTAGACAGACCTTCGACAGGCTGCCGACCCGATACGGGGACTGCTGCGGAACTCCAAGGAGAAGCCCTCGGACTGTTGTCCGCCACTGTCGACGACCGCCGTCGCCGACCGGAGCCGCCGTGCTCCCGTTTGCCTAAGAAACTTTAATTGATCATCGGACGCTCTCGTCTGCATCGTCATCCGCTTGTCTCCCGCTGGAGAAGGCCCGACGGTCGACGCACCCGAGGAGCATCCACTGGTGGGTTTCCCACCACCTAAAGACCACAGAGACACTGACGACTCGACGCCCTTGCTGGGCCACAGTTCTTCATCATCTCTTAGCGGTCCAGACCTATCGTCACCGAGGTGCCCCGCACGCCTCTTCCTTGCAGGACGCCAACGCTCTGTCGTCGACGAGCACCGCTAGGAACGAAGTTGCCACTTCCCTGCCGTAGTTCACCCTTTTCACCGTCGTTTGTTCGATGACCCGTGACTCCTGCCTTAAAGGGAGGGCACTCAAGAAGGGCTGTCGATTCCCCGACACCGAACGCCAAGTTTCCCGAAACCTCTCGACGATCCGTGGCTCCCGCCTGAAAGGGAGGCACTCAAGAAGGATCAGTCGACGCATCGTCGGAGAACTCTACTCCACCAGGTACATTGAGGGGGTAAAACCTTAATAGGAAGAAGTGAGACTATTGAACATATGGACTGGGCTTGTGCGATATATCTTATTTACAGGTTGCCCAGGTGGAGGGATCTCCACTCAGAACTGTGCCTCGTGGAAGGGTTCAGTATACTGCCTACTATTTCAACCATCTTGCGTTCCTTCCTATCTCTATTGCTGGTTTCCTCGTTATTGATCTGTGTGACATTTTAACCGTACAGTTGATGCACTTTAATGAGATTTGATAACATTAGTGGTACCACTTTAGAATTGTATATATTTATCATTCTTGACTTCCGAGTACAAAGTGCGTTGTTGGGATCGTGTACATACCTTTGAATATTAATTATATAAAGACTGTGTTTTCAGTAATACAGTGTATGGACATTCTTTTGTGAGGGTTCGGGGACTACACTGTACTTAAGAACCAGCCTGCATCACCTCCTGAGAAGCTAGGCCTTGATTGCTCGTCCATTGCTACCTTATAGAGAATCTTGGCTGGGGTCTTCTGTGCCTCTCCTCTACCATATAGAGAGCGGAAGTACAGACATCCCCTACCAGTCTTTATACTGGTGGCAGCGGTGGGATGCTTATGGTTTTAAGAACCAGTGTATAACCGTGCCACTTACAAAATATCTGCACTTTATTAGATTAAGGTTTGGGTGTGTACAAAATAACTGCTTTACAAGCAATGTAGTCTATTGCGAATGGTAAATTGACTCGGATGAGCTTAGAGGCTCTCCAGAGTGCTTGTGAAGCCAGGGAGTTAGACTTTGTGGATACGTCTAGGGCTGAGCTGATAGCTGCCCTGGTGGACTACCAGACCGATGGTGAAACCCTTGATGAGTGGGGGAATGCAACCAATGAGGACTCTGCCCCTGGGGTTTCTACTGAATCTGTTTCTGGGAATGCCGCCATTCCTGCTGCCTCTGTTCCAAACCCCAGTAATTCCTTGGAATTCGAGTTCTTAAGGATGGAATTGGCCTTTGAATATCGCAAGTTGGAAATAGATGCTGAACTTAAGAAGGAGGAGCTGGCTCAACAAGTTGAACTCAAGAATAGGGATCTTGAACTCAAAGACAAGGACACTGAATGTCAGAGAATCCAGCTAGAGAAAGCTCGAGTGGAGACTTCAGCGAAACCCAGTGAGAGTGTCAGGTCCCCAGCAACTAAATTTATGAAGGATTTGGTTGGTGTGTTTTCGGAAGGTTCTGATATCCTCCAATGGATTGAAGCGTTTAAAATGACGTGTGCAATTCATGATGTTGACAAAAGAGATTGGGCTAAGTGTTTGCTAAGCAGAGTGCCTCAAACTGGATCAGACTGTATTCTGAAGCTGAGTGTGGAAGAAAGGGGTCAGTATGAGTGTATGAAATCTGCTTTGATTGCCAAGTTTGGCAAGACGCCTACCCAATACCTTAAAAGGTTCAGGGATTTTAAGAAAAGAGAGAATGTGTCTTGGGTTGACTGGGTGAGTGCTGCGCACGTGAATATGATGGGGTGGATTGATGGTTACCAGGTGAAAACTTTCGTTGAATTGTCCCACCTATTGTTTTTTGAGCATTTTTCTGAAGCCTGTTCACCGGAGCTGCGTCAGTATGTTGCTGACCAGAACATTTTGGATCCCTTTAAGCTGGCTAGGTTGGCTGACAAGTGGGTCTCCCACCGGGTGTCCCCTAAGGACTCCAGTGGGAAGGACAAGGACAAAGAAATAGGGGCCTCTCAGAAAGCTGAGGAGTCCCAAAAGCAGTCACAGTCGAATAAACATAAACTCTCCTCTCTTAAGACCCAAAGATCTAGTGGGGATAAGTCATCTATGGGTGGGAATAAGAGTAGTGGTCCACCTGCTACAAAGCAGGCTCCCGGTGGTTCCAGTACTGTACCCCGCACTCCCGGCACTTGTTGGGACTGTGCGGCTCTGGATCACAAAAGGGGTGGCTCCAAGTTTAAAGGTTAGGCACTCGGAGTACAGGCTGTCAGACTGACCTACCCTTACCCCCTGTCTGAGGTGGAGGCCACTGTCCTCCCCTCCCCTACAGGGATCACCTTTGGTGCTCCCGTAGAGATTTCCTTAGTGTCCCTTGGGGCCTGGGACCAGTATGCGGAAGTACTGGCGACTATCCCACAGAACACCCGTAGATTTTTGAGAAGTGTCCTCCTGAATGGCCAGCCTTCTACTGGTTTGAGAGACACTGGGGCAAGCATGACAGTGGTGGACAGGACCCTGCTCAAGCAAGAGGACTATGTAGATGCTCTTCTGAGAACCACTAGGTTAGATGGTAGGCCTCGCAAATTATCGCCTGTAGCCCGAGTCACACTCGTAATTGGAGACAAGACAGCAAAGCTTCCTGTCCTGGTTCAGGACAATGGGCCTCATTGCGAGTATGGCGGTAAGGGATAGCGGCCACCGGTAACGAGACCGGTGGCGGTGATCCCTTACCGCCATACTCCGAGTTCCCTTTGCGCCCTCGCCCTTAACGCCTGCTTTGAGCAGGTGTTAAAGTCGGTCACTGTTATTTGCATCTTCCCCATTCCCATTGAGCCCTATGGGGGCTCATTTGGGAATGGGGAGGAGCCTTGGTGAATGGGGAATTACCGCCCCGCCAACCTTGGAATGGGGCGGTAATTCCGCCATCCACCAAGGCGCTGCCGGTCCGGGTACGGCGTCAACCAAGGCGTTAATAGCGCCATTGGTTAGCGCCGTACTCGGAATGAGGCCCAATGTCCCTGCTAACATTCTGTTAGGTAACAATCTAGTCGAGTTGGGATTGATTGCGGATGGTCTTCCCATGACTGCTGCTGCGGTCACTAGATCACAGGTGACACCGGGTCTGGCTGTGAGTCAGGTACCCGAGCCAAAGGCGCGGCCTAAGGCACGACGAAGGAAGAGCAAGAAGGCCACCTCTGTGGAGGGAGATCCTTCTCTTCCTGCTGTTCCTACAGCACCCATTGGGATCCATGCCCCGGATGGGCTGGGTCCAGTGGTAAACCTCGTCTCAACTCCTGTGGGAGAAGAGCCAGAAAACTCTCCTGTGGGAGAGGTTCTCAACCCGGAGGATCATCCCGATCTTCAATGCTTGTTAGCTGAAGGGGGGCCCTCCCGGGCAGACTTCTGTAAAGGACAGAGAGAGTGTCCCTCTCTCGAGGGTCTGAGGAAACAGGCCCTGTCCCAGGCACAAGGAGAGGTGCCTAGGACTTTCCGGATTTATTGGGAGGGTGAGCTCCTTGTTAGTGAGCCCACTAAGCCTGAACCTGGTGCCCTCAAGAGGTTGGTGGTACCCCAGGTTTACAGGCCCTTCCTACTTCAGTTGGTGCATGAGGTGCCCTTGGCTGGTCATCTTTGTACCAAGAAGACTAAGCAGAGGCTCTCTGCCCATTTCTACTGGCCTCGGATGGGAGTAGAAGTGGAGTCCCGCTGCAGGACCTGCCCAACTTGTCAGTTGTCTGGCAAAACTTGAGGCAGTATCATTGCCCCACTGCAGCCATTGACAGAGGTTGGCACACCGTTTGAGAGGGTGGGCATCGACATCATCGGTCCCCTTGACCCTCCCACGCCCGGTGGACATCGGTTCATCCTGGTTTTGGTAGATCATGCCACCAGGTACCCTGAGGCTATATGTCAGCCCCCTGGGGCTGAACCTCCCACAACTCCGACTTTCCCTCTTCCTCCTCCTCCTCACCTGACAAATAGTCCAGAACTGAAGAAATCTGTGGTCGGCGGGCTTGATAATCCTGCTTCTTCTTCTTCTCTTTTTTTTCTGGGTAAGAGTCTCTCTCCCGGAAGGAAGCCACAGTGCTATGCTGTTAACTAGCACCGCCTGTGGCCCCTCTCCCGAAAGGGACGAGAAGGGGAAAAAGCCCACAGGGCACAAAAACTCCAACTGTAGGTAAGCAGTAGCTGATGACCATTCTGGAGGATGTAGAGTGGAATGCGGACTCCAAGGATACCGTGGACAGGGCCAGGAGCCAGCGGAGTGTTGACACCAGGTAAGGGAACCAACCAAAAGCTCCGGAGAGCAAACGGGGAAAGAGGTATGGAAACCAAGCGCGGAAGTACGGGAACAGAGCGAGGGAAAGAGGCGGGGTAGAGACCCCAGAGAGAGAGAAAGTATTTTGTAGCGGTGCCTAGAGGAGGCAGTACCCAGAGAGAAAGCACAGGAAAAGAGATAAACTAGCGTTGTAGAAACCGAGAGAGAGCAGCTGCAGGGAGGCTGACCGAAGCGGGTTGCAACGCACAGTGAACAGGGGGGGCGTGGCTAATAAGCCTCCCTGTCCGCTGTTGCCGCAACGCTAGACCGCTGCCGTCAACGTCGGAGAAACGTGACGGTCAATTCAATGGCGGCCTGCAAGCCGCAATCTGGACCACAGGGTCCACGGAAGGCGGCGGCGTGTGACAGTATGCCCCCCCCCAATACTGCACCCCCCCGGTTTGCCAGGGTGCGCCCTATGGAACCTCCTGAGCAAAACCGGGGCTTTGAGATGTGAAATGGGTTCCCAGGAATCCTCAGCTCTAGAATACCCTTTCCAATGCACCAGATATTCCAGGCGACCCCGCCTATAGCGAGAATCACAGATCTGGGACACCTCGTAGTCTACATCAACCTGTGGCGGAGCCCGTAATGGAAGGGATCTAACAGACAAGCCCTGACCAGCTTCACGAAGAGGGAGGAGTGAAAAACAGGATGCACTCGATGTAGGCAAGGGGGCAATTTCAAACGGAAGGCAACAGGGTTGATCTTGGCCACAGTTGGATAAGGACCAATGAAGCGGGGGGAAAGTTTAGACGGTCGGGTCCACCGGGGTAGAAACTTGGTAGCAAGCCATATCCTGGTGCCCACCTTCCACTCTGGCACCCCAAATCGGTGACGATCAGCTTGAGTCTTGTAAGCTATTAGGCTTTCCAGCAGACTGCGTCTGGCTGTCCTGTGGGCCTCCCGTATCATGGACAACGTGTCCTCCACTGCAGGGAGTTTGCAAGTAAGAGAGACACTGGGAAATATGGAGTGGGGATGTGTCCCATAAGTACAAAAAAATGGAGTGAGACCAGAGGCAGAGTGCCGAGAATTGTTATATACAAATTCCGCCGTCGGAAGGAGCGACACCCAATTGTCTTGTTCCTGATTGACGTAGCAACGTAAGTACTGTTCGAGAGTGCCGTTCAATCGCTCCGCTGCTCATTGGTCTGTGGGTGGAAACCCGAGGAGAGTACCCTTTCGATGCCCAACTGCTGACACAACGCTGACCAGAACTTAGAGATGTATTAGCTGCCTCTGTCAGAAGTGATCTTATCAGGGAGGCCGTGGAGACGAAATATATCCCTAAGAAACACACCAGCCATCTCAGCCGCAGTGGGCAATCCGGGAAGAGGAGAGAAATGTGCCAGTTTGGACATGGAATCGATGGTCACCATGATGCAGGTACAGGCTTGAGAAACCGGCAAGTCCACTATGAAATCAGTGGAGATATGGCTCCACGGACGCAGGGGTACTGAACCCTGTTCGAGTAAACCCAAAGATTTGGTGGTACGATATTTACTGCTATTACAGATGTTGCAGGATTGTATACATTTCTTGACCTCAGCTTGAATCCCTGGCCAATAGAAATATTTCTTAATCAATTCCACCGTGTTGGATTGTCCTCTATGGCCGGCCGTCTTGTGATCATGGCACCACTTCACAACCTGATGTCGGAGGGCAGAAGAGGGTATGAAGAGTCGATGATCGTGAAACAAGAGTCCGTCTTTTTCCGTGAATCTTTCCTTTACTTCACTGTGTTTAGACAGAACGGTAGCTTCTTTAACTTGCTGGAGGAAACTGGCCGCCTGGATGAACACCCGATTCCTGGGAAAGAGTCTTTCTGGTGGCTGAAGTCTGGAACCTTCCGACACCTCCTTCCAGGATAATGCGTCTGCTAATAGATTCTGGGAACCAGGGATATAGGTAATCCGAAAATCATACTGGGCAAAGAAATGTGCCCATCGGGCCTGGCGAGAATTGACACAATCCATGTTCTGGAGCACCTGCAGATTTTTGTGGTCGGTGCAGATGCTGAATGGACAACTACCTCCTTGTAGTAGATGCCTCCATTCTTCACATGCCAGTTTCATGGCCAGAAGCTCTTGCTCGATCACAGAGTAGTTCTGTTGATTCGGGGTGAGGGTCCGTAACACATAAGCAATGGGGTGTTCTTCCCCGTCCTGTTCCTGCAGTAATACGGCATCTATCGCAGCTGCCGAAGCATCTGTCTCAAGTATGAATGGTTTACTTTGGTCTGGATGGCGCAAAATGGGAGCTTTGCAAAACAGTTCCTTTAGATGAATGAAATTCTCTTCTGCCTTGGAATCCCAACAAAATGGCAGGGAAGTCTTCTTTAATAGATGAGTAATGGGTAGCACTACCTCAGAGAAAGAGGGAATGAAGCGTCTGTAAAAATTTGCCACTCCAAGGAATTTCTGTACTTCCTTGACTGATCTGGGAGAATGCCAACTCAGGATCGCTTCCACCTTAGTCTTATCCATGAGGATACCCTGGGGAGACAGAACGTATCCTAGATAAGGTACTGAGCTGAGCCCAAACTCGCATTTCTCTCTCTTTGCCAAGAGTTTGTGTTCCTTAAGTCGATTCAGAATTTCAGTAAGATGAATCTGATGTAGCTCAGGGTCCTTAGAAAATATCAAGATATCATCCAAATAGACAATAACAGACACAAACATGAGATCCGAGAATATCCGGTCCATGAACCTCTGAAAAACTGCAGGTGTGTTGACCAGCCCAAACGGCATCACATGGTACTCAAATAATCCAAATGGAGTACGGAAAGCCGTTTTCCACTCGTCACCGGCATGGATCCGTAAGAGATGGTAAGCACTGCGAAGGTCCAATTTGGTGAAGATCTTAGCTCCTTGGACTGCCTCCAAAATGTCTGTGATGAGGGGCATGGGATAGCGATCCCTGATAGTAACTTTAGTTAATCCTCGATAGTCAATACATGGTCGAAGATCTAGGGACTCTTTTTTCGGAATAAAGAACAATGGGGCTCCCGCTGTGGATTTTGACGGGCGGATAAGTCCGTTTTGCAAATTATCATCCAGGTAGGATCTGAGAGCCTTCTTTTCAGATTGAGATAATGAGAACATTCGACCAAAGGGGACTAAAGCATTGGGGAGAAGATCAATTGAACAGTCCTCCGGCCTGTGTGGAGGTAATTCAAGGACGTTCCTTTCTGCAAATACCGTCTCATAGGATGAGAGGTCCAATGGAAGGGAGTGTACACCAATCGTGCTTACTGGCGGGGCAGTATGTGCCGTGGCCTCCATAAAAAGTAGGTCTTTTAAACATGCCTTTTGACAAAACCCTGAATCAAAACTGATACTATTAGTAGACCAGTTGATTTGGGGGTATGTTTGCGTAACCATGTGATCCCTAAGATGAGAGGAAAATGTGCAGCACGAAAAATGTCAAACTGAATTGGTTTAGAATGCTGTTGAATGGACATCTGTAAGTATTTGGTGGTCTGCGTGATGGGTCCAGTGCTAAGTGGACTACCGTCCACTCCTTCCACCTTCTGGTCTTCTTTCCGGTTGATTCTGCGTAGGCCAACCTTGTCTGCCCAAATGGTATCTATAAAATTGCCGGCTGCCCCGCAGACCAATAGGGCCAAGGCATCAATCTTCTGTTGATAAATCATTAGTAGTACTTTGAGCACCATGAGTCGTGAATCCTCCAACTGATTAGCGGGACCCACGCATAAGGACATATAGGGACTGGCAAAATTCCCTCGGATTCCCGTCCCCCCTAGGACCGAGGGTTCTCGTTTCCCGACTTTCGGGATGGAATCTCTGTGCAGTTCTTTATCTGATGTTGGTCAGAACCACAATATGCACATAACCCCAAATCTCTCCGTCTCTTTCTTTCTTCCAAGGACAATGAAGGACGAGTAGTACCGATCTGCATCGGTTCATCTGGGCGTGGAGGAGCTGTGGTGGAGGAAGGACGAACACTTGTAGAGAAAGTCGGGTTACGATTCTTCCGTCTTTCCAGTCTTCGCTCATGAAGCCTGTGCTCAATCTGGACGGCTGCTGCCAACAATTCGGGGAAAGAGGCTGGTCGAGGAGATCTGGCTAATTCGTCCTTAATGTCTTCTCGTAGACCCCTTCGGAATATGACAAACTGAGCTTGCACTTGCCATCCAGCTTCAATGGCCAGTCGATTGAAGATGGAAATGTAAGTGAGTACGTCTGTCTGGCCTTGGCGCACATCTAACAGATCCTCACCTGCTGAAAAGGTTAGTTCGAGCCTCTCAAAGTTCTGTTTCAGCCTTGCAATAAAGGCCTCATAATCTTGCAGTACCGGATCGGCCCCCACCACTAACGGGGTGCCCCAGGCAAAGGCATTTCCGGCCATATTGGAAACCATGAAGCCCACCCGGGCATGACCGGTGGGAAAAGTGTTGGGCCAAAATGCGAAATGGATGCTGCAAGCCTCCAAAAATTCTTTTAATTTCTTGGGTGTGCCGTCGTACTTCCCTGAAGGTAAAGCCATGGGTGGCAAATCTACCGATCTGGGTTCCCGGGCAGTTATTAGTTGTTTCAGCACATTGTTTTCAGTCCTCAATGTCTGTACCTCTACAGAAAGGTTGCGTACCTCTGCTGAGAGCCTTTGTACCGCCGTCATCACCTCTTGCAATTGTTCAGTGGTAGCCATCATGGGATCTGGGCATTGCAAACTGTCAGCCCCCTGGGGCTGAACCTCCCACAACTCCGACTTTCCCTCTTCCTCCTCCTCCTCACCTGACAAATAGTCCAGAGCTGAAGAAATCTGTGGTCGGCGGGCTCGATAATCCTGCTTCTTCTTCTTCTCTTTTTTTTCTGAGTAAGAGTCTCTCTCCCGGAAGGAAGCCACAGTGCTATGCTGTTAACTTGCACCGCCTGTGGCCCCTCTCCCGAAAGGGACGAGAAGGGGAAAAAGCCTGCAGGGCACAAAAAACCCCAACTGTGGGTAAGCAGTAGCTGATGTCCGTTCTGGAGGATGTAGAGCGGAATGCGGACTCCAAGGATGCAGTGGACAGGGCCAGGAGCCAGCGGAGTGTTGACACCAGGTAAGTGAACCAACCAAAAGCTTCGGAGAGCAAATGGGGAAAGAGGAAAGAGGTATGGAGACCTGGAAACCAAGCGCGGAAGTACGGGAACAGAGCGAGGGAAAGAGGCGGGGTAGAGACCCCAAAGGAGAGAAAGTATTTCGTAGCGGTGCCTAGAGGAGGCAGTACCCAGAGAGAAAGCACAGGAAAAGAGATAAACTAGCGTTGTAGCAACCGAGAGAGAGCAGCCGCAGGGAGGCTGACCGAAGCGGGTTGCAACGCACAGTGAACAGGGAGGGTGTGGCTAATAAGCATCCCTGTCCGCTGTTGCCGCAACGCTAGACTGCTGCCGTCAACGTCGGAGAAACGTGACGGTCAATTCAATGGTGGCCTGCAAGCCGCAATCTGGACCACAGGGTCCATGGAAGGCGGCGGCACGTGACACTATACCCCTTTGGACTGTTACGGCCAAGGTGGTTGCCCAGGCTCTCCTGGGCATTTTCACCCGTGTTGGATTCCCCAAGGAGGTTGTCTCTGACCGAGGATCCAACTTCATGTCTAGTTACATGAAAACCATGTGGAAAGAGTGCGGGGTAACCTACAAGTTCTCCACTTCTTACCACCCCAGACCAATGGTCTGGTTGAGAGATTTAATAAAACTCTCAAGGGCATGCTAGGTGCTTTGGAAGAGCCCCTAAGGAGGAAATGGGATCTCCTCCTGCCATGCCTGGTGTTTGCTTACAGAGAGGTACCTCAAGAAGGCGTTGGTTTCAGCCCCTTTGAGTTACTCTTTGGACATCCCGTGAGGGGGCCCCTCGCCTTGATCAGAGAAGGTTTGGAAGCCACCCCTCCCGGTCCCGCCAAGCAAGTGGGGGACTATGTGTTAGGCCTCAGACGGAGGATGACACAGATGATGGGTCAAGCAACGGAGAATCTCAAGGCCAGCCAAGAATTGAACAAATACTGGCATGACCTTAAAGCATCGCAAGTGGATTGGACTCCGGGACAGGAGGTCCTCGTGATGGAGCCTACCAAGCCTCGAGCATTGGCAGATAAATGGACTGGACCCTTCCGGATAATCTCCAAGATGGGCAAGGTCAACTATCTGGTTGACATGGGAGTCCCAGGGGTAGCCCCTCAGGTATTCCATGTCAATAGGCTCAAGCCTTTCCACCGGCGAGCTGAAGTCTCATGTCTCTTGCTAAATTCAGAGCAAGAAGAGGATGAGAGTGAGCCCCTTCCTGATTTGCTGCATAGCAACCCTCAGGATGGCTAAGTGGAGGGAGTGCAGCTCTCTCCAGATTTGACAACCGAGCAGCAGAGGGACTGCAGGACTTTGCTCCAGCAGTATGCCTCTCTGTTTTTGCTGACGCCAGGCCTTACACCGTGGTGTAAGCACGAGATTGACACTGGTGACAGAGTGCCTGTCAAGAGCAGGAGCTACCGAATGTCAGATACAGTTAACAACCACATCCAGGCTGAGGTCACCAAGATGTTGGATCTGGGTGTTATTGAACCCTCAACCAGTCCCTGGTCCAGTCCCGTGGTCCTTGTCTCCAAGGCAAGTTCCCAGGCAGGTACCAAGGATTGGAGGTTCTGTGTGGACTACCGAGGAGTCAATGCCGTCACCAAAACTGACGCGCACCCATTGGCCAGGGCTGATGAGCTCGTGGACACCATAGGTGCTGCCAAATTTGTGAGCACCTTTGACCTCACCTCAGGCTATTGGCAAATAGCTCTGATGAACCATGCCAAGGAAAAGACGGCGTTCTCAACACCAGAGGGACTCTGCCAGTTTAGGGTAATGCCTTTTGGGTTGAAGAATGCCCCTGCCACCTTCCAGAGATTGGTCAATCATGCTCTCAGTGGGCTAGATGCCTTTTGTGTGGCTTATCTAGACGACATTGCCGTCTACGGTTCCACTTGGGAAGAGCACTTGACACATCTGGGTAGAGTGTTGCAGGCCTTAAAAAGGGCTAACCTCACTATGAAGGCCACCAGGTGCCAGATAGCTCAGGGGAAAGTCAAGTATCTTGGTCATGAGGTAGGAGGGGGTCAAATCCAACCTCTCCCCAGTAAGGTACAGGATGTACAGGACTGGGAGACTCCCACTACTCAAACCCAGGCGAGAGCCTTTTTGGGCCTCACCGGGTACTATCGCAATTTCATGGCAGACTATGGAACCATAGCTGCCCCACTGACAGCTCTGACTTCACCCAAACAGCCTAGGAAGGTCAATTGGACTGAAGACTGTCAGAGGGCCTTTGATGGCTTGAAAGAAAGTCTGTGTCGGGCACCTGTGTTGTGTGCGCCTGACTACAGCCGACCCTTTATCGTCCAGACGGATGCCTGCGACACCGGAATTGGAGCTGTCTTGTCCCAGTTAGATGACAAAGGGAGAGAACATCCTATCATATTCATCAGTAGACAACTCAAGGGTAGAGAACTTAGGTGGGCTACTATTGAAAAGGAATGTTTTAGTATAGTTTGGAGCCTTAGGCGTTTTAGGCCCTACCTTACGGGGTCAACCTTCAAGGTCCAAACAGATCATAAGCCCCTGAAGTGGCTTATGCAGATGAAGGGTGAGAACCCGAAACTGCTCAGGTGGTCCATTAGCCTGCAAGGGCTAGACTTCACCATAGAGCACAGACCAGGGAAGAGTCACGATAATGCAGATGGCCTTTCCAGAAGGTATGTTGACCATCTGGATGAGGGTGTCTATCCTGTGGGAGATTAGGCACCCTCCACCTCAGTCCTTGGGGCGTGACTGTGATGCTGGAAATGCATCGGAGGGACAGGGCCTCTGTATCCTTGTCCTTTACTGCTTTTATTGTGTGTTCTGTCGTGTTTTCCACACAGGAGTTCATGTGGGACTCTTGGCGGTGCAGCTCTCTTTTGGTTTGGTGAACGGACCCGTGGGATACCCTTATGACACCAATGGGTGGGGGTACAACCCTGTGCCCCTAGTGTTTGTTTTTGGGCACCTGTGGGTGGCCCGCAGAGCAGGGTAGGGACTGGTGGCAGCTCCATGCTGAGTTTGACAGGTGTGCGTAGTATCCTCCATTTTGGGATACCCCGGCCCTGCCATTGGGATCAGTTGATTCCTGATGGAAAACAAGATGGCCCCGGTGGTCTCTTGCTTTCTATTACCCATTACCTTGTTTTCCCAAAGTCCTGGGAAGCCCTGACTCTGTCCCTTCCCCCTGACTGGCTGTTGGGTGGAAATGCCATATATGGTGTTGTTGTGAAGGCCTGGCCAGACTAGCTGGAGCTTTCCCGGTGATGTATGTTGTGGGTACCTCCTGTGGGTGGGACCTGGGTGAATGGAGTGTGTGACGAATATGCATTCTGTGTTGTGGGTGTCTAGTATCTGGTGGTTGACACAATGACTGAGACAACCCTGCCCGAAACCGGTATGAATGCAGCTTGGAGTGTTGAATGGCTCGGTACTTGTCCCAATACACATAACTTGTTGTGCGTGTCTGGAGAGAAGTGAATGGCCTGAATACCTCGTGTGCCTGATTGGCTGCCTGCCTGCATGAATGCCCGTAGTCGTGATTGGATGCTTGAGTGTGACCCAGAGGAATGAATGGGAGATCAACAGTATATCTGGGGACCTCTCACTGCTAGGAATCGTGTTCAGAAGGTGAAGTGCACTACGACGAGTAACTGGAGTAATTGGCGCTTGACCTTGAAACTCCCGCTGGACGAGAAGGAGTGCTGTAGCTCTCCCTCGCAATCTGAAGGCTGCTGTGTTTCCAAGGACTGACCCAGAGAGGACCTGGAAAGGCGCCCTCTTCCCGAGGGACCATCGTGCACAGCTGATCTTTGCCAACGCTCCCTGGTAGACAGACCTTCGACAGGCTGCCGACCCGATACGGGGACTGCTGCGGAACTCCAAGGAGAAGCCCTCGGATTTTTGTCCGCCACTGTCGACGACAGCCGTCGCCGACCGGAGCCGCCGTGCTCCTGTTTGCCTGAGAAATTTTAATGGATCATCGGACGCTCTTGTCTGCATCGTCATCCGCTTGTCTCCCGCTGGAGAAGGTCCGACCGTCGACGCGCCGAGGAGCATCCACTAGTGGGTTTCCCGCCACCTAAAGACCACAGAGACGCCGATGACTCGACGCCCTTGCTGGGCCACAGTTCTTCATCATCTCTTTGCGGTCCAGAACTATCGTCACCGAGGTGCCCCGCACGCCTCTTCCTTGCAGGACGCCAACGCTCTGTCGTCGACGAGCACCGCTAGGAACGAAGTTGCCACTTCCCTGCCGTAGTTCACCCTGTTTACCGTCGTTTGTTCGACGACCCGTGACTCCTGCCTTAAAGGGAGGGCACTCAAGAAGGGCCGTCGATTCCCCGACACCGAACGCCAAGTTCCCTGACACCTCTCGACGATCCGTGGCTCCCACCTGAAAGGGAGGCACTCAAGAAGGATCGGTCGACGCATCGTCGGAGAACTCTACTCCACCAGGTACATTGGGGGAGTAAAACCTTAATAGGAAGAAGTGAGACTATTGAACATATGAACTGGGCTTGTGCAATATATCTTATTTACAGGTTGCCCAGGTGGGGTGATCTCCACTCAGAACTGTGCCTCGTGGTAGGGTTCAGTATTCTGCCTACTGTTTCAACCATCTTGCGTTCCTTCCTATCTCTATTGCTGGTTTCCTCGTTATTGATCTGTGTGACATTTTAACCGTACAGTTGATGCACTTTAATGAGATTTGATAACATTAGTGTTACCACTTTAGAATTGTATATATTTATCATTCTTGACTTCCGAGTACAAAGTGCGGTGTTATGATTGTGTACATACCTTTGAATATTAATTATATAAAGACTGTGTTTTCAGTAATACAGTGTGTGGACTTTGTGAGGGTTTGGGGACTACACTGTACTTAAGAACCAGCCTGCATCACCTCCTGAGAAGATAGGCCTTGATTGCTCGTCCATTGCTACCTTATAGAGAATCTAGGCTGGAGTCTTCTGTGCCTCTCCTCTACCACATAGAGAGCGGAAGTACAGACACCCCCTACCAGTCTTTACACCGACTCCATGCGATACCGGTTCCCTTCACATACATGCTTGGGAACCAGTGCTGCAGGGTCCTTTCCTTTTTATTTGTATTCTTTTTTTTTAATTCTTTTTTTTTAACTTTATTCCCCTATGCAGGGAGCACTCTGCAACCACATATCTGAAAATGCTGAACATCGCGAGCGGGGGACACCCCTGGAACCCTGCTCCTCATACTCAGTATTTTCGAATTCTCAATGGAAATGCCCAAAAAATGGTACGAATGGTACAGGCCTTTTTCTATCTTTTGTACCATTCGTACAAATGGATACCGTCTTTTTGGACATTTCCGCAGAATGCTCAGACAGTACTCTGAAAAAGGCTGGGTGGCTTGCTCAGATTTCATAGATGTAATCACAATAAATGAATAGCGTCTAAGGAGGTTAGGTATAGATGTAATGTGTTGCTGCTCCCTTTTTTAGGCCAATGTGTTGCAAATTATTTGGCAGAATCCAAACTTTACCTTGCATCTTTTCTGCTCCTTGTTTCATTGTGAAGAATCCCCTGCATGGTTGCAGCATCAATATGATACCGGAGGACTGGTGTCATGTCAAAACCTGGTGAGTTGTGTCTGTTGGCGATAGTGGAAGGAGGGGATTTCATTCTTGGACTGTTTGCCTGCAAACCAACATACAAAGGAAGGTAAAAATGGGTGACTGGGTCCTCACATTTCAATCTTCCCATTCAATGACCCTTAACTTCTTGCCTCCCGTAAGCATAAGCAGGTTATGGTAATGTTTGTGTTTCAATACCAACCCCTTTCCCTTTTAGGTCAACACTTAAAATCTTATTTTCTTTCCTCGAGGTGTACAAAGTATCTATATGAGACAGAGCGAGAGTGACAGAGAGAGAGAGAGAGAGAGAGAGAAAGAAAGGGAGGGGAGAGGGAAAAAGAGTGAGGGGTGGCATTGGGAGCTAGAGAAATGGGACCTAACTGAAACTGCCATGGGGTAGGAATGCTGGGTTGCAGGATGGTTTGCCTTGTAAGGCCTACTCCCTCCTTTTCCCCGACTAACCAACTCCCCACTAAGATCTCCTACCACCTTACACTACACACACAAACCTCCACAGATGTTTACCACAGGCCTAACCTTTAGCACATAGCCACACAGTTATCCATTGTAGAGAGATCCTGCCTTCGGCTACATCCAGGGTTGGACAAGTTCTCCTCAGGCACTACAAAGAGACATCAATCTGGCTTTCTTCCTTTACAGTAGGCTTTATTGTATGTCTCCAGTTCTCTTCTCCCTACTTGGTATTGTGATGAGGCGGCCCACCAGAAATAACCTTTCTGACTCACATGTCAAGTTCCAAGGTTCTTTATTCAACTTGATATAGATGGTATGGTTTAGGAGTGGGAATCTAGGGCCAACTGAAGGTCTGGGGTTCTTGGTGCTAAGGCTGTCCCTCTCTCTCTAAACGCCCCAGGTCTTTCAATCCTCCGTAACCCAGGCGTCTGTAACAGGGTGTTAGTTGCTATTGCCAGGCAACACCTGTCTATCTGATCTTCTAGCTGGGACTAAAGGTGTTTTCCCTAATATGCAAGACAACTGACTAATGGCCTTCTAGTCTTTCCCTGACCTAGCCCACTTAGTGTTCAATGGGAGCACTAGGGATGGCGCCTTCTTTCACCCAGTGTCAGTCTCTTGTCGCTTCATGCACAATCTTACCTTTCAATTCTGTACATTGGCATTTCTTGATACAGGGTTTAGTTTTAAATCACAGACACCACACTTTCGATGTCCAAAGCAATTTCACATGCTGCACTTGGTATGTTTTATTTCCCTGCGCACTTGAAAATGCCTTTTCATCATATAAAGGAGACAGAAAATACATTCCCCACTCAACACTGATCTTTACATATCGTGTGATGCTGAAAGACCCTCTTTATACCTATAGTGTTGAAAAAATAGACCTAGTACTTATTTGTTTTTTTATAATATCAAAAATAGTTGGGGAATGTATTTTCTGTCTCCTTTATATGATGAAAATGTTGGTTATCCCCTAACCGTGAGAGAGAGGGAATGAGAGAGGGAATGTTAAAATAAGGGGAACGGTAGACCTTTGTAAAGATAGCACTTGAAAATGCCAGCAGTTGTGTAATCAAACAGACTTTTAATAATAGGTTGGATTGATAGAACACTCCTTCCTGCTTCAGCCCACCACAATACAAGGTCTTTCTGTGATCAAGGTCACTTTTTCACTCTCAGGAAAGAGTGAGCATTTTTCAATGGAAAATTACTCTTTGTTTCACTTGGCAAAAAACTTCTCCCCCCAGCACCAAAACCCAGTCTGCAGTTATGTTCAGTGCCCCTCTGTTTAAAGGCCAGGTCTGGGGAGTGTGGACAGTTAAGAATTTTGTTTTTGAACAAGGACACCCCTTTTTCTTCATGGAAGTCTGCGGATGACAAAAAGAATAGGAATACCCAATTACTTTTAATTACTATACTTAAATTACCGCTAGGAAAGGGGGCGGAGGATTCTAACTTCCCTGAAGTCCCCCTGTGCCAATCTATATGGGAGTTAATTACATTATCATTCAGTAAAATATGCTAATAATCTACTCAGTACGATCCACACCCACTACTATATTTACATATACATTTCATTCAGTAAAATATGCTAATAATCTACTCAGTACGATCCACACCCACTACTATATTTACATATACATTTCTCAATTTAAGTGGCTGTGAGATTGCACTTCTGCTCCGAGGCATCTGTCCCAGTCAGCTGCTCTATTGTTGATTGTAGCCTGCAATTAAGGTCATTAACCAATCCTGCCAGTCAAGGTCTGCAGGGCAGATTCTTATCTTTCAGGCCACATGGCTCACATCAGCCCTCTGAACATTATGAGGCAGTTCTGTAATTTGTCATTTCTGATTCAAATCTTGACCAGACCACATTTGAATGTAAAAGTTTGTATTTTTAAGAGTTGAACCCATCCAGGGCTGATTATGTTGTTGATCTAATCACATAGCATCTCCACCATTAATTCCTTTTGCTATTGCCTCCAAAGAGGTTTAACACTAAGATAGAGAACCAAGATCTGTAAAGGAGGAAACCAACGAGATCAGTGATGGGGAAGATCACTTGAGTGTTCTGAACAGAAACTTACAGTCATGTCTCTTGCGACTGAACTTAAAGTAATCTTTCTGGAAATATACACGGACAGTCATGCCTCTAGAAACAGGCCCTTCTATTTGTGAAGGTTACATTTTTTTGGGCACAGCATTTTTTTTTAAATGGGGCAATCTGAATGTGAAACTCAGCTGTTTATTTTGTCATTCACATTGTGCATTTTCAATTCCATTCTGCGATCTGGTTTTATTTTTCTCATACTCCTTGTTTCAAATGCAGAACACACACAATCTGCATTCACTAGGCACCTTGGTTGCGTTTTTGTTTGAGGCTGGCTTTTCATTCTGCCAGTGTGTTTTTCCATAAGAAGAATGTATTTTGCATTAGAGACCTAACCTGGCCTTTCTTTGCATTTTCCTTTGCTGAAAAGATCCCACAAGCCCCCCCCCGACTCCTCCTCTGGTCTGTTGATTCCTGTCTGGGACAGAGCAGGGAAGAGTGGGATTTTCTTTCCAGGTCTTTTCCCATGGCGCACATCCTGCTCCTTTTCCTTCGTTAGGGAATGGGTGCTCTGGACTCTGAATCCTTGTTTATGCATTCCGGGGTATGGTCATGGAACCCCTCCCTCTTATTTCTTTCCTTTTTTTTTCTCTGAGTCCCTGGGGTCCTCCCCGGACTCCAATATTTCCGTTCCTCAAGCTGGAAGGATATTCATTGTTCTATAGATAGCAGTAAAAAGAGAGGGTATTTTGTATTACCCCAGATAATACCCCAGAAAATAGTAAATAGATTTTTTAAAAAGCCTTACATAGAAATAGATATGACATTGCATATAAGAGATATTAATCACATTTACATTTCCTTCTTAACAATTCCGATGAATATTAAACTACTCACCTGTTATACATATTTTAGTTTCCATTTAAAGTTTTCATTCTTACCTTTCATTCCTCCGATGGTTGCTCAGCTCAAACACCATTGGGCTCCTCAATCAGTCATAATGCTTTTTGGGATGACAGCTTTTCAACTGATTGATATGGAGCCATTTATCTTACGCCTGTTCTCCTTTTGAGATGCAGATATTATAGGCAACAGGTGAGATTGTGTCTAAATTTCAAAACAACTGGGCCCAGAGCTCACAAGTGTCTTGTTGTATCTCTCAACCCCCACCCCCACTCAAGGCCAGGCAGTAGGTAATGTGGAGTTTTCATTTTACCCCTAGAATCTCCCACATCTTTGCCATCAACTCACTGGTAAAATGAGAGAAGATGTGATTGATCATTAGTGCAGCAGCTGTCTCTGCCATTTAATTTTGGGCATGAAGAGATTCTACCCACTTTGTAAACAGGCATGTAACAGTCGACATGTACTTGTTTCCTCTAGAGGAGAAAATCACAGGCTCAATGAAATCGACTTGCAAATCTGACCAGGACAGTGCCATTCCCCTTTTCATAGGGGAGCTCTCTGTGCAAGCAAAGTGGGTTGAAATTGAGCACACACAAGACACCCCTTTAAATAAATGTTGAGGTTCTGGCCCATGTTTGGCTAGTAGGTAAATTTGTGCAAGATATCCAATTTTGTATGAAACCCCCATGACCGGCAGTGGCCACGTCATGGCGTGGTTCAACATTAGGCTCCAGAATGAGGTAGGCACCACCCATTGGTCAGATCCAGATAGATTGATAAGGTCTGCATACAGGCCATGTCAGGGAAGAGAGGAAGTACACCCCAAACATTCCCTGGTGCTCATGTGGGTGTGTAAAGACCCCCTCACCTCCCCACCTTACCTATAATGATGATGATGGCAAACATTGATAGGGGAAAACTGTGGCAGGAAGCAGCAGAGGGAAGGCACCACGCAGTATCTGTTTGCACTTTGTTGCAGCAGACAGCCAGCAGCCTAACTGGCCATGCAACAAACGGGTACAGCAAAGTTTCCATGGATCTGCACGCCATTCAGAAAGGGAGGCCTTATTAATGAGGCTCCCACAAGCTTACCAGAGGCATTAAGATTGAAAGGCCCATCAGAAGGCATTATAAAAAGGGACTCCAGTTCCTCAGAAACTCTTTCACTTTCCTTGCCAGAGATGCTTCCAGAAAAGGGAGCGGGCTTGCATGCCTTATTTAAGCCTCCCTAAGCACTCCCCTTGCCACACCCCCTTGAGCCAGGTAAGTTATTGGACATGGTGAGTATCCAATCCTGGGAGGGGGTGAGGTATTCAAGAAGGTGCATGTGACCTGTGTGGTGTGGAGTAGTTGGGTGAGGAAAGGTGTTGGAGAAGGACGTCCAAGAGACCAGAGGAGGTGAAAGCAGAAACTATTGATGTGAGGGGGTCTGTGGAGTGTCTGTGTGACAGAGATAAGAGTGGAGTAGGAGAGTAAGAGTAGTGAAGTATTGGTGATGGCAAAGTTATTAGTAGGAATTGGGAGTAAAGATAGAAGGTGGCAAAAGTAGTAAGAGAAGGACAGAACTGGTAGAGTCATAGTCGGTAATAGAGGGGTGAGCAGGGTACCAAATCCCTTGAGGAGGACAGTGGTAGTAGAGAGGTGGTGGTAGTAGCAGAGTAAGGAGAGTGGTAGAGGTAGAGTGGGGGCACAACAGGAGGCGGTGGAGTAGAGTGAGAGGGGGGACAGAGATATAGAACTGTTGCATATACAACTGGTAATAAGAATAGGATTGAGCAAGGAAGTAAGATCAAACAGTGGAGATAGAAAGGCAGAGAGAAGGGACAGTGATGTAGTGGGAGGAGAACAGCATAAAGGACCAGTATAGCGAAGGGCCAGGAATGAGAGGGTTTGAAAGAAGTGAGAGTGATGCTGGACAAAAGAAGTCACCATTCACTGTTTCCTGAGATGACTAAGCAGGGATAGGAGAGGGAAAGTTAGAAGTTCCCTAGGGGTTTAGGTAGCCAACCTCTTAGGGTAAACACCTGATGTGTAGAGAAGTGAAAGACAGACAGGGGTTACCGATCATTGAGCTACTAACAGCCCGTTAGGGATTTCTGGTGTTGGGAGGCGGGACCCAGGCCCAGGGAAGACGAAAGAGGAAAGGGCTTGCCCTAGCGCCAACCACAAAGGATCCCGAAAGCCCAATGATATCACAAGCCATTCTGACAATTTGTATTGTAATAAACACACTTGGACTTTTCGTTTAAGACTCAACGTGAATCTTTGGTACGGGATCCCCTGTCACAGTAGGGATCACTGTACCAACAAACCTTGGATCGTTACATTTTGGAAAACTTCATCAACACCCACAGATCCTCTTTACCGCTATATTCCGATTCTGTTAGAGGAAAATTCATGGGGCATTCAATGTGTTGATTGCTTTTTCCAATAATCGTGTCCTCTTTCTGTGCAGTGATCAAATCTGCATCCAGGGTACCTTTACTCCACTGGGCTTTCGAGGGTTCACTGTTGGCACATGTTTGTGACCTGGTTACTGCGGTGACTTGTATTTCACCAAGCAGGGATTCCGTATCTATGAAATCCCCCTGAAGAACTCTGGTTTTAGCCAGCTGGTCAGACAGGTCATTACCGGTCTTATACAGCCCCTCTATTTTGGAATGACCTCTTATCTTCTTACAATAGATGGTCATCCCATTAGAGGACAGCAGATCATCAGGACTGAATCAGTTTGCCTTTCTTTTAGGGTGTGTTGTGAGCAAACAGCATGCCTTGATTTTTTCAGTTAATCAGGTGTTCTACACACCCATTCCTGACTAAATCAGAGTCAATGATTATGACCAGTTATTTGCATTGGTTGTGTGCTGCAGTGAGGATGGCTTGATAAACAGCCATCAACTGGGGCCTATTTTGTAACCATTAGAGGGTTCTGGGGTATCATCTGCCGCAGCCTTCCCTATGCCAGCCACGAGTTATTTTTTCCCTGTTATTACCAAGATGGTAGGAGCACTCATCCACATAAACTGTAGGCCCTGGCACGTGTCTTCTTCATAGACCTTAAGCAGGGAAGTTAGGTATGCCTCCATATCATTTTTGGTCTATAGACTTTTGTCCTTGAGACAGTTTTTTTTTAGCACAATCATGCTAGTTAGCCAATCATTGTGCTGGAGAACTCTACTTGTTTTGGCCATATCTGACCTCCACAAGTCTTGCATGGACAGAATCCAGGAAGTAATTCTGGAATTACTTATATTCCCTGTCCAGATTCTGTTACTTTGTAAGTAATGCAAGGGTTGGGCGGTAATTGATCAATGCCCTCACCATCATCAGGAGTGCCTTTTCGCATTAATTGAATCTTCGTCCAAAGAGGACACCGTTTTGCTTGCGTGCAAGATTACTTTGTTGACCTTGTCATGCTTTTGGTGCAATACATCTGTTAGGCACTTATTTGAAAACCCTGTCTTCAAGAAGAACTCCTTATTATTGATGGGGTAAGCCAAGCAAGGAGTTTGGGAAAGGCTTCTTTTCAGTTGCTTAACTGCAAAGTCTTCAATTAACTTTTGACTATAATTAGTAAGTCCAAGATTAATCCTTGCAGGGTAGTAGGGTCTTTTAATTTCAATAAGGCTTCCACCTCCTTTACCTGAAGGTTGAGACCCTCAGGGGTAATTTTGTGCCCTAATAGGCTCACTTGGCTTTTACACCACTCTGCCTTCTGAAAGAACAGTTTTGCTCTGGCTTTCTGCAACTGGGCCAGAACATTGTGGATTTCTGCAATGTGTTCCTCCACAGTAGAGCTCTTGATCAGAACATCATCAACCTAGCCAGGCTTCCCCTTTTGCCCAAATCGGGCTGGGCATTATGCAGAAAGAGTTTGAACTCATTGCCGGAGTTTATGGATTCAAAGCAGGTTCGGGTCCCTGTTCATTGCTGCCCCCCGAAGGTAAAGGCAAGCTTTTATTGGTCTTCCCTACTCACAGGTACTGTCCAGTAACCATTGGTCAAGTCAATGGCTTTGTACACCTTTGACCCTTGGATCTGTGCCATTCCTTGATCGATGTAGGGAAGTGACCATCTTGACATGTTTGGTCAACTCTCCCAGGTCTGCACATAGTCTCCAATGGCCATTTGGTTTTCGTATCCCCACTACAGGGTTGTTAAGGTTACTGTGGATCAGACAATTTATCTCACAGGATTCTAAGTTCTTAGTAATCTCTGTGAGTGACTCCATGGATGCGAGAGTTAACCAGTATTGTTTAACAAATACTGAAGCCATCTCTGGGTCTGTGGGTATGGTGGTTGAATGAATAGATGTTTGTCCACAGTCATATGAGTTCACTGAAAAGATATCCTGGAAGTCCAGTAATACCTTTTTCAGTTTTTGGGCCTCATTACGACCGAGGCGGTAAGTGAATAATGATGCCGGTAATGGATTACCGGCATCGCTTACTGCTCCGCATGATTATAACACCAACCCGCTATTAGTGGCACCGTAATTAAGGAGCGCGGGCACGCGACCCTTAATGCTGCAAATACCGGCATGGCGTAAACAGGGGAACATCAGAAGTCAGGCGGACATGCAAATAACGCCCTACTGAAGCGCGAAAAGTACCTTACCGACATGGAGCAAATACTGGCATCGCAGACCACCCATAAACGGCCATGTGCAGTGTTCCCAAATGCCACAGGTGCACACAATCAGCACAGGTGGAGGCAATATAGACTGGGCCAGCACAAAAGGAGCACACCCCACCTCTTCCCACACCCAGTCACACACCAAAATGATTCCAATACTACTAGCAATGCTGGGGCTGGAGGACATGATTTCAGTGGAACTCCAGCAGCAACAACAACAACAACAACAGGCAGCACAGAGGAGACACAGGAGGAGAAGGGGGGTGAGGCAGGCACAGCATGCCCCACCAGTGTTGCAGGCAGCCCCGAATCCCTCGCATCCCTCGCATCAGAGCCAATCCATTCAACCTAACCTCTGAGCAGATCCACACCCTGTACCGTCTGGACCGGGACACCTTCACCACCATTGTGGACATGATACATGATGACATTGTCAGCCTGATTGAAATACACACCACCATCCCACCCCTACTGAAGGTAGCGTCTGTGCTCCACTTTCTGGCCACAGACACCTACCAGCACACAGTGGGGCACATGCATGGCATATCACAACCATTATTCTCATGTACGCTGAACCAAGTGCTTGATGCCCTCCTGAAGCAAACAGGCAACCGCATTTACCTACCACGGACAGCCCAGGAGATCTCCAACACCAAAGTTGGCTTCCATTCACTGGCCGGCATCCCTGGTTGCATTGGCACCATCGACTGCACCCAAGTGGAATTGGTGGTCCCACATGCCATGGAGGTAGTGTATTGCAACCGTAAGCTATACCACCCTTATCAATGTGCAAATGGTATGTGATTCAAACAAGATAATCACACATTGTTGTGCACGATTCCCTGGATCAACCCATGATTCAATGGTCCTGCGGAACTCCACGATACCACGCTACATGGAGCGACATGCGGGGCAGAGATCCTGGCTTCTCGGGGAGTTGCACGTTAGGCTCATGGAACTGCGATGTGGGTAGGTGATTGGGGGAGAGATGCATACTTCACCTGGCTGAGATATGGGGGGGGGAGATGCATACTTCACCTGGCTGAGATGTGGGGGGGTGCATACTTCACCTGGCTGAGCGTGCCTGGGAGAATGGACCATGCTCAAAACCCAAAGCAGGCCAGACTGGACCTGACACCTGACCCCAAAAGGCAAGACGTAAGCTGCTCTACCATGAAAAAGATGCAGTGTTGCAACCATCCCATAGACATCAACATGTGCACTGTACATAATTAGATCTTATACCCCGCAACACAATGCAGCTACAAGCAATTAGTATGGCCAATGCACAGCACCAAATACCATCAACAGAAATGTCAGTGCTCCATTACTGCGTACAAAGGAGTCACATGAGGGCCAAATACATTAAAACACCACTACACTAACACAGAGGTCCACCAAAACTGCATGTCACCATCTGTCGTGCATGGTGAGAGCATCATGAGGTTGCCATCAACAGTGAAAGGATGAAAGCATAGAAATGACTGCACATCAGCCAGATCATGGGAACAACCAGCATGGACTAACACAGTGCATGATCACTCACAAGGAATAGGACCCCCCCCCCGGGCCCACTAGACGATGGCATGCACACCTGTCCATAAGAGGAATACACACATAGCAGTCACATCGTGTGTCTGTATTCATGCATGGATATGTGGTAGCGAACAGTAAATCAATGCATGCTATGGTGTCATTGATACAGGTCCCATATGATGTGATGACTTACACATACACATTGTTGCCCACATGCAGTTGATGCAGGCTATCCCTTGAAGAGGTGGCTCCTTACCCCAGTCCGGAACCCGCAGAACAGGCACAAGGAGGACTACAATTGTGTGCATACACGTACCCGTGTGGTGATTGAGCAGACATTTGGCCTCTTGAAGGCACTATTTCGCTGCCTCAGCAGGTCTGGTGGGGCACCTCTGTACGGCCATGAGAAGGTGGCCAAAATCGTCATGGCATGTGTCATGCTACACAATATGTGCATCAGACGGAATGTGCCTCTGCCCCCTGACGCTGAACTGCAACCACCTGACGATGAGGATAAGGAGGGTGGAGATGGGGCTGCACTTCAGGGAGGCAGCGATGCACAGGAGGGACGTGCCATGTGTCAGACTCTGATCAACCAATGTTTGTAGCACACATGGATGGGGAGTGTGACATGGAGGTGGCACTCAGGGCATGGGTGTATCAGGGACATGGACACTGTAGACTGTTCACCAATAAAGCACACGTACACAATAAGCAATGTCCACACATGTGAATTATGATTTCCCAACAGGTGTATTAAAGAAATATAACAAAGTGCACAAGCCCTCCACCCCACACACCCTCTGCCCCCTAAATTCCCCCACACACCTCTCCCCTCTACCCCCTCAACTCCCCCACACACCCTCTCCCCTCTCCCCCCTCAACTCCCCCACATACCCTCTCCCCCCTTCTCCCTCAACTCCCCCACACACCCTCTCCTCCCCTCAACTCCCCCGCACGCCCTCTCCTCCCTCCCCCTCCCCCCTTGACTTCCCCACACATGGTGTGCACTGGCGTGCACCATTAGTCCACATGGGACCAGTATGCCTGGCTGTACCTACAGCCCTTCCCCTCTACCAGCACCACGTGCACCCCTGTCCGATCTGCGCAGGTTCCTGCCAGACCGACGCACAGGGCTGGTCCTAGTTGAGCTACTATTAGAAGTTGTCCCAGATTGTCCTGGCAACTGTGGTGGACGCATGGCTTGCATTGCTGCCACCATTTCGGAGAGGACCTGCCGCACTGCTGCCAATTCGGCGCAAATGTCCTTCGAGGTGGTCTTGAATGTTGTTTTCAGGGATGCAGCACATTCCCTAATGTCATCCCTTGCCCTGCCACATTCCTGGATATACTGCGTCAACAGCCCTGTAAGCTCCTCCTGGCGCATCTGAATAGCCCTGATCCCCTCTTGGCTGGTTGGAACAGTGGTGGATGTGTGAGGGGTTTCAAACAGTGTTTCTGGATCATGCACAGTTGGCGTGGGGCTAAAACTGCCAGGCTGTGAATCCCCAGGAGATAGCCCATGCATGCTGCATGGGGAGAGTTGTGGTGAATGCAGGGGGGCTGTGTCGGTTGTTGCGCCATGCGCCTGAACATCTGCCTCATCGTCCGAAACAGCTGATGTGGCAGCTGTCTCCCCCACTGTGCTGCTGGCAGCCGATGCTGTGCCTTCTGCCACTGGCTCCTGGGTGCTGGTGGCTGGTGTGGGTGCTGTTGTGGGTGCCGTAGTGCACATTGGTGCTGTGGCTTCTGGGCTTTTCTTGCCCTTCGGCAGTGGTGCAGGTTGGCCTGTACCCCTTGAAGTCGAGGGGCAGTGTTCTCCCTCCTTGCCCCGGGTCTTCTTTTGTGGCGTGGCATCATCCTCCCTAGTGTCCTCGTCACCATTGTCTGAATGCGTGCCTGTGGGAGACCAATAGAGGGAGAGGGTTAGTGATGGGTCTACAGGCATCAGGCATGCAGTGGGGTGGCTGCATTCATATGGAATGGCAGTTGATTGACATTGGGTGAGTGACATACGGGTTGCTTGGCTTTTGGGTGGGTGATGCATGGAAGCGCCTGGATTGTAACACATATGGGGTGCATTATGCATGTGGACAAGATGATGCTGTGCACTGCCTGTAGGCAGTCTTGTACATATGTGTCTGGTGGACCCTGCTCAACATCATTGCACTGTCAGTTCATGTGGACATCCTCGTGTTGGTATTAGCATTGTTTCATTTGGGAGACCTACCTGCATTGGCCGATGACGGGGCTCCTCGCTCCATGTCCCCCACTCCCTCAATTGCCTCCATCCCTATGGTGCTGGCGCAGATCTCCTCCCATGGTTGCAACTTGATGGGGGAGTCCGCACCTCCGCCTGTCACCATCCCCATGTTGCGGTTGGCAGAGAGGATGCTCTGCACGCGTAAACCCAGATTATCCCAGCGCTTACGTACATCTTTGGGAGTGCGGGGTGTGGTGCCAACGGCACTTACTTTCTGGGCAACCTCCACCCTATCTGTTTCTTGCGCTGGACTGCAAGGCGGGACATGTCGGAGGAGAACACAACATCTGCATGTTCCTGCAGCGTCTCCGCCAGCATGGTCAACTCCTCTCGGGAGAAGAGCTCCTTGCGCAGGTGATCTGTGGTTTTTTAACAGCTTTCGGCATGGTGAGATGCAGCAGGTAGTGTTAGAGGTGTGGTAGAGTTCTGGGGGTCAGATGGCTCCTGGTTGTGGTGGATGGCAATGAATTGTGCTTTTACAGATGGCCGCCATGCTCTTTCCCGTTCCTGTGCGATGACGCTACTTCCGGATCCGCTTATTAGCGGTGACCGCTAATAGCGGTTTCCGCTAATAGAGGTGACTGCTATTAGTGGTCACCGCTAATGCCGATGGCTTGGATGCCGGTGGTGCTATTTGCACTACGTACGATGCCAGAAAGGAAGATTTTTCGCACTTTTACAGCATGGCAGTGGGGTAATTACCGACATGGCGCAAAGTTCATGCCCTTGTACTCGTAATAGGCTGCTTTTAGCGGTCTATTGCCAGCACGGACACGGTAGTTGCTCCATGCCGGTAATGACCGGTACTTACTGCCCGGGTCGTAATGAGGCCCTTTGTCTCTGCTCCTCAGTATCACAGGCATCAGCAAGACTGATCCGTTCTTTGACCATATTCTTGAAACCTGGAAAGACCCCAGGCTTGGCAATTTCAGCAGTATCCTCCATTTGGGTGGAGAGATCTCTTTTTATGGTGTTGGCACGGACAGGAGGTTCCAGGGATTCAAAGTACTTGTTATTCACTCTAAATACCACATTGCCCTTCCTGAAGTCACAGGTCACCTCTTCCACCCCATAAGGGCCTGAAGAGTACACCAGGAAGTTTCCCCATAATGGGTACAAATCTTGTCGGAGGAATACCATCGCTGGTATTGAAACAGTTGTTTAGAATTGGTCCAATGATTTCATTACCTAAATCAATGGAATAATGTTGGGCATCAACCGCCATTCCAATAAAGGTATCTGCACCCAAATTGATACTTTGAGGGTTTATGTTATCCACCAATATTCAAATGGTGTTGTGTTCTAGATCTACTAGAGTTGTCAGATGTACATCCAAACCTTGCTGTTGAAGATGGAAATTTAAATGTATGTAGGCGTTCTGATGTTTGAAGTTCTGTCCTTGAATAATTTCTAAGGGTATTGTGAATTGTCGCACCTGTCCTGTGATGGTAACCTCTTCTCGCACTGTGTTGTGAATGCTCATGGGGTTACCCCCTGTCTTTATGGGCTTTATTATTAATTAGATCTAAATTGATTGTGAATCTGTTGAGAATGTCACTACCTAAATAAAAGCAGAAGGTACATCTCTCACAACCCAACAAATATGTTCTATGCTGTTGTTGCCAATGGAAATGTTCAGAATACACCTGCTAGGAAGGAAATGCTTGGAATGTGGGGTTTCCAGACCCAGTTCTATTTATCAATCAATTTAAATGTGGGAATGGCATGTTCTTTTGGGTATTTCCTGAATAACCCTTCTCTGATTAAGCTTTTTTACATTATTCAGGCATACTCTGGTGTGAACAGGCTCTTTTCCCTCATTTATCTGAGTCTGGAAAAACAACTGTTCATCATTCTTCTGAATGTCGATCAGACTTTGAGCTGGTTCTTCATCGTCTTTTTTCATGGGTCTCAGGGTTTCTTCTGACTTTGGACATGTTTAGAATTTCATGGTGTTCGCTTCCAGTGTGAGGAAGGTTGATTTTCAAGAAGGGAAAAGGGTTCCCATTGCCAGTTTGTTCTCCTTCAGAGATGACAGTGAAGTCTGGGACCTGATTATTCTTGAAATTAAAATACACTTTCTCTCACCGTTGTTCGGTTAAATGGCAGGTACCATTCATGCTTACATAATTGGTACTACATTTTTAATTTTAAGGGCAGGTTAGTCTAGGTTCAGAGGACCTTGTTTAAACAGTCTATAAGAGGTGATAACCTCCAAAGGAGATCGTTCCATAGTAAACAAGGTGTGCCCTCTGAAGTCATGACTATCAGCAGGTGTCTTTACCAATTTTTATTTCCAGATCTACCGTCCCTTCGACGGAAATATCATTCCCACTGAAATTTTGGAGTTGTCTGGGAAGAGGCATGAGTGGAATTCGGCAATCCTCCCCCTTCTTGTGTTTAGTTGGTCAAATAACTTTTTGGACAGGAGGGTGGCTTGGGATCCAGTATCCACCAGAGCTGATAATTCACACTGACTGTGCACCTTGACCGGGCTGTATAATATGGCCTCTTTCTCCTCAAGGGTAGAAATAAAGTGTGAGTTATTTGCCAGCTCAGCTGTCATTTTCTTTATAATGAACTCTGACACTGTGTGATCTTGGGTGATTTTCTGTGTCGGCGAACAGGAATTTGTAAGAAAGATTTTACATACGGCAATTTGTGTATTTTGCTTTTGGTTGATTATTTGCTGTCCCCTTTTGCCTGAAGACAGTCCCCAGAACTTGTTTGTGGTGAGGGTACCTTTTCATTTCTGGTATTATCTGGCTTACATATCTTGTGTTTCTCCAAAAAGTGGGTTCTTCTTTAACTTCTCCTACTTACCCTTTGCTCTTTGGTTTCTAACTTCCCTGGGGTAGAAGATTCACTTTCAGGCTTAGACGTTTCCAGGGGTTCTGTCTGAGTGAGAAAGGTAGCTTCCTCCAGGGCTTCACATCTCCCCTCCACCAGGGTCCCATCTTCAGGAACCTGTTGCTCGTTGGAGGTTTCCTCCCATCATTTTTCCCCCTGGGGCATCAGACCCGGTTGATGGTGAATTCTGTGAAAGTTTGATTGAGCCCTCAGCATGCGCCCCAGGTCGTCGGTCAGTTGGTGGACCTGTTGCTCCAGCTTTGAGACATTTTCTGGTTTGCAGGGAGGTCTCTTTTCATACCTCTACTGCTCCCGTAAAGAGTAACTGTCCCTTCTCCCAAAGTATGTTGGGTATTGGAATTTTCACCCATACTTTTCCATTCTGATTCTTCCTTCTCCCAGGTTCATGGATCTATTGTCCTGGAACCGGGGATTAAGAGGAGGATTATTTTGGAAGTTCTGATTCTAAGGGTACCTGTTGCAAAAGTTCAGGTTGGGAGGTGGAGTGGTACTTCTCTCCTGAAGGAAGTTTCGAGGGAAGTTTCCTGGGCCAGTAGTTATCTGGTTGCCCCCCCTTTATGCTGGAGGAGTGTACACATACCCCAGGATTGGTTTTGTACCCTTCTATCTACGGCTTACATAGGTAGCAGCGTCAGAGGGGTCATTGTTCTGGACTCCTGACTGACTACCATTCAATTGATTTGGGGCAGGTAGTCCCTTCTGCCTTTCATTCTGCTTGTTGGCAGGAGGAGTATTTTAGGCCCCCCTGTCTCCAGGCCCAAAGGAGCGGTAGCGTTCACCTCTGCCACCTTCACAGCGGCAGGTGTGGTAGATGGTGTTGTGGTTTTGGGGGTATTTTTATTTTCAGTGGGCTTCTGGACCTCAGACATCCTGGTTGCTTGCTCAATTACCCAATCCAGGGTACCACACTCGTGAAAATCACGCACTCATTGAGTAATTATGTATTTGATGAGTGCATGCAAATTGGCGGTCACAAACTCCCTACTATTTGTGTTCAACAGCCTGAAGGTCTGCGTAAATGCACATTTTAATTCCTGCACAAATTCCCTAGGCACCTGATCTTCCCCGCATTGGAAAATATATACGCAGCCTTATGGGCCTCTTGTGGGATCCTATGCGTAGATTTATTTTTCAAAATGCCCGCCTTATAGGTGGACCTTTTATAATGATCCTGGTCCTCAAGTCCTGCAAAGAAACTGGAGTACTCTGGGGAGAATGTCTATTTGGCAAATGCTATGCAATTTATATCATTTTTGATCTCTCAAATGATGACATAATTTGCTCATAAAGTTCCAAGTGCTCCCACACCGAATACTTAGCATTCTTATGGTACGAGGCCAGGAAGCTCTTTACGGCCCTGATCTGTCTGATAAGTTCTTTAACAAAACCCTTTCTCTGTTTTGCTGTCTTTCTTTTTCTCTGCACCTGGGTCCATTCACTTTCTGACTCAGAGCTGCTATTTGGACTCCATTCCCTGTCCTCTAGGCGTTCCCTATCTCTGTAAGATTGGGAATACCTCGTAGACTCATAGGATGCGGACTTCTCTCACCTGGACCGCCATGAACAGGGAAGAGTCACAGGGTAGGCACAGGATAAAACAGACTCTTTAGCCTTCCTTCCAGGTAGTCTGGGGAAATCCCCATTTCCTCTGAATCTGTGAAGATTTTCAATAGGCCCTTCCTACACTGAAAGTTTGGCTTTTCTTCTCCAGTGAAGTGGGCATAGCTGATCTCTCTGCAAACTCATCTTCTGTAAGTCTAACTCCCTGATTTTCTCATCATGGGAGTTTTCAGGGTCAGAAGCACTCACAGTATTCTCTTTGGTCTCCCAGGACACACTGGTCTGGCCACTTTCCCTTCTGCATGGTAGAGATGAAAACTCATCAGGTTCAGACAAGGAAAGGCCTTCTGGATTCATTTGGCTAGGTCTGGGTGCATCCAGCTGCCTCATGTTTCCCTGTTCTCTATAAGTGGTATGCATGAGGTCAGCCCCAATGTGTACATAGCTGGCATGAAGTCCCTGATAGGAGTGGCATCTCTCCTTCATCACAGGGCCCTAACCCTGGTTGGTCTGGGTGCCTCAAGGCATTTTTATATTTCTCAGTTTTATTTATTAAACTATCAGACCTGCTTGTACTTATTTCATGTTGATATTCAGAGAACTGAATTTTTTAACTCTGACACCAAGGCCTGACTGGCCTTGAGCACCCTGCTCTGAGCTACCAACCAATGCTTTAGTATCTATACTTCATCCTGAATCACTTCATGTTCTCTCTGTTAGTCATGTATTATGTACGCATATTCAAAGAGCTATTATTTCAAGAGACCAATCTCTTTCTCGTGAGTGTCTCTACAATGCACTGCCTGTTATTGGTCAGCCTCAGCTTGCTTCAAATGTTCTACAAGCTCTGCACTCTCTTCCCTAATTCTGATCAGTTCCCGAGAACTTGACTGAGACTTTTCGGCATCCATTTTCAACTTTAATGCATCTTGGCCTTTGATCAGCTATGCTTTCTGTTGCTTCAGAATATATAAATCCTGATGCATTTCATCAAACTCCTGTTGTGAATCCATCTCTTTTATGATGAACTGACTGTTTTGTCTTTCCAATTAATTTATGGTCTTTTTAAAGGCCATAATGTCATCCAACAACACTCTATTGTGAATAGTCAGGTCCTTCAATTGGCATTGAAGGTGGCTCACAGTTTCTGCTCTCTCTTTGCATGTATTTTGCAGTGCTGAAAACTCTATTTCTCGCTCTGCGCTGGCCTGCAGGTGGGTTTTTCCCTCATTTTGAAGTTGCTCAATGAGATTCTCTTGTTTTAATTAAAACATGTGTCTCTGCAGTGCTTTATCTTCTAACTGTGTGAGTGCATTCTAGGCCTCTTTCAGGACCGCTATCTGATTCAGCAGGCAAGCCTCTTTATTTTGCAATCGCTGTTCCACTAATTGCAAATGGAAATATAAATGAGCTGCGAGTTGAGCCATTTCAATCTATTTGTCACAAATACATTTGGTCATGCAGAATTCTGTTAAAGCCTGATGTAAAATCCCATTATTCTGCCAAATATTACTTCCTACTGATGTGATTTCTTGTACCATTTTAATCTGCCAGCTCCTAGCTTTATTTTCTGCCCATTCTCCCCGAATGAAACAAGTAGCTAGGAGTTGCTTTCTTGATCACTAACTTCTATTTTGCTCATTTTAAAAATGTCTTTTTGCAACTTTGTAAAACTTTCTCTGCACAGGGGCAACATCTCTCTCTATTCCTGCTTGATTTCCACAATCATTACCAAATCCAGTGTCAACTCAAGTCAGATTACTATTGCACTGGTACTCTGAACAATCTTATTTCTCTATGCACCTCCCTGGCTCTCAGGGGTCAAGTCACAGTGGTAGATTAACAACACAAAAATAACCTTCTATTCACCTCAATTCAGTTACATCAGAATGCAAAGCCTGTCGGGGGCGCTGATGAGCAGCCAGCAAGATGGTTGCCTGAACGCGATGCTCCGTTCCTCAACTATACATCCTGATAACTATATCCGTTACCACATTCACCCACGTGGATTAAAACAAACTACAAGGTGCATAAAGTTGAGGTGCATATCTCCACCAAAAATGGAGAGGAATCTCCAACCGTAACGCAAGATATCTCGATCCAAAGACCAATCTGATCTGGTGCCAGTGAAATGCATGCACGCCACTGGGGGAGGTGCCCCTGCCTTCCCAGTACCCTGTGCCTTTGTGGAAACTGTAATTGGACCGCATTGCAAGAGATCATGATCCTCCTTGCTCTCTCTGCATAGCATGGGTGGGCTATTGCCCCCCCGTGATCGCACGTGACAGGTGTCCTGATGGACTGAAGAACCAACACCGGCTTGCTGAATGGCCCAGACTACTGGTGATTGGACTCCCTGCTCTGGTGGCCTTGTAGGGGCAGAGCGCTGAAGGGACTACGTTCGTGCAAACAAAGGGTGAGAGGAGCACGCCGTTCCACTGGCCTTCGGCCGCGTGTCCTTCCTGCACGCCATCACGGGCTCCCGGGCCCCACAGGACCAGACGGAGAGCCGCGGGCATGGTTCAGGGAGAGAACAACACGGACCACGCACCTCGGCGGCAGACACCACAGCTAGGTGGATATCTCTGATAAAGATAAGGTAGGACAAGCAACCTTACCCTGTCCCCCAGTATATTAGAGAGCCCGGCATTTAGACACGCCATATTGACATTGTCGGCTAGTGGCACAACAACCTAATGGGAATTAGAATTAAGTTTGCCACGTACTCCCACCGATAGTCGGCATCCTGGGCAAAGCCCGGTGAGCAGACCTCAACCGTCAGCTTTGGGGATAAGTTAAAGGTAGAAGTCACGGCTGCAACTTTGCCCCAAAACCCTAACACTTAAGCAAACTATGCTGTTCAAACGGCACTAGTCACAAAACAAAGTGCGCCATAACACTAACTTGTAGCTTGCGCTACAAACCCCAAGCTACTAGCGGGCCACAGCACACTCCACGAAGCAATTGCAGTACAATTCCACTGCACGTCATACTTAACACAATCTGGGTAATCGGCCCAACAGGGAGCAATGCCGTAATAGACAACGGTCAAGGGAATAAGAAATAGATGTTGGCAGACTAGGCGCAACCAAGAAATCACTGCTTCAACCTCAAACTACAGAACAACTTGCTGCTATTGGCAAAACGGGTGCTAAACGCCCTATCCACAGAACAAATCATGGTGCTAGATAGACATCATTATTCCGATAACGTTGAAGGGACAACATAAACCCGAAAAGAAACTTACTTGAGCTTTTCTCACCTGAGCCACTAAGCTAACGCCATGACCAAAGGGGCCACTAAGACAAAAGGCCCAATGGACTCATTAACAGGCCCGAGACCCTCTCCCTCCAAAATCCCCCTTCTCCCAGCATTTCATTAATACAAGAAGGGGAAGAGAAATCAAGGGACAATCAGCAATTGCAAACTATGCAAAATTGTTTTATGGCCTTTAATGTTAAGCTAGATGATATTGTTGGCACAATAGGGTCTCTGAAAGCAAAGATTGAAAAAGAAAGCGGTCGTACCTCAGAGGCTGAAGCGCGTATTAGTACAAACAAAGACATTATATCGCGCCACAACCACACACTGAATACCATCCAAACAGAGAAAGAAAGTGATGAACAAATGTGACGACTTGGAGTCAAGATCTCGTTGCAACAATATCCGCGTGGTTGGGATTCACAAGAGCACAGCTAGGGGCCCCATGGAATGAAACCTTTCATGGAGATCCTCCTGAAAGCACTCTTTGACTCCTCTAAATTCTCACTGCAATTGCTCATTGAGAGAGTTCACCGACACTTGCCCCCCCCCACGTCCAGCGGGCCCCCGAGGACAATAATTGCCAGATTGTTAAATTATCCAGACAGAGACTCAATACTCCAGCTCGCCAGGGAAAAAGGCACACTACAGTTCGAATCCAGTAAAGTACACAAATACCCAGACTTCGCAACTGGTGTACAAACGCGAAGAAGATCCTGTGATGCCATGAAACGTCTCCTTCGAGCTGAAAGGTCCCATATTCTCTAATATTCCCAGGCAAGCTGAGAATTCAACAAGGGGGCAAGACCTATTTCTTCGCGGATCCCGCACAAGCAAGGTCCTATTTGGAGTCATATATCCCTATGCCCCATGGCAACCACACTCAGAGGCCAATGCACTGCGCAACAATGAGGAAGAATGTCAAGAGGAAAAAGAGTGGAAATGATAAATGCCAACACAACTAGTTCAAAACACTTCAGCACCCTACAGCAGCGGCAACGGATGAAAACTAAGAAGATCTGAGGAATGTTAAGCTAGTCAGACGGCGAAGGCTGGTGGGTTTATCCAAAAGTTCAAAATGGTCACATCATCGAGTTGGGGTAGATGGTGAGGGTGGGGGGTTGGAAGGGGTGAGAAGAAGGAGAATATGTTTGTTCAGAGTGCAAATAGCCTGGGCCGACAACAGCCCGATTGTTATGGGGGGAAAAGTTGAGAAACCCTGTGACAGAGGTTATACAAGCTCGATCACATTCACTGATGAACAGAATGTGGTGATACAATGAGGAGGGAAGGGATAATGAAACCGGCAATACAGTATGATTTACCAGCTGAAGTTGATCTCATGGACTGTGATAAGCCTAAACAACCCAATTAAAGCAAGAAAGATCTAGGCATAGCTAGACCGCCACGCACCTAATATAGTAATGCTCCAAGAAACTCATGCTCTAGAGACAACTCACAGACAGATGGCGTGTAAGTGGGGTAAGAACAGATTTTATATTAACTACTCATCACAGGCGAGAGGAGTAATAATGCTAATACACAAGAACATTGACTTCAGGGTAGTAACAACAAATATAAACCTAGAGGGTACATACATTGTGGTATCCGGCACCATCAGTTGCAGACCGCTGATCCTAGTGAACACGTACGGTCCTAATACTGAAGACCCAGCATTCTACATTAAAGTAGTGACACTGAGGGGCGCTGTTGAGCAGCCGTAAAGATGGCTGCCGAGCTCTCGAGCTATGAGTACTGCCACTGTATATCCGAGAACATCTACGCTCAGCCTTTCCTTGGTGCCAGCATTCCTGACCCCCTGCCTTGCCAATTAGTGGGTCTGCATGCCGGCAAATTCTGGGCACGAATCGGACCCCTGGGCTGCCGAATGGTTCGCCTGGCTCGCGATGCTGGGAGGCACTCCCCCGGACCTGCCGGCCACGCTGCGGCCCAGTGAGACACTCGCCTCTGCCTGCACCCCCCACTGCTGGGGCCTGGACTTTCCGCCGGCCTAATCTCCCTGCTGTGATAGCTGGACATGGCTGCCTGGAGGCTTGTGCCACGTGTGCTGCGTGCGGCCCATGCTCCGGCTTGGAGTCGCCGAGGACCGGGCCGCCTCCGCACCGAGCTGGCGACAGTGTCCTGTGCTGCGTGCTGCCTCAGCTTCCACTGGCGGGGGCCCCTACATTGCTGCTCACGGCGTTGCACACGGACCTGCGGCTTGTGGCGCCTGGAGCCGTGGGAGCCCCCCACCCATCCCACGCCCTCACCTCCTCACTGTCACCTGTGCGGCACATCCTCTGGCCCTCCGGGCGGTGCGGCTTCCTTCGGAGGTGCTGCGTGATCTGTTCTTCTCCCGTGGCCCGTGCCTGAGGGCCCCACGAGGACTTCCCAAGGACCCAGTTTACCGCAGCCTGGGCTGCCAGCCGTGACACAGGTGAGGAGCTGCTGGGATACTGCATACTAGACTCTGCTGCCCCCCCTTGCCTCTAACGGATACCGGCTGTCCCCTGGCTGGGGCGGATCCTCATGCCCTGCAGCCCAGAGGCACTCACAAGGCTCAATAACTCTGCTCCAATTGTTGTGCCATATCCATACGCACCATTGCTTAGGCACATCCCGGCGGGCCTCTGTTTGCCCCTCTTGCACTGCCGCCAGTGGTCCCTCACTCCAGGTAGTAAGCCCTCATCCAACGGAGCTGGTCCCACGGCTGGCCAGCAGACAGGGGTGCCGCCTTGAACAGGGGGAACCCAATTGCGATGCCTGCCTTTTGTCGCTGAGTGCGCCCTCCAACCTGCATCTCAGCACCGGAGTGACACTGGGACACTATCGGACATTGCCCATACCACTCCGTACAGTGGTTAAACGCTGTGGTTCCCTGCATAAACCTATCTGCGCTCGCGCTCCTGTTGCCTAACCTTCTTGTTGCTGAGACCTGCCCATAAACTGGTCACACTCACCAGAGCGACACTACCCCAGCACCATACCCTCACCCTCCTTCTACCGGTGGCCCTGCCGCCTCTGCCTAGGAACTGTCTACGCTACCGTGGATTGGTGATCTGCTTCACTGACCTGTGCCTTCTCAACTGTGGTGCTCGAGGGGTGTCCCCACCCTTACCCCTTCACCACCCGACCTCCTGGAGTAAAGCGCTCGTACGAGTCCCTGCCTTGAGCACTGAGCACTCAAATACCATTCTCTACGATGCCCAACAGATCCAAGAGTGCCAATAGAACCAGGGCCATGGATAAATTCGCTAAGGTCACTCGGATGTCCGACTCGGCCCACACATCAGGCGATCAAGCTGACGACACACCTCCCGCCGAGGCAACTGCCACAGACCTGACGGTGATGATGGAATCAATGGCTAGAGACTTTGCGGCCTTCCACGAAAAGCTCTATGACATTAACGCCAATGTGGCGTCACTCAGAGCCAAACTAGACCAGCAAGGAACAAGAATCACGGAGGCTGAAAACAGGATTGGAACCAACGAAGATAGCCACAATCCAGGGTACTGTATCCACTTTAGTCACAGACATGAAGGCGGTCAGGGCCAAATGTGATGATCTCGAATCCAGATCACGCAGAAATAATATACGCATTATTCGAGTCCGGGAGAATGCTCTGAAGGGTTGACTCGAACTAGCGGTGGAGAACCTCTTGAAAGATTTGCTGGGCAATCCCGACATGTCTCCCTTCTTCAACATCGAAAGGGCCCACAGGGCGCTGTCACCGCGTCCCTTACCTGGAGACTTTCCGAGGCCCATCATTGCAAAGATTTTGAGTTTCAAAGATCGCGATCACATTCTCCGCCTTGCACGGGAGAGGGGAGAGCCAAGAATGGACTCGCAGGTGATCAGAATTTTCCATAACTTCTCAACCGGAGTGCAGCAGGAGTGCCGCCAATTTCTCGGAGTGAAGAAACTCCTCAGAGAAAGGAATATCCCTTATGCAATACTGTTCTGTGTACGCTTGAAGTTCACGTTCAACAACAAATTCTATTTTTTCACGGTACCGTCTGAAGCTGTGAAATTCATAGAAGCACACATACCCCTGCAACCTCCTGCTGTCGACCTTATGGGCAATGATTGAACTCTACACTTGGCCTGTACCATCTAAATGTTAAGTTTATTGCTGATCGAATCTCACCAATCATCGTTCGCATCTATGGTCAACCATGTTCTTGTACTCACACTGGTACATAGCTCTACTATATGCATTTCACCTGGCATACTATATATGTATGCACCAAGGAGCTCATGCAATACCAGCCCACTTATCCATCCACTTTCACTAGTTGTGGTTGTCTAAGATGTACGTCTCTAATGTTCTGTCAGCAGGCCTATATCTCTCATCTACGACTACAGGGACTGGCATTACATAACTGCTGGACATTGGGACCATTATGGTTCACATGCAGATCTCCGTCTCTCACTTGGGAAAGCAGGGGCATGTATTACATGACCGCCTACACTGCTTGTTTTGTAACTGAGCCGGTTGGCTCCAAGCGTGTTTGTGCACGGCAATGGCGCACCCCACTGCGATTGCAATGTTCTTGTATTTACTTCTGTTGTGGGTCAGCCCCTGTTGGGCTTTTGAGCAGACTGGGCCAAATTTGGGATGGCTCAGCTGTGTACAGTTGAGGGGGTTGATGTTCACACTGCTGATCTAGGGTTAGTGGTCAGGGCGGTGGGAGGGAATGGGGCTTTACAAAAAAAAACACTCAAGGTTTCGCCTTGAAAGGCCATGAGCACACGTTCGACTTTACCTTTGGGAGCTCACGCCATTGCTGGACCTGGGATGTTCACTAACATGTGCACTATGGGACTAGATATCTGCTACTGAAATGTCCACCGTCATAATGTCCTGGAACATCCGGGGGTTAAGCAATCACACCAAGGCTCGTAAGATAATGGCCTTTGCTAATAGGCATAGCTGTAAGGTACTATTTTTGCAGGAAACACACTCCAATGGCCATATTCCAACCACCATGGCCTCGACATGGGACCCGGATAGAGTCTTCACTTCCTACTCCTCCCAATCCAGGGGTGTCCTCACAATGATCCATAAGTCGATTAAATTTATACTACATAAAAGCTACATAGACCCTGAAGGGCGCTACGTTATAATGCACTGCACACTAGTTAATGAAGAATACCTACTTGTCAATACATATGCCCCAACGTGGACTGCCCTGAGTTCTTTGATGCTGTATCCGCCATACTGCTAGGCTATGTGGGAATCCAGACTATATGGGGGGGAGACCTGAACCTCATTCTGGATACCGTCCTGGACAGAACTGGCACTGCCAATCGAGCCATGTCCAGTGCTGCACGCAGGCTACTCGGCCACATGCGGACACTTAACATTTGTGATGTCTGGCGGACACTGCACCCCCAGCATCGAGAGTACACTTATTATTCATCCGTGCATGACAGTTCATCCAGGATAGACCTGTTCCTTGTGTCAAATGAAACTATGGGCAGGGTGGAGGGGTCCTCTATCCTACCTCACACATTCTCAGACCATGCTCCAATTGCACTCTCTGTGAGGCTAGGTATACCCGCCTCGACATTCAGCACCTGGCGCTTCAAATCCGAGGCCCTCAAAGATATAGTGTTCAAGGCTGAAATTCTGGCAGACATTGAATCCTTCTTTGAGCATAACTCTCTCCAGGGCACATCAGCTGCGGTTAGGTGGGATGCCTTCAAAGTGTACATTAGGGGAATGTCTATCTCACAGGAGGCTGGGGTACTCAAAGCGATCAGAGCCGCCCTTGGCCGCTCTGAAGCCAAACTGAAGCAGGTGGAGCTGCAATGCCCCCCAGGTGCTGACCCCGCTATGCTTGCCCAAATCAGTGATGAACTCCAGGCATACAACGCGCTGGCTGCCAACGAAGTCCAGTACTTTAGCCGCCCACAGGCTGCCAGGAAATATGGTGAGGCGGACAGACCGGGGAAAACACTAGCGATACTGGTGAGAGGGGAATCTGGCTGGAACCAGATCACCTCCATTAAAGATCAATTTGGCAATACGCGGTGGGCGGACCAGCAGGTTTTAGATATATTCACTGAGTTTTACAAGTCCCTCTACTCCCAACCTGCTGAACACACTGAACAACACATCTGCGAGCTGCTTGACCAGATCCCCACCACTGAGATCTCCCCTGCTACCCGGGACCAGCTTGACTCCCCAATTACATTAGACGAGGTGGTGACGGCCATCTCAGACTTGCTTAAAGGTAAGGTGCCAGGCCCGGATAGACTCACCACCGAATTTTACCAAGAGCACGTCGCCATACGAGCCCCCATACTGCTCGAGGTCTGGGACGAAGCACTCTGAGTCTCTATTCTCCCCCCCTCCATGCGTGAAGCTGTCATTACAGTTCTGCTCAAGACTGGTAAACCTGATGATGAATGCGGGTCCTACAGGCCTCTCTCCCTCATGAACCTCGACACCAAAATCTTTGCAAAGATCATTGCGAACCGCTTTCTGCCCATTATGCCAAATCTGGTCCATGAAGACCAGGCAGGCTTTGTCCCTGGTAGGCCCACTTCCCACAATATTAGGAGATTGTTCAATGTTATGTCCCGTATAGCCCAGGAGGTCCAGGCTGTAGCGATCACCCTGGATGCTCAGAAGGCCTTTGATATGGTCTCTTGGAGATACATGTGGCTGGTGCTGGAGACAATGGGGATTGGCCCAAACATGATTGGTTCATCAAACTATTATACACCTCCCCTATGGCGCGTGTAAGAGCTAACTCATTGACATTTGACCCTTTCATACTATCCAGGGGTACCCGACAGGGATGTCCCTTCTCCCCGATTCTCTTTGCGCTAGAGATAGAACCGATGGTGGACTATGTCCATGCACGCCATGCCTGCAAAGGTATAAGATTGAAAGACAACCCCGAAATTATATCTCTATACGTGGACAACGTTCTATTATACATCAGAGAGCCAACAACCCACCTTGATCCCATATTAAGAGATATCACTCTTATCGGCACCTACTCCGGATTCACAATCAACTATTCAAAGTCTGAAATCTTCCTGCTTACTAAATCTACGCAACAACCCACCACCGAGTACCCCCTACGCTGGTCCCCGGATGGTGTCAGATATCTGGGAGTGCAGATATCCCTAATTAAATCCACCCGACTTGCCGATAATTACTCGGCGGTGGCACAAACAGTAGAGGCTAAGATATCACAATGGCGTTCTCTCCTGCTGTCCATGGCTGGTCGGCTTTCCCTCATTAAAATGATCCTGCTCCCCAAGCTCCTTTACACTTTTAGCAACATACCTATATGGCCTGGGAAGGAATACTTCGCTAAACTACACTCACTTTGCGCGCAGTTCCTATGGCATTCTGGTGCAGTGCGCAAGAAGTGGACGGACATGGTGTTCCCATACAAAGAGGGGGGATTCACAGCTCCAGATCTGACACTCTACTGTTCTGCGGCACAGGCCCAACACGCCACTCACTAGTACCCTGGTTCCCCAGCGCAACTGCACGTCAAACTGGAGCGACTTGCAGCCGCTGGCACCAACGTCATGTCTCTTATACTGCATCGTCATTATGCACCTGACTATCCTATCGACCCAACCAGCGCAACCATTCATGCCTAGACACGCGTGCTGTATCCAACAACCGAGTCCTTCCCATACTATAAATGGCTCCCTGTATGGGCCTTCCCTGGCCTGGAACCTACGCATGACACGCCCCTGGCCCGACATTGGGGGGCACTGAGATACCAGGCGTTATCCGACTTCTACCCCGAAGGCAGGTTCATTGATCCTCAAACTTGGAAACCAGGGCACACCAGATCCCCCTTAGAGACACTCCAATATTACAGACTCCGGGCCGCATTCCACGCTAAATGGCCCTCATTTCCAGATGAACCCCCCAGATCACCCGGCAATCGCATATATTGCTAACTCTGGCGGTGCCCGTGGCGTTGTCTCCTCACTGTATAAGATCCTGCAGGACACTTCCACGGCCCCAGCTCTCAGGGCACGCGATGAATGGGCAAATGAACTAGGCCTAGATATATCCGACGAGACCTGGGGGGAAATGTGCCTACACACCCCAAAAGTCTCCCTTACTTTCCGCCACCGCGCCATGCAGTTCAAACTTCTAAATAGGCTCTATTACACCCCACACAGGACCTCGAGGTTTACCTGCACCACGGTGCACCTATGCCCTTGTTGTGGTGCAGAAGATGCTGATCCACCTACATATGTTCTGGACCTGTGATAGACTGTCTGACTTCTGGGAAAGCATTTTGAAAACACTCACTGGAATAATTGAAACTGTGGTTGACCCTGATCCCTTAGCAGTTCTGTTTGGGGTTTGGAAAACGGATGAAACTAGACGCCTGGCTAAATTTCTAAACATAAGCTGTATGATTGCCAAAAAGTGCATACTCCAGTGCTGGAAAAGCTCCTCCCCACCGGCCATACAAAAATGGCTGCGCCTACTCACTTGGTCATGAAATTGTGAGGAGGAATACCTGACCACACTTCCCGCTCACTCTCGCCCCAAGAACATCTGGGTTAAATTCAACACTTACCTTAACAGACAAATCGAGGGTACACCTGAGTCTGGATTGTCCCCTGCCCCTTCAGGACCTAACCCTACTTCATGAAGCCCTGTACCCTCTCTTCTCATGTGATGCACTGTTGCAAATGTTGTGATTGCTATACTTTGATCATTGTGTTGCTCCATGCTGTAACTGTTATATACGCCTGTTGCCTTGTGAACCTCTGCCGTCAAAAATAAAAGTTTTTAAAAAAAGTAGTGACACTGATAGGCCACACCCCTGATGTCCCCATACTATGGGGAGGGACCATTAATACAATAGTGGTCCCTTTAATGGACAGATCAAGCATCAAACATAGGACCATGACCAAAGCCTCCCTAATGATAAATCAGATTATGTTCCAATATGGACTAATAGACATATGGCTAGCAGAACACCCTACCTCCAAGAAATACACATACTATTGCAAAGTGCATGATGCCCACTCTCGGATAGACCTCTGGTTTGTCTCTGAATCTTTGGCAGACGAAGTGTGTGGGACCACAATCTTACCACGCACATGGTATGATCATCACCCACAATACTTGAAACACGACAGGACAGTACAACTATACCAAAATGTACATGGATAATGCCCCTGTCAGCTCTACTTGACGACTCCTTAGTGGAGACACTAAGGATGGACAGTGAAACATTCTTCACAGAAAACGAGAACTCTGTGTCCAGAATTTCCATGGTCTGCGAGACATTCAAAGTATGGCTTCACGGATCGATGATAGCCGCCACATCTGATATTTTGAAAACCAATAGGAAATAACTCATGGAGAATGAAGAGAACCTGAGAAAACTCGAAAATAGCTATAGTAGAACACACAACAGGGCATTACTAGGTCTAATTAAAGGTAACAGACAAAAGTTCTGTGACTTAGCTGACCGAGAAACACGGTTTATGAGCAAGAGAGTGCAAGCAAGACAATATGGTGAGGTGGACCGTCCTGGTATGCTGTTAGCCGGAATAATTAAAGGGGAACGCGAGGCACAGCACATAAGTGGGATCACTAAAGCCGATGGGCAGACAACCATTAAACATGAAGAAATAAACTACATCTTTAAGGATTATTATAAAACACTGTACTCTAACAACAACAAGGTTACATTAGAGGAGGTGGACCAATACCTGCCACAAACTAAATTACCCACACTGAATAATATGTCCAGCACTAAACTAAACAGTCCAATAACAGTGGAAAAAAAAATCAAAGCCATATCTTCCTTTACATCAAGTAAATCTCCAGGCCCAGACGGCATCGGTGTAAAGCGGTACAAAGTCTACAATGACATCCTTGCTCCTAAACTACTTAAAGTCTGGGAGGAGGCGTGCACCACAGGAGCATTGCCACTCTCCCTCACTGCGGCGGTAATAACATTTCTTGCAAAACCAGGAAAGCCCCCAAACTAAATGGCTTCATACCGTCCACTCTCTCTGATAAATTTGGATGCACAAATTCTCGCAAAAAAAAACTAGACAACAGATTACTTTCTTACATGTCTGACCTGGTCCACATGGACCTGGCAGGATTTATACCTGGAAGATCAACGGCCCTAAATCTGAGACGGCTATTTGTAACCATATCACAAATAAACCCTGCGATACCTGCAGCAGCAATGATACTAGACGCCGAAAAGGTTTTCCACTCAGTATCATGGAAATTTCTATTTGGGATCCTGAGATGCATGGGGCTGGTTGAGGAATTTAGTAAATGTGTAAGATTGCTGTATACTGACCCTAGAGCCAAGATACGCAACAATAGGAACTAATGCAAGACTATTAAACTTGCCAGAGGGACCAGACAAGGCTGCCCATTCTCCCCAATGCTGTTCGCATTAACAAAAGAACCCTTTGCAAGTAGGATCTTTGAATTCCACAGTCATAGGGGAATACACATACAAGGGCCCCCGCAGATTATTTCACTATATGCTGACGATACCCTAATATATCTGAGGCACCCCAAGTAAAACACAGTGCCAATCCTCTTGGAGGTCGACAAGTTTATCCTATACTCTGGTTATAAAATGAACACTACGAAATCGGAACTGTTCCCCCTTAACGATAAAACTAATGAGCCAACACAACTGGATGGAATTGAACCATGCACTAGAGATGAAAAAGTTATCTGTTGAAACTGGTTCTCTCCCAGAGTCTTCTAGGTCTTACAGTCCTAAGAGGCCTCACATGACCAAGATGCAGTAAGTATGTATGAGGTTAATCTTTTTGATTGGTTGGCTGCTTTTGAATGTAACCATGGGATTCAAGACAGTACAGAGAATCAGTTGATTCCTTGCCTTTTTCTAAGCTACCCCCTATAGCAACTGATGTGGTAATGGAGTTGGGGGATATAGACAGAAAGGACATGAAACTGTGAAGTTAGCTTTGATAGCTAGATTTGGGAAGACCCCTTCTCAGTATCTTAAGAGGTTTATAACCCTCAAAAAGCATGATGGTACCCCTTGGGCAACCTGGGTGACTGAATGTTTGAATGGGTTAAGGGTTGCAGAGTGAACACTTATGAAGGTATGAGAAATCTGTTCATGTTGGAGTCTATTTATGATTCCTGCTCTCCTGAGCTGAGACAGCACTTGGCTGACTCTAAGGAAATTGATCCAAAGAAGTTAGCAAGGGCTGCTGACTTGTGGATTGCCAACAGGGCTACTCACAAGGATTCTGGGACAACTCAGAAGAAGGATGAGGGGAAGCAGCAGAAGAAAGACAATAATACCTCCCATCCAAAAAAAGTCCCCAAACATAACAAGGGTAAGCTACAGGGAAAACCAAATCAGGCTAGTGTCCCTCCTGGGGACAAACCAGAAGGAGGTCAGAACAAACCCCCTTCATCAAAACATTTGGTAAATGTTATGCTTGTGGATCAACTGACCATGTGAAAGGGGATCCTATACGCAAGGGTAAACCTTCAAGAGTCCACACTGTCTCTTTAGCCTTCTCCCAAGTGGATGAAGTACCAATGGCAAGTGGAAACTTTCACTTACTGGCTGAGGAACTCATGAACATCTCAGCCAGTGACTATTTAGTGTCCCTGGGTCTGTGGGAACAACAACATTTAGAAATGTACAACTCTATCCCAAGATAAAACTAAAGAGTATTACAAAGACAGTGTTCTTGTCAATGGTCAGGAGACCCCTGCCATTCGAGACACTGGGGCCAGCATAACTGCAGTTGATGAATACTTTTTCAAGGTTGAGGATGCTGCTAAGGCACCCACAATCTTAACTGAGCTTGCTGGAGGCCCTGTCCAAATCCGTCCACAGTTACCAGCTCTCATCCAGTGTAATGATATGACTGTCAAAATACCTGTAAGTGTGCAGAGTGAGGTACCTGGGAGAGTACTGTTGGGAAATGACTTAAAAACTCTTGGAGTTGTATCAAGTACCCCCAGGCCTAACAGCAAAAGGAAACAGGAGAAGACTAGGAAGGCCAGAGAGAGTGCCTTAAGGGGCTCTCCAGTGGAGATTATAGAGGAAACTATAGCTCCCAGTCCACAGGACTTACTGACTGCAATTTCTAGGAAGAAGGAGGAAAAGGGCCCACCTAAAACCTCCAGGAAGAAACCAGCGAGCACTCCTGTGCTACCAACAAGGACATCCCTGAGAGGACTGTCCAAGATCACACCTGTGATCCCTCCGCCAGCTGAGGCTAAGTGTGTGGAACAACCTTGTGTGGTTGAATCAGCTGCTGAGGAATCAGAGCTAGAAGAGGACTTGCTCCTGTGGAGATCTAGATCCTGCAGACCATCCTGAGTTCCAGACTTTACTGGCAGAAGGTGGACCCTGTAGGGCAGACTTCAGCAGAGATCAAAGAAAGTGTCCTACTCTTTAAGGTCTTCGCCAACAGGCAGATTCCTAGCTGGACGGGCAAGAGCCAGGGAAGCATAGGTTTTACTGGGAAGATTGCATCTTTTGCAGTGAACCGACTGAGTGTATTTCAGGGTACTACAGAAGACTTGTAGTGCCTCTTGAAAGCAGACTCCATTTCCTACAGTTAGCTCATGAGATACCTTTGGCTGGTAACTTAAGTTTTAAGAAGACCAAGGAAAGGCTCTCTTTATATTTCCACTGGCCTAAATTGGGGTCTGATGTAGATAAATTCTGTAGCAGCTGTCACACCTGCCAAACCTCTGGCAAGAGTGGAGTTAAGATTGTGGCACCCTTGGTGCCTCTCCCAGTGGTGGGAGTTCCTTTTGAGAGGGTAGGAATCGACATTGTTGGTCCCTTAGACCCTCCCACATTTTCAGGAAACAGGTTTATCCTGTTTGTAGTAGACCATGCTACTAGATATCCTGAAGCCATACCTATGAGGACTGTTACAGCTCAGGCTATTGCTAAGGCCCTACTTGCCATTTTTACCAGAGTAGGTTTTCCTAAGGAGGTTATCTCTGACAGGGGGTCCAATTTGATGTCCCACTACAAGCAGGCCATGTGGAAAAACTGTAGAGTAACTTACAAGTTCTCAACTGCCTACCACCCTCAGACAAATGGATTGGTAGAGAGGTTCAACCATACAATGAAGAGCATGATAGGTGCTGTGGAGGAACCCCTTAGAAGAAAGTGGCACCTTCTGCTGCCATGCCTTCTCTTTGCATATAGAGAAGTCCCTCAGGAGGGAGTTGGATTTAGTCCCTTTGAACTTCTTTATGGCCATCCATTTAGAGGCCCATCGGCCCTAATTAAGGAGGGGTTGGAGAGTGTTCCTTCCCCCATGCCAGTGAGAGTCACTGACTATGTGATAGGACTCCAAAGGAGAATGTCACACATGATCGCAGACGCATCAGATAACTTAAAAGCAGGTCAGGCTCTGGTCAAACATTGGCATGACCAGAAGGCCAACATGGTTGATTTTACTCAAGACCAGAAAGTTTTGGTTATGGTACCTACAAGGCAGAGGGCCTTACAGGACAAGTGGATAGGACCCTTCAAGGGTGTGGGTAAACTTAGAGAGGTCAACTATCTGGTGGATTCAGGCAAGCCTAAGGAGGCTCCCATAGTCTTTCACACCAACCGTTTGAAGGCTTATGTCTCAAGACCAGAAGTGGGAGCTTTGCTTCTAGCTTCAGCCCAAGAGGAGGAGCAGAGTGAACCTCTACCTGACCTACTCAGAGGCCAGCCTTTAGATGAGAAAATAGAAGGAGTTAACTTGACACCTGAACACCAGGAGGAGTGCAAGTTTCTGTTAAATCAGTTTGCCTCCCTGTTTTCACTATCGCCAGGCTTGACCCCTTGGGGCCAGCATGATATCAAACGGGTAACTGTCTACGTGTCAAAAACAGAGGTTACAGGATATCAGATCATGTAAGATCCCACATAAAGGAGGAGGTCAACAAGATGCTTGATCTTAGGGTAAAAGAGCCCTCTACCAGTCCATGGTCTAGTCCAGTTGTTCTAGTACCAAAGGCAGGATCCAAGGAGTTGAGATTCTGTGTGGACTATAAAGCTCTTAATGCAGGCACCAAGATGGATGCCCACCCTTTACCAAGGACAGATGAACTGGTGGATAATCTTGTTTCAGACAAGCACCTCAGTACATTTGATCTAACTTCAGGCTATTGGCAAATAACACTGACAGACAATGCCAAGGAGAAAACTGCATTCACAACCCCAGCAGGCCTCTACCAGTTTAAGGTAAGGCCTTTTGGATTAAAGAATGCACCTGCTACATTCCAAATGATGGTTAATCAGATTCTGAATGGGATGGATGACTTTTGCATGTCATTCTTGGATGACATTTCAGTGTTCAGCCCTACTTGGAAAGAACATGTTGACCACTTAGGATATGGATATGTTTTGCAGGCTCTTGAACAGGCCCATCTGACCATAAAGAAACTGGGAAGATTCACTGCAAAAACACGGTGAATGAACTGAGGCACAGCAATAGGCAATCGGTATTGCAAAAATTTAGTTTTATGTAAGGAAACCTTAATGAGCATATTTAAATCAAAAATAATTCAAATAATAAGCAGTTGTGTAAAGTACACAGTACATTATTTCTTTTTATATCTTTTTATATAGATAACATGTATTGGTATTTCAGCATACACTAATTCTTTAGTTAGTACAAATTCTGGTAAACTGTAAACAAAAAAACTTAAAGTGCTTTGTATTTCAACAGCAACTTCATAAACATAGTAACCATCTCATGACAAAATTCAAAAGAAATATCCAAAAATCAAATCAAGTCCCAATATATGAGTAGACTTCAATTGTATGTTATTGGTATTACAAATGTCTTCTCTTCTTAACTACGCGTTTCGGGCGGTAAACGCCCTTCTTCAGGTTATCTATATTGGGTGAAGGCTCTCTAACTTCCTCCTGCAAATAATTACAAAAATATTTCAATGGGATATACAATTATTACATACTTAAGTAATGAGTACTAAATTCCTTAACAGCATAAAAGGGCACTAACCTGAATGGTGGACCTGGAGTTAAGTCCAAATATTTACATTCATGTAAGCTGTAAATTAGCTGAAAGACATATGTACATATGTATTATTCAGAAACGAAGGGGAGTAAAATGTGGCTCAGGGGGAGCAGGCGCCATGGTTATAGCGCTGGGTCCCCCTGTAGCCACAGACAATTAAGTCAAACAGTGTAAATGTACCTACTGAAAACAGTCTAAATCTTACCTAAAAGTTAATTACAGCCAGAGTCAATCTGCTTAAGTCGGAAGTGAAAATTTGGAGGATTCTCGGAGTGCCGGATCAAGTTCGGATACCGGACCTGTAACATATATTATATGCTAAGTTTCGGGCTTCACTAACATATTTCGATATATGTAAAATTAAGGAGAGACAGCCTACCTGTCTCGAGGGCAGCATTCAGTATATCATCTATCCTGATGCGAGTCACCACACAATCGCTCAATTTACTCGTGTATATAGGTAACGGGAAAATTCTCTGCTGCAAAACCAAAACAGAGTATGCACTATGTAAATACTGGATATATGAGCATTAACTCAAAGAGATTATTTACAGACTCATTAACAGGAGGATACCTTAAACGTATGAGTCCACTCAGAATCCTATTCTCTGCACAATCCAATATCAATTTGCCACCGCCGTCTCAAGTAAGGAAACGCGGGTTCTATAGTGATATTTCTGCTTAAATGTCCTTTTACTATTTCTATGACTGCTCAAGCACGAGCGCCATCTTAGAATGGGTCAGGACGCTGGTTCGATAGTAATGTATCTACCTTGAAAGTCCCTCTATTGTTTTTATGACTATTAAACGCGAGCGCCATCTCAGAATGGAACAAGATGCTAGATGCTATGTGTGTATTCTATCTGGTCTATTTGTGCTCTTAATAAAACATTGTAATGATAAAAGTAGTTCTAAGTGTAACTTATGTTTTGTTGTAAGAGTTCGACATCAATACAACAGAGGAACACACATAGTATTGCAAATGATAACAAAGGTGACTGTTTAGCAATGCCCCATATCTCAACTCAAAATCACTTAACAAATGCATAGTGTATATAATTCACTAAATATGAGTCCATCGTTCCAAGAAGGCACAACGATGTACTGTACCTGTTATGTTAGCTTCAAAAATCAAGAATCTAAATCACTTATACCACTACTCTAAACAGAATAGTATTTTCACTTCAATTCCCACTTAAAATATCACAAAAAACAGTTCAAATCCCAATCAATATTCATTCCACGGGGATACATAGTGTCCAGTTTCTCGATCCAAAAGATCTCTCTTTGTTGTAATAGTTTCATCAAATTACCACCCCTCCTGGGGAGTTTAACTGACTCCAAAATCACAAATTTCATCTGGGCAATGGTATGTCTTTCTGTCATAAAGTGTTGTGCTACCGGTGATTTAGTAGAACAATTCCTTATGTTTGACTTGTGTTCTCCCCATCTCACTTTAGCTTTTCTACTGGTGAGTCCAACGTAATATATGCCACAAGGGCATTTAATTCCATATATTACATTTTTCGTATCACAGGTAGATGTGTGAAATAATGAGATGTTTTTTCCATTGTGAGGATGACAGATAGAATTTCCCCTCAGTACATTATTGCAGCAATTGCACTTGTTGCATGTTAGTGTACCCCTGTATGTTTGTTCCACTTTGATTTTTTGCGAAAAATCCGATTTGATTAAGTGGTCTTTCAACGATTTACTCTTGCTGTAAGCAAAAAGTGGCGGGGTAGGGACAAAGGAGGAGCTCTTGTCATTATGGATACAGAGAAATACAAGATGGAAGTAATATGTCAATTGGAAGATCAAGATACGTACCTAGATGAAATTTGTGATTTTGGAGTCAGTTAAACTCCCCAGGAGGGGTGGTAATTTGATGAAACTATTACAACAAAGAGAGATCTTTTGGATCGAGAAACTGGACACTATGTATCCCCGTGGAATGAATATTGATTGGGATTTGAACTGTTTTTTGTGATATTTTAAGTGGGAATTGAAGTGAAAATACTATTCTGTTTAGAGTAGTGGTATAAGTGATTTAGATTCTTGATTTTTGAAGCTAACATAACAGGTACAGTACATCGTTGTGCCTTCTTGGAACGATGGACTCATATTTAGTGAATTATATACACTATGCATTTGTTAAGTGATTTTGAGTTGAGATATGGGGCATTGCTAAACAGTCACCTTTGTTATCATTTGCAATACTATGTGTGTTCCTCTGTTGTATTGATGTCGAACTCTTACAACAAAACATAAGTTACACTTAGAACTACTTTTATCATTACAATGTTTTATTAAGAGCACAAATAGACCAGATAGAATACACACATAGCATCTAGCATCTTGTTCCATTCTGAGATGGCGCTCGCGTTTAATAGTCATAAAAACAATAGAGGGACTTTCAAGGTAGATACATTACTATCGAACCAGCGTCCTGACCCATTCTAAGATGGCGCTCGTGCTTGAGCAGTCATAGAAATAGTAAAAGGACATTTAAGCAGAAATATCACTATAGAACCCGCGTTTCCTTACTTGAGACGGCGGTGGCAAATTGATATTGGATTGTGCAGAGAATAGGATTCTGAGTGGACTCATACGTTTAAGGTATCCTCCTGTTAATGAGTCTGTAAATAATCTCTTTGAGTTAATGCTCATATATCCAGTATTTACATAGTGCATACTCTGTTTTGGTTTTGCAGCAGAGAATTTTCCCGTTACCTATATACACGAGTAAATTGAGCGATTGTGTGGTGACTCGCATCAGGATAGATGATATACTGAATGCTGCCCTCGAGACAGGTAGGCTGTCTCTCCTTAATTTTACATATATCGAAATATGTTAGTGAAGCCCGAAACTTAGCATATAATATATGTTACAGGTCCGGTATCCGAACTTGATCCGGCACTCCGAGAATCCTCCAAATTTTCACTTCCGACTTAAGCAGATTGACTCTGGCTGTAATTAACTTTTAGGTAAGATTTAGACTGTTTTCAGTAGGTACATTTACACTGTTTGACTTAATTGTCTGTGGCTACAGGGGGACCCAGCGCTATAACCATGGCGCCTGCTCCCCCTGAGCCACATTTTACTCCCCTTCGTTTCTGAATAATACATATGTACATATGTCTTTCAGCTAATTTACAGCTTACATGAATGTAAATATTTGGACTTAACTCCAGGTCCACCATTCAGGTTAGTGCCCTTTTATGCTGTTAAGGAATTTAGTACTCATTACTTAAGTATGTAATAATTGTATATCCCATTGAAATATGTTTGTAATTATTTGCAGGAGGAAGTTAGAGAGCCTTCACCCAATATAGATAACCTGAAGAAGGGCGTTTACCGCCCGAAACGCGTAGTTAAGAAGAGAAGACATTTGTAATACCAATAACATACAATTGAAGTCTACTCATATATTGGGACTTGATTTGATTTTTGGATATTTCTTTTGAATTTTGTCATGAGATGGTTACTATGTTTATGAAGTTGCTGTTGAAATACAAAGCACTTTAAGTTTTTTTGTTTACAGTTTACCAGAATTTGTACTAACTAAAGAATTAGTGTATGCTGAAATACCAATACATGTTATCTATATAAAAAGATATAAAAAGAAATAATGTACTGTGTACTTTACACAACTGCTTATTATTTGAATTATTTTTGATTTAAATATGCTCATTAAGGTTTCCTTACATAAAACTAAATTTTTGCAATACCGATTGCCTATTGCTGTGCCTCAGTTCATTCACCGTGTTTTTGCAGTGAATCTTCCCAGTTTCAGTATTTTCAAGTAAAGGTAGCACTTTACTCTCTGGGAGCACCTAAAGTTGTTTGTAATTAATTTACCAATCAAATTGACCTTAAAACTTAAATCTTAAATTTCTTAAATCTAATGGTGTGCATCTCTACACCCCATCCACTTGCCATCTGACCATAAAGGCTAGTAAATGTCAAATTGGTCAGGGAAAAGTGATCTACCTTGGACATGAGGTAGGAGGAGGTGAAATCAGGCCATTGCCTAGCAAAGTACAAGCTGTACAACACTGTGCCACCCCTACTACTCAAAACTAAGTGAGAGCCTTCCTAGGCCTCTCTGGTTACTATAGGAACTTCATTGAGAACTATGGGACCATAGCTTCTCCCTTGAATTTGATCTCCTCTCCCAAATTCCCTAAAAAGGTCAGGTGGAATGAGGAGTGCACTCAAGCCTGTGAAGGCCTAAAGAAAGCCCTTTGTCAAGCTCCTGTCCTAAGAGCTCCTGACTATAACCAAACCTTCATTGTGCAGACAGATGCTTCAAATACAGGTATAGGTGCAGTCCTTAGTCAACTGGATGAGAAAGGTAGGGGGCACCCTATTTGCTTCATCAGCAGGAAGCTAAAGGAACCATAAAAAAGGTGGGAAACCATTGAGCGTGAATGCTTTGCTATTGTGTGGCCATTGAATAAGTTTAGACCATACTTGTATGGATCTACTTTTGTGATTCAAACTGACCACCAACCCTTGAGATGGCTGATGCAAATGAAAGGGGAAAACCCAAAACTACTGAGATCAGCCTGCAAGGGTTTGATTTTATCATTGAACACAGGACAGGGTGTCACCACCAAAATTCTGATGGTCTCTCCAGGATGTTTGACCGACTGGAGTACAGAGATTAATCCAGGAGTGGATTAAATCCTCCTGACCCTTAGTCTGGGGGCGACGAGTGCTAGGGAGAATTCTCCAAATGTTCTAATTTCCCTTATCTTTTGAGACCCCCAACAACTTTGCTGGATTTCTAGGATTTGATTTTTTACCTGGGAAGAGTGTGAGCCTTTTTTGTGCGTGTTTTACTTTTGTGTTCTTTGGTTATGGAGTGTTAAAACAACTCCAGTGGCATCATCTTTTTCTGTGTGTCACACAGCGCCTTCAGTGCAGTGGCACAGGGGTGTCTTTTCAGACTCCCCAAAGGTTTAAATACATTCTCTGAGAATGGCTACTGTCTCTCAGGACAGGTAAAGTTAAATTAACTTTACTAGTCTCTTTAAATGTACTGACCCAGCACACCCTATCTTACTATAGAGTGCTGGAGGGGTTGCTTAGCTTCCTCTGAGTCTAAACACTCATCTAACAGTAACATTTTACCTTTTCCTACTTTAAATGGCTGGTGGCAGTGGTTTAGATTAACTACCGTGATTTTTTGCAACCACTAACAACGGTAGCTCAAAATCAGGGGTAGCCATGTTTTTCAATATGGCGCCCCAGACCAATCTGTAAAAACACTCTGGTCATCTTTTTTCGCCATTTCTTTTAGGAAAAGTCCTTCTTGTATTTAACTACGCGCCAAACCAGGTCTGGTCCCTTTGTTTGTGCCCTTTGGCGGGCTTCTGTGCTGAAGCCCTCCTCTAGTGCCAGAGTGTCTTGGGTGGACAGGATGTGAGGGAGGTGCCCAAAACTCCCTGCGCTTAGTCTCCTAGGGGACCCAAATGCACTCTGGTGTGATTTGCTGGCTGACTGTCCGGCAAGGACAACCACCCTGCTGAGTGATAGACAGCCAGGCTGAATGAATGGGGGAAAACTGTTTAAAAGCGGGTCTCTGGTACTTGGAAAGCAGAGTCGACCAATGGAACGAAAGAACCGAAGACGAGCTCAAGGAAGAGGACTGCTGCAACTCCTGGACGAACAATGAAGCCCTGCTGCAGGTCTGAATAGCCTGAAACTCCAATCGACAGAGAAGTCCTTCAAGGTTAACTTCTTCCCTTGAGTTTGGTGGGAACAACCAACCTGTAAGCCACCTGTACACCGTCCTATTCCGGTCGAATTTTCAGTAGAGTGCTGCTGAAAACCGGAGAGCCAAAGGGCCCGGAACAGTCAAAGGGCATAGACATATGTTGATTGCAGGGATGCAGGTCTTCAAAGGGGAGTCTGGAGACACCGGGTCTGGGGTGGCCATGTGGATAAAGGTCCCCATGCAAAAGAACCCTTTGTGGTGTACATGTTATTCGGCACCTTGATCGCTCCCATCCTCCCAGCCCCCTTGCGAGCACACACCTACAGGTGCGAACTGTCAGTGATAGCAGAGGGGGATGGATGTGAATGAGGCAAGTGCAATTGGCCCAGAACAGAGTCAAAGGTCACAGACATATGTTGATTGCAGGGATTGGGTCTTCAAAGGGGAGTCTGGAGACACTAGGTCTGGGGTGGCCATGTGGATAAGGGTCCCCATGTGAAAGAACCCTTTGTGGTGTACATGGTATTTGGCACCATGAGCGCTCCCAGCCTCCCATTCCCCTTGCGAGCGCATGCCCACAGGTCCAAACTCTCATTGATAGAGGAGGGGGATGGATGTGGATGAGGTGAGTGCAATAAGCCCGGAACACAGTCAAAGGACACAGACATATGTTGATTGCAGGGACGGGGTCTTCAAAGGGGAGTCTGTAAGCACCGGGGCTCGGGTGGCCACGTGGATAAAGGTCCCCATGCAAAAGAACCCTTTGTAGTGTTCATGTTATTCAGTGCCTTGAGCATTCCCATCCTCCCAGCCCACTTGCGAGCGCACTCCCACAGGTGTGAACTGTCAGTGATAGCAGAGGGGGATGGATGTGAATGAGGCGAGTGCAATAGGGCCGGAACATAGTCAAAGGTCGCAGACATTTGTTGATTGCAGAGATGGGTCTTCAAAGGGGAGTCCAGAGACACCAGGTCTGGGGTGGCCATGTGGATAAGGGTCCCCATGCTAAAGAGCCCTTTGTGGTATACGTGGTATTCAGCACCTTGAGCGTTCCCATCCTCCCAGCCCCTTGCAAGCGCACACCCACCGGTGCAAACTGTCAGTGATAGCACAGGGGGATGGATGTGGATGAGGCGAGCACAATAGGCCCAGAACACAGTCAAAGGACACAGACATATGTTGATTGCAGGGACGGGGTCTTCAAAGGAGAGTCTGAAGACACTGGTTCTGGGTTGACCATTTGGATAAGGGTCCCCAATGCAAAAGAACAATTTGTGGTCTACATGGAATTCGGCACCTTGACCGTTCCCATCCTCCCAGCCCACAGGTGCGAACAGCCATTGATAGCGCAGGGGCGATGGATGTGCATTAGGGGAGTACGATAGGCCAGTAAATTTGTTAAAGCCCACCAATCTTTTCCTATACTCTTAGATGTTTGGACGTGTTGTGGACTTACAAAAAATGTCTAACAACTTTTCATATTAACTCATTTTGAATTTTTTTACTTAGTTCAGAAAAGTGGATGCGAATGACACTACAAATTATACTGCTGCGGTCGAGGTACTGTCTGGATAAATCCACAGAATTGTCCGTGGTCACTGGGGAATTCATCATGAATAGCTCGAACCACACAGACAGGTATTACTCGTCGAACGCGAAATCCCAGTCTTCCATGAATCCACCATGTAAAGTCATGATATGCCACAAGTCTGTACTACCTGTGTAAGAGATACAGAAATAGTTTACTTGAATTAACCAAATGATTGCATTTTTTTTCTTTGCACTACCTTGTAAAATATAGGGCATTCCTATGCTTAAAAAGTACCTTTTTGTGCAAAGTACTGACAGTACTTGTGATTTCAAGTAGGGATCAATTGGAAATGTGAACACACATTCTAGCAACAACAGTTTGGGAGATACGTCCAAGTAATTTATTCAATTTACAGAAGAATTCTTTCGTCAGTGATCTGTCGAAGTTATATTGATGTAGGGGAATATAGCCGTCTCATTCCTCAAACACACAAAGCATTGTGAGAAACCAAATTGTGTCTCACCTACTAGTCCCCGGGGATCTCTCTCTCAGGTGGTCAGGGCAAGGCCATCACCTTTGGTTCTAGACCCTGGGGGTGGACCAGTGTGGGAGGATCACCTGTGTGAGGTGTTTTCAGGGGGTGGCGGTGAGGCCGGCGATGGTGATACGCAGTATTTCCCCCTTTTTTGTACACCTAATCCATCATATCTTTTAGGATTCTCTGATGTCCCAACCCCCCCTTTCTACACAAACACTGGGCGAGGAAGAGAGCAACTGAGAGTAACAAGACTAACTCTTATACATCACACAGGACATGTCCTGTTAATTGGGTCACGCAAAGTCAGGCACTTGATTTTAAGTGCATACATCTGATAACAATTAACTCTCCTCACACGGTAAACGGCGGAACCTAGAGACACACTCTGAGCAAGGTGGAACACAAGTAAGAGCAGAATCTACGGGGCAAAGCCAAACCTATTGGAGCAGAACGACTGACCAAGGGACGAGAGTAGCTGGTTGAGAACCCCAGGAGTTCCCTACAGGAGGTTGCTGCCTCCAAAAGGCCACAAAAGATACATGGAGAAGGCTGATCCCAAAGTAGAAAGCTACATTGTGTTTCAACAATGCCAGTGACCCTCCCGGGTGAACAGCAGAGTTCAGGAGGCGAGGCCAAACCTCTGGTACTAACCTTGACCTTGACAGAGCCCGGTGCGTTCTAAGGAAAGATCGAAGTTGCAAGTGAAGGCTGCACACATGTGGATGAGATGCAAAGAAAGGGAGACCTGTGAATGAACTTTAAAGTATGGACAGCTGTCAAATCAGCAAAACTGAATAACGGAGTGGTCTGGCGAAAGGAAGTAGCCCACTCGAAAGTCTGTCTCAAAGGTACATTGTTTGTAGCGATAACGTGAATGAAGTGTAAAAGCAAAGTGATCAAAATTAATCTAGACAGAAGGGCAGAGTAAAAAGCTGAACATTGAACTATGAGTCGAAGTGGTCCTGCAGAGGTCTGTAGAGAAAGCCACGCACATTAGAAAATCTTCGACCTCTGGAAACGGTCTGAGCCCGACTGAGGGAGACGTGAAGTGTAATAGGTTTGGGGAATGGAGCCCCCTGCAAATACTGTTGAACATTTGTTGCGAAAGGTCTGAGCACGACAGAAGGGGACCATTGTGAATTATTGTTTTGAAAGGTCTGAGCCTGACAGAGTGGGCCAATGTGAACTTTATTTTGAAGAGGTCTGAGCCTGACAGAGGGGGACCGGTGTGAACATTTTGGTGAATGTTGTTTGGAAGACTGGAAAGAGAAACTTTAACGTGGAATGCCAGGCGGGCCTCAATACATGTTTTGATCTGTATTTGTATTGAAAACCAGAGCCAGAGTGTGTCATCCTGCTTACGGGGACCACCTTACTCTGTGCTGTCTAATGTGGGGTTGAGAGCTGATTCAGCCACATTTATTCTTTATATTTCAACACTGCTTTTCCTTTACATACATAGCTCCTTCATAGACTTTTTTACAAGAGATAGGGCAGGCATTGGGTTTTGTTAGCATAGGCCATTCTGATTTGATGGACGCAACAAGGACTTTTCCATTTATTATTTGATGGTCGAGACTACTCCCATCCTAGTTTTAGGGCAAAATAGGAGTTTTTCCAAATCCAGAAACTTTAATAAAGGTTTTACAAATTGCACCTTTTGTGTCAGTGTCATACTTGTGATACCATGCCTCCCCTACAATATATAGAGTGAACTTACTTGTTACTTGCATTACGAGGGAGAACTGTAGCTCAAGGTTTGTGCATAAGGGCCATCATTGTTCGTAAAATGGATCTAGTAAGGCAGGCGGCCATGAAGTCATGCAGCTTGATAATGCATAGCAATGGTGTGTCTTATTCGGCAATGTAGGCCAAGCAGCCAGGGTTTTCTTTGCAACCGCAGTTCTCTACCAGAGTAGGCATAAACTCACAACAATGGCAGGTACACCAGGTGAAAACGTTTTCCCTTTTGACTGGGTTCAGGCTCAGGTGATTGATCCTCATGACCTTTATCTGATTCCACATCGTCTCGACTTTTTTCTCTTTCAAGGATTTCCGCCTGTGAATATTCAGGCTCATACAGGTAGGGCTGAGTTGTTGCCATGGATCCTGAATACTGAAGAAGCACAGAATCAACAGTGAGGTAAATAAATAATGTTTTTGTTTGTACAGTAAAGAAAAGAGGGTTTCTATTAACATTGAATCTTAAAGAATGAAAAACGAATAAACAGCCATGTTACAAAAAGACATTGTGAAAAGATAAGATTAATAGGCTCAAACGTTAAAGGTTTGCAAGGACAAATGTTTAAATATGGTTTGGTAAAGACATTTGTTCATGATATGAGAAATGAAAAGCGATTACTGAGTTCATTCATTTTTGGCAGTATAAGTACCGGTTCTCAGTGTGTCATACTTGGCAGATAGCTGAACAGAGCAGTAACAAGTCAGGGAAGCTCAAAATGAAATACACTGACATGCAGGAAAAAGAAATTCCAACGTTGTGTGATCAGAAAGAGTTTCTTTACACTTGTCGAGGAACGAGGTGTCTTGGCATTTCTAAGGAGACATGTAAATAGATTGTGCACAGAGGACGTTGACATGAGACGTGCATTGGCCTTGTGAAATGGGGCGTGAGCATCTAGTGATGTCAGCATTACGAGCAGGTGATCTGAATTAGTGCCGCAAGGGCACTTGAACTTAGGGCAATGGATCAGCTGACACGATTAGCATAAAATGGTGGTCCAAGACCCGTCGTTTTCATAAGTGTTAAAGTGAGAAAAACTTGGGTAAGTTGCATTGGAATGTTTTTCAATAACAATCGATGTATGATCTAAAATACATGGCCAATCGATTGGGCCAATGAATTTCTCACTGAACTACCCCTTTAATCATGGGACTCAGTCATCTCCAGTATTTCCCAATTGCTGTCTTCCCAGGCAAAGTTAATCCTGCAGCAATTTCCCACAGTGGCACCGAGATAAGGTTTAGGCAGCTGTCTCAGGATTCACACAAATGGTTTTTAGGAAAGCAGGTCCCTGAAGATTTTTATGCAACCCTCCTTTTCTGGCTTGTGCAGCCACTGTTTTGCCTCTTATCCCCATTCCCAAACTATTAAGATCAGGAGGTGTTAACTTATTAGCCTTCAATTTTCATTGGACCACTTACGGTCCACTACTCCCCAAGGTTCAACCCCTCTCTGCCGATAGGCCCTTGGAGTTCTATGGTTGAAATGATGCGAAGGATGAGTACCCCCACCAAAGTTACCAGTTACACTTTTCAGATTTCTCTCACAAATAAACATTATAATATATAAATATTTGTGTCCCCCTAATAATGGCAGACTTATTACACATATTTCTGTTTCGGCAGGATACTGCATGTGAGAACTGTGGTTTTTCACCATTTACACACAGATTATAATAGTTATGTTAATAGTCATGAATGTGAGATTTTCTACCTACCTATCTAATGTAATAAACTGAGAAGTAGGTATAGGGCACTAGAAAGGGTAGCTCACTGTGCTGATCTTAAAGCTAAATGTGATACCCTGCTGCTTGTGATGTGGTTAAAATGGAATGGTGCCCTTCCACCTCCACATAGTATGTTCAGAAGCAGAATTTAAGCCCTGCTCACCTGTGCACTGGGCTACTGATTCATTCAATGTGAAGAGATTGAAGGAATAATGGATTTAACCCAAATAATTCAACTTATTGGTGCTGTATTTATTGAGAGATGTCAGCCAACATGGGTTTAACCCCTCCTGGGTCTTTCTCAAGGCTGTGAATTACATTGTGACAAGTACCATGTGTATGAACATAGATTTAACACCCAAATTAGTGAGTCCCAGATTGTTGTAAGAATGTGAGGTGCATCATATGAGGTGTCAGGTGAGCACAGTACACAATTTCCATAAAAATATTCATTTGATATTTACAGTTTTTATGTAGATACACATAAGTATTGTACCTGCATAGGTGTGCAATCATCAGATCACAATTATTCCACATATTTAAAATTCATGAGCAAACAATGGTTAGTTATGAGCGAGGGAGTGTGCCAGGGAAGGAAAGGGGAGAAACAAAGGATCATGTTTAACTCAATGCATGGAGGTTGATGTACTTGTGGTGTTGTTAGTGTATGCTAGGGTGATCCTTGTCTTACCGTGAGGTATGATTAGGCACTCATTGCTGGGAGGGGATTACATGAGGTCCAGAGGGATCTCTGCTTTTTTAGGCCCTGTTTGGGCTGGATACTAGTTTTATGTGTCCTGGTTGGGCTGGTTGGAGCTGTCTCCAATGGGTGACTCAAGGTTGCATGCCAGTCGGTTGATTGGTTTGTTAGCAATTGTATTGGAGAATGAGAATTTGTTGTGAGGAGTTGTTAGACCTCTTGGAACCCAGGATAACAAAATTAGCTTTGCGTGCATCCCAGGTAATTGATTAAATTCAAGTGAGTGTATTTGACCAGTCTAATTGCCAGTGGAGTGTGGTGGTGTCCTGCGCAGATTTGTATAAATGTTGGTTGTGCTTATGTTTACAGGAGTGCTAAGTTCTTTCATTCAGTAAGGCATTTAAAGGCATTTAAAATCAGTGGCTCCTTTGGGTAAGGCTTAAGTGAATCCTCTGCAGTAAATTGCTGTGCAGGGCATTATTGCCCGTGGGGGATATACAATGTCTGTGGCGTGGAGAAAATTGATTTCTGCATGCAGTGAGTAATGGCACTCAATATTGAGTGTCCTCCTTGTTTAGTTGCATGGCGGCCTTAAATGGATCTAGTTAGAATTACCTGATCCACTCTCATGCGCGGCATGTGACCGGTGGCCGTGCTAAATCATATTACACATTTAGTTTACATAATTTCATTCTTCATTTTTCTTGGTGAGATATAATATTCCTTGATTGATGAATCCAATTATTGTCAGCGTGATCATGCCTCTATGTATTAGGTGAGGGATTGGGTTCTGTGATTGCTGTGCTTCTATAAAAAATGTAGTGGCAGACGCCATGGCACTGTGATGCATGACCAGGTTTTGTTGTTGTAAATTAGTAACATGGCCAAGAAAATGTAAATTCTAGGAGCATATAAATTGCCATTACTACTCATAATAAAATATTATTGGCTCAATACGAGAGCACTTCTTTGGTGGAATGCTTACCCGTTAGCACAGTCGGGATTGTGGAGCAGCGGATGCTGTCATGGCGATCTTTCGATGCCCACCACCATGTTTGCTCTCGAGTTTTATAATACCCCATTTGCATGATGATGTGGCAGTGAATGCCAGCTGGTTCTGATTAGCGGGCCAGCTGATTGGATACATCAGCGTGCTGGTATTGAATTAAGCCTGTATGTTTTCAGGTATTTCACTAACTAATGTGAGAGTTGGTTTGTCAATGCTTTTGTGTGATTCTCTGATGTGTGCTTGCGGTCAGCAGATTCCCTCAACATTTTCAGAGCCTGCTTGTTGTCAGGCCGCCGTGTTGTATAGCAGTATATGTCATGAATGCATTATTCTAGGAATTGGCTACTAATATTTGCCCAATCTCTCTATTTTGGGAGGTATTTGGTGAAGTGGAAGACAATGGTTGGCGCATTGTGGCTAATGGTGTTATCTAATTGGTGTGTGCCAAAGCTGGTTGATGGGGGAATTTTAGAAGTCTTGTAGGGGTGATCATGTATGTATGCCACTAGGCACCATAGGTATAGCCGGTCCGATAGCACAGCAAGTAGGGCACTCTTTGACATCCATGTAGAGCCTGCTGATGCAGGTTCGAATCCCGGCAGGACCAAACTCAGCCTTTCATCCTTCCGAGGTTGATAAATGAGCACCACACACCATGGGTAATAACAAGCAGGGCTCAGATACCTGAGGGCTCACAGCGCTATATAAATGCAAAATTATTATTATTATTATTATTATTGTTACAATTGCACACTCTTTTCAATTACTTAGGAATGAGTATGGAAAGGGTAAGGTAGCAGGGAATACTTTTATGGTTTCAAGGAAATGCAATGATGGAAAAGAATGCAACACAGGAATAACCTTGATATGATTTCAACAAAAGACAATGTAATCACTTTTCCCCGATGATTTTAAAACAAACGCATAATACTTTAAATGTGATTTGCAAAGAATGTAAAAATATGCAAAAATTATTTTAATTCCCGATAGGAGATTCAGGGTACGTGATAGCTACTTAAAATTGGATCAGGTCAACCCTATCAGTGATTCATGAGGGAAAACGGATTTCAGCAGTTGTGAGCAAAAGATGGCTATTTTGACAGGAGCTAATTTTTCAATTCATGGCAATTTAGTCACGTGCGTCGAGAGCGATTACGGAATAACTATAAGGAATAGAAAGTTAGCTTTAAAATGAAAGTTAAATCTTGTTCCTAGCATGTACGGATCAAAAGATACGGACGAGTTTGTGGAGGTAGTTTCTCTAAATTAAAGTAAACTTCAGAATGACAAAATGACACATTTACAGCTTTGAAATGACAGAATGAACACACAATTCCTATGTTGCAGTTCTGGACAGGTTAAAATGGTTTAATCAGATTATTTTAGACTAAGAGATTAGTTCTGGCACAGTTCTAGCTGAGTACTCACACTATAAATTTGAAATAGGCCGTCACGGTCTGGTCAGGTTTGGACTGGACTCCTGGCGGGTGGTTCTGAAGTCACATCTCTCTGGGTCAGCTCTGCTCTGCTGGTCTGGCACTCGGCACTGCACGGCGGTCTGGATCTCTGGTTCTGCTGGTCTGGATCAAGTGGATTCTGGATACAGCACTGCTTTCTGGGTACTGGCACAGGCACAGGGTTCTAGCCAGAATCAAACAGCTCAGCCCGGCTGTTTGAATAATTTGCAAAAGATGTTGAGGCCTGCTGAAAAAGGATTCAGCTGGTGGTTCAGGCCTCTCTGCTACAAGTTCTGAAGTCTGGATTCTAAGTTCTGGAGATCGTCCTTCTGGATATTGTCTGGTCCGGCAAAATGCTACCACCCAGAACATACCATAGAGTCCTAACACCTCTTAAAATGTGCACAGAAAAATCACAAGAATAATGATATTAATTATATAATTTTGACAAGTCTGTACTATGAATTATCCATCTTTTTAAAATTATGCTCTGGCCCAGAGGGGTGTGGTTTCCCAAAGCACATGGTGGAATTTCTGGTTTGTCCACTTTCTCCAACTCGGGTTGCTCACAGAGGCACTGCTCCTCCCAGTTTCTTCCAAGAGGAAGCCATTTATGACCCCCCCCCTAATTTAACATTTGCCTTAGCCAAGGAAAGCTTATTGTTCTGTTTCCCTGCTCCCAGGTGCTCCTCCCCTGATTCAATCAGAGAGGTGTAATCTCCTTTTGGTGGGAACAGCAGAAGGCAGCCAGGCCTGCAAATGCAGTTGCTGGGCAGGTTTCAACTCCTGTCGGGGGTAGTTGCCGGGCAGAATTCAATCTCTTCAAGCCAGGCTTCAGCTAAATGTCACTTTTGTTCCAGTTTTCTTCATTCAAATCAAACTTACAATTTTTACACATGCAGCTAGAACGCTGATTCTAAGTTCAAGACTGTGACCTTTAAACAGTTGCAACCTATGTGACACTCAAAAGTAGGTCACTCATTTATTTTAAACATTTCGAATTTTAGTGGTTTTAAATCCAATTTCAGTTAAGCTGCTGACATCCACAGCTCAGCCAGTTTTGTTATAAACATTGTTTTGGGCTCTTCATCTTTCCAGATTTTGTATGCACACAAGACTACATTCTGCCAAATGTCTGCTGGTGTTCAGTGAGATTGTTGAACATCTTGCAATGTTTAAAATAGGCATTTTTAGCTTGCATTTTAGAGAAACAAAGGTGATTTCAAAGCGCTTTTTGAGCTAACAGGCACTGCTGTTTTTCCTTTGGCACCACGTTTCACTCATGGCGCTTTTGGCCCATCACGCTCGCACTGATGGGTGGCAGGTTAGGCGACCAGTTTGGTGTGCGCAAAACTGCACGGTTTTCCTGGATTCTTGCGCAATGTGGGCTTTTCGGCCATCTTGGATTTTCTAAGCCCACAGCACCAAATGTTGTAGCCTAATAATTCAAACGTGGGTCAAGACACCAGACAAGCCCCCCCGCCCGACTGCACTTTGATTTCGAGTCGAGGGGGAGTCGGGTGCAAAGGATGTTTTGATCCACGCGCTGGGATGTCCGCATCATCTTCTTCTGATTCTGTAGATGGCAAAGTCCAGCATCTTTTCCTCCATCACGGTGGATCGATTGGTTCTCCTCGCCGGTCCTGATGGGAGTATTGGGTGGTACCCCGGGCTCCTCGGATCTTTGCCCCCGTCCCTGGGTCGTCCTCCTTGGTCAGTCTCCATGGTTTATCTCTCCTAGGATGACAAAGCAAAGCGGCAATACCTATTCGTAGACATTTCTGCCCCACTATCGATATAGTGGGGCGGCATATACATTTTATAAATCAAGAGACATTTGCATTCTCATTTTAAAAAAACAAGATATAATCAGGAGACATTTGCATTCAAGAATCATAATATTTTAGAGACTATATGTGGGATATTTTAGGGTTGGAACTGAATTACTCTGGAGCGGCCCCCTCTGGTATTGCAGGGAACTCCTCCAGTTGCTGCAGAGTGTGCCTGGGATGGCAACACTTTAACTGATTTATATGGACCCACTTGTCTTCCCCTTCCGCCAAACTAACTTTGGGGATTCGGATCTTGTAAGCGACTGGGGAGATCTTGTCTACAATTTCAAAAGGTGCCTTCCATGTAGGCAAAAATGTTCGCTGTTTGGCCTGTTTCCTTTGGAAATTGTATAGCTAGACCCGGTCTCCCACATTGTATTCTTTCCTGGTAGTTTTCAAATCGTAATGGGTCTTCATGCTATCAGCTGATCTTTCTAGATTCCGATGAGCATAGGTAAAAGCATGTTGAAGGTGATTCCTTAAATTCTCCACATACTCATGAGTTGTGGAGGCATTTATCAATGTCTGGTCTTGGGTCCTGTAGAGCAAATGCTAGGGAAGCACCATCTTGCGTCCAGTCATCAGCTCAAATGGTGACATTTTAGTTGCAGATGAAGGGGTAGGTCTGATGGCCATTAGGACCAGAGGTAATCGGATATCCCAACTTGGCCCAGAATCTGCCACAAACTTTTTTAAGATGCTCACAATGGTTCTGTTGTATCTCTCCACTGCACCAGAAAAGGCTGGCCGGTAAGCAATATGTAGCTTCCTTTTAACCCCCAGTATCTCCCACATCTTAGTCACTACTTCGCTGGTGAAGTGGCTACCTCTGTCTGACTCAATCCTTTGGGGTAGACCAAAACGCGAAAAGATGTGGTTGATCATCAGGGCAGCTGCTGTTTCTGTCTTGCAGTTTGGGGCCGGGAGACATTCCACCGATTTGGTAAATAAGCATGTCACCGTCAACATGTACTTATTCCCCCTAGAGAAGCGAATCACGGGGCCTATGAAGTCGACTTGCAAATCTGACCATGGCAGTGTCATCCCCCTCTTTTGGAGAGGCGCACAGTGTGTGAGGGATGTTGGCTGAAATTGTGCACACACAAGACACCCCTTCAAGTATTGGTTGAGGTCCTGCCCCATGTGTGGCCAGTATGCAACCTCTCTTAAGATCTCAAGTGTTGTGTGAAACCCCCTATGACCGGCGGTGGCCGCATCATGGGTGTGACTTAACATCAGGCTTCGGAATGAGGTAGGGACCACCCACTGATCATGGCCAGCTTGGGATTTCCTTACCAACAAACCGTCTTGGATTCGGAACATTTTTGGACATTTCATCCACACTCTAAGATCCTCTTTCCCAATGTAATCGGTATCCGTCAGGGGAAAGTTCTCAGGGTCCTCAATGTGTTGGTAAAACTTACCAATTATTGGATCCCCCTTCTGAGCTGTAATTAAATCAGCATCTGGGGTCTCCTTACTCCATTGTGAAGTTGAAAGATCATTGTGAGCATTCGTCTGGGACCTAGTGATAGCAGTGACGTGGATCTCCCCCAACAGGGACTCAATCTCTATTAGATCCCCTTGGATGGCCCCGGTTTTGGCCAGCTGATCAGCTAAGTCATTTCCAGTTTTGTCTGGTCCCTCTACTTTGAAATGACCCTTGATCTTTTTCCAGTAGATGGTCATCCCATTCACGTTGACCAGATCATCAATGTTTTGAATTAACTTCCCATGTTTCAAGGGTTTGTTATTAGTACATAACATGCCTCTGGTTTTCCAATTAACCAGGTGCTCCACGAACCCGTTCCGTACATAATCTGAATCTGTGATTATGACCAGTTCGTGGAGTTGATGTTGGACAGCAGTGAGGATGGCTTGATACACAGCCATCAATTCTGCCACCTGACTACTTCGGGGACCAATTTTGTATGCAGCGGAGGGTTCTGGGGACTCATTCACCCATGCATTCCCTACGCCGGCCACAAGTTCTTTTTCCCCGTTGTTGTCAACATGGTAAGAGCATCCATCCACATAGACACTGGGCATTCCCTCACACGTGTCTTTTTCAAAGACTTTGTGTGGGGAATTAAGGTATGCCTCCATGTTGTCCTTGATTTTTAGACTTTCGTCCTCAAGACAGTTTTCTCTGGCACAATCATGCAAGTCAGCCAGACTTTGCGCGAGGGGACTCTTCTTGTTTTGGCCATATCTGACCTCCACAGGAAAGCCTTGCATTGACAGAATCCGGGAAGTAATTCGGGAATTACTCACATTTCCGGCCCGGATTCGGTCACTTTGAAGATATTGCAGAGGCTGGTGTGGAGTCTCCACTATGATGTGTTCCCCCTGGATAAATGGGCGGTAATTCTTCAGTGCCCACACCGTTGCCAGGAGTGCCTTCTCACAATCGTTGAATTTTTCCTCCACAGAGGATAAAGTTTTACTCGCATAGGAGATTACTTTATTGACCATGTCATGCTTTTGATATAATACTGCAGTCAAGCATGTATTAGAGAACCCTGTCTCCATGAAAAACTCCTTGTTTCTGACAGGGTAAGCTAGGCAGGGCGCTTGTGAGAGGCTTCATTTGAGCTGTCTTACTGCCTCGGATTGTTCTGGACCCCATTCCCACTTGACCCCCCCCTTCAAGAGATGAATCAGGGGTCTGGTGATCTCTGGGAAGCCCTCAATGAACTTTCTGCTGTAATTAGTCAGTCTAAGGAGGCTCCTTAGTTCCCGCAGAGTTGTGGGGTCTTTCAGTTTCTGGAGTGCTTCCACTTTCTTTACCTGGGGACAGAGACCCTGAGGAGTAATCTCATGCCCCAAGAAATTAACACGGGTTCTACACCACTGTGCTTTCTGAAAGGAAAGTTTTGCTCTGGCGGCCCTCAACTGGGTCAGAACATAACGGATCTCCGCTATATGTTCCTCCACAGTTGAACTTTTGATGAGGACATCATCTACATAAGCCAGGTTACCCCTCGCACCCAGGTCGGGCATGGCCTTGTGTAGGAAAATGTTGAACTCATTGCCGGAGTTGAGGTATCCGAAGGGAGTCCGGGTCCATGTGTACTGCTGGCCCCCGAAGGTAAAAGCCAGTTTGTATTGGTCCTAACTACTGACAGGCACGGTCCAGTATCCATTGGTCAGGTCTATTGCATTGAATACCTGTGACCCCTGGATCTGGGCTAGCCCTTGGTCAATGTAGGGAAGAGGCCATCGGGAAGTATGGACCCGTTTGTTGAGCTCCCTAAGGTCGGCGCAGAGTCTCCACTGGCCGTTTGGCTTCAATATTCCCAGCAACGGATTATTGAAGGTGCTGTGTACTGGACGGATTATTCCCCGGGACTCAAGGTTCTTAATTATTTCAGTAAGGGACTCCATTGATGCGAGAGGCAAGCGATATTGCTTCACAACACTGGAGTCATGCCAGGGTCCGTGGGAATTGTTGTTGTGTGGATGTCGGTGCGACCACAGTCATATGTGTCTACCGCAAAGAGATCTTGGAAATCCAAGAAAACTTGTTTCAACTTTTGCTTCTGTTCCAGAGTCACACAGGCATCAGCTAGGTTGACTCTCTCTTCCACCATCTGCCTGAAGCCTGGAAAGACGTCTGGTTTTGCTATCTCAGCGGCCTCCTCCAGCTGGGTGGAGAAGTCCCTGGTCAGAGTACTGATTTGGACTGGAGGCTCCAGGTGGGAAAGGCAGCCCTCATGGACCTGGAAAATCACCTCATCCCTCCTGAAGTCACAAGTCACATCTTCCTTACCATAAGGGCAGGAAGTGTACACCAGGAAGTTCCCCCCATGCCGGGTAAAGATCCTGTCTGGTGTTGTATTGTCATCACTGTCACTATCAAAACAGTCCTTGGGGATTGGTCCTTACAGTTCATTTCCTAAATCAATGGAGAAATGTCAGTCATCAACCGCCATTCCAATAATGGTGCCTGCGGCTAGAGTGATACTGTTTAAGTCACTGTTATCCACCTCTATTGGAATGGTGTCATGTTCTATGTTGACTAATGGTGTTGGGTTTACCCCCAACCCTTGCTGTTGGAGAGCAGCATTTAGATGAATATAAGCATCAGGGTTTTTCAATGGTTGTCCTCTTTTAAATTTCACTTCCAGGGAGAATTTTTGGGTCCTTTCTGGGATGGTGACTTCCTCTTTAACCTGAATTTCAACTGCATAAGGTAACAATTGAGCTGACCTAAATGCTTTTTCTGGATCATCAAAGCCCATGGGATTATCCGCTAATCGGGACCAAGCTTTGAAGTTTATTAGGTCCAAACTAATGGCAAAGCGATTGAGAATGTCACTGCCTAAGTAAAAGACGGCAGTGACATCTCGCACGACCCAACAATTATGGACTATGCTCTTGTTGCCAATGGAGATTTTGAGCATACACCTGCTTGGCAGATGTTTGTAATTGGGTGTTTCCAGATCCATTTCCCATTTGTCTATCAGTTTGAATGTGGGAATGGCTGGATCTTTTGGGAGTTGGCGGAACATGGCCTCGCTGATGAAGCTCTTACCGTTGTTCACACACACTCGGGCGAGAACAGAGTCCTTCCCTTCATTTAACTGAACGGGGATGAGCAACTGCTCTCCAATTTGCTGAATATCAGCCAGGCTATGAGCTGATTTCACATCTTTCTGGACTATCGGAGTGGGAGTGTCCGATTGTGGATTAGTAAAGAACTCCAGAGTGTTTCCTTCCAGTGTGGAATACCACCTTAAACTGGAAGGAAGGTTGATTTTCAGAAATAGAGAGGACCCCCCATCACCAGTTTGTTGTCCTACTGCTATTACTGTCACGTCTGGAATTTGGTTGTTCTGGAAGTGAAATTCCACTTGATCAGATTTTTGTTCAATCATGTGGGAGGTGCCGTTTAAACTAACATGGTTGACACTCTGCTTTCATTTTATTGGTCGGCTAGTCTGGGTCCAGAGGACCTTGTTTACGCAATCTATTAGGGGTGACAACCTTCTCAGGAGGTCATTCCCTAGTAAACAAGGGGTGCCCTCTGGAGTCACTACTATGACCGGGTGTTTCACCTTGTGTCGCCCAATTTTGATGTCCAAATCTGCAGTCCCCTTGACGGGAATTTCCTTCCCGTCAAAGTTCTGAAGTTGTCCAGGAAGAAAGGTGAGAGGAATACGGTAATTATCCGCCCTTCCTGCATTTAGTTCATCAAAGGCCCTTTTGACCAAAAGGGTAGCTTGGGATCCAGTGTCCACCGGTGCCAAAATTGTACCCTGCCCCTGTACTTGTACCGGGGCATAGTATCTTCCCTCCTTCTCCTGAAGGGGGCACAGATAATGCACATTTATGGACAAGTGGTGGGCTAATTTTTTGGTTTTGGACATTGAGAGAGAAGAGATTTGGGCAGAGTTCGGCAGGGAGTTTTGGGAATCTGAAAGAAAAAGTTGGCAATCGGATATTGATGCGGTTTTTGGTTCCCCTGGTTCCGGTTCTGGGCCGCCCCCCCTTTTTTGGAGGCAGTCACCAGGATGGGTTTGAACCAGGGGTTTTCGGTATTGTTGGTTCTGGGGTAGAATGATGGGCGGCGACAGCTCAATCCCCACATCTACACAGTCTATGGATGCGGTTTTGGGTTCCCCTGGTTCCGGTTCTGGGCCGCCCCCCCCCTTTTTGGAGGCAGTTACCAGGATGGGTTTGAACCAGGGGTTTTCGGTATTGTTGGTTCTGGGATAGAATGATGGGCGGCGACAGCTCAATCCCCACATCTACCTAGTCTGGATTGGAATCCCTTGGAACCCATTTTTCCTTGGGAGGAGTTCCTCCATCTCTGAAGGAGAAGATCCTTTTCCCAGGATCCTCTGAGGATCCCTCTCCCTCAAATTGGAAGATCTGTACCTCCTCCACAGAATGGGTCTGTGTGGGTCATTTGTTTCTCCTACCTCCTGTCTGCTCCTTGGGTGGCAGACTTTCAGGGGTAGGAGATTTTGTTTCTGGTTCCTGGGTTTCCAGGGGCTGTTTACAAGTGGGGAAGGAAGCTTCCTCAAAGGCTTTACACCCCCCTTCCCCTTGTGCCTCCTCCCTGGGAACCGGTGGGTTATCGGGGTGCTGCCGCCATCATTGTTCTGGAGCACCAGGCCCAGAGTTTGGTGCATTCTGTGCCGGCATGCCCATCTGAGGGTTCTGCTGAGCCCTTAGCACGTGACCCAGCGCCTGTGCCATATTTTGGATCTGGCGCTCAAGTTGGGAAACCCGCTCAGGCTGATACGGGGTTCTGTTTTCTCCCCTGGGCTGATCCCGGGAAGGGTAGCTATCCCTTCTCTGGTAGTACCCCGGGTTGGGAAGATTTGGGTACCCCTCCACCCTAGGCCTCCCCTCTCCTGGATTAGGTGGTCTGGGCTCAGGGAATTGGGGAAAGAAGGATGGATGATTTTGGGGCTGGAAGTTGGGTGGATACCTGGGGAAAAAGTTCTGCCCAGGGTTTGGTGAATTTCTGCCCTCCTGTGGGAAGTTAGGAGGGAAGTTCCTTGGGTTGGGTGCCTGGTTTGATCCCCCCACTTGGGCTGGAGGGGTCCACACATACCCCAGGATGGGTCGGTTTCCCTTGTAGCGGGGACTTACATAGTCAGGGGAGCGAGGGACCCCATTTGTGGGACTACCTCCTTGACTCCCTGTCTGTGACTGGCCCAAGGGCCTTCTGGGCTGAGAATTATTCGGTGCAGGCAGGGTTTTAGGCCCCCCCATCTCCAAATCTAAAATTGGGGCAACCTTTACCTCTGCCACCTTGGCAGCAGCAGGGGTGCTGGTTGATTTGGGGCTTTTCTGGGCATTATTTTATTTTCTATGGGCTTCTGCACCTCATAGATCCGGGTAGCCTGTTCAATGACCCAGTCTAGTGACCTTTTCTCATGAAAATCTCTCACTAGCTGGGTCATGATGTATTTGGGAAAGGCATGAAAAAACGTATTTACAAATTCTTTGCTGTCCGTGTGCACCCTTTTGGTAGTCTGCGCAAAGGTACGCTTCAATTCCTGCACAAATTCTTGTGGGGCCTGATCCTCCCCACATTGCAAATTGTAGGCTGCCTTGCGGGCCTCTTGGGGATTCCGGTGAACAGAAATTCTTTTCAAGATGGCCGCCCTATATGTGGACCATCTTGAATGGTTTTGGTCCTCCAGCCCCGCAAAGAAACTGGAGTATTCTGGGGAGAATGTCCACTTTACATATTGAATGCAGCTACTGCTGTCTTTCAAATGGAAAGTCTCCATCATTTGCTCATAAACCTCCAAGTGTTCCCAAACAGAATACTTGGCGTTCTTGTGATAAGGGGTGATGACACTCCTTATTGCCTTAATCTGTTTTAAGGGGTCCTTAAGCAAGGCCCTTTCGCCTTATTGGCCTTTTTGGTTCGGGTAACCCTGGTCCATTCATCCTCTGACTCAGAAGCACTGCTCCCAGAGGTGCCCGTCTGATCTTCCAGGTTTTCCCGGATTCTGTGAGCCTGGGAATGGTTGGCAGAATGTGGCGGCCTGGTTCCCTGTGTCCCGTTACGCTCAGAGGATCTTCAGATCCCTTCTTGCTGCCAGGATTTGATGGGTACCCCCCCACTGACCTAACTGGGCAGAGGTTTTTAGGATGCCCTTAGTGGGCCTACATTCCTTGGGTTCCCCACTAAATTGCACTGTACTTAGGTGCCCATACCCGGATGCCCGCCCATCCATTCCTGGGTGGTACTGGCCTATAAGCCCCATACTTTTGAATGGATGGTAATCTGCCATCCCCGTGGCCCTGGGCTCATGTGCGCCATGGGACATGGGTGTGGCAGAGTCCAAGGACTGGGAGAGATGAAGGCCTCTGGTACTAGGGCTTCTGAGGTTATGCTCAGGTGTTTCCCTTTCCCAGCGAACCTCATCTCTATCAGCCCCGGCTCCCTGTTGCCATGCAAGAGCCTGTGCTTTCAGTTCCTCAGTTAAGGCCTTACTAGACTATCAGCCTCTCCTGAATGGCTACCTGTTGCTGGAGCCCATCATTGTGCTGACAGAGAGCCTCATTCTCTCTCTGTGCCTCCTGGTTGGTCCTGGAATACTGGGCCAGTCTTTGCTGCAGGAGGGTTACCTCCTGAGTCCCATCCCTACTGGCCTGTTCCTTTCTTGCCAGAGCATCTTCCACCCTCCTGATGTGCTCTAACAAGTTCTGATGCTCTTTTTGGAGGTCACCCAGTCCCTGGAGGGCCAGGTGATTTTCTTCAATTTTTTCTTTTAATTGGCAGACTTCCTGGCCTAAGGTGTCCCATTCCGACTAAGAGCCTGCATCTGTGCCGCCAGGTCGTCCCTCTGCCTTTTAAGGGCCCCAGCTTTCTGGCGCTCTTCTTCAAATTCTGTCTGGGTATCCAGGTCTTTCAGAATCAGTTTGTTGCTCTCTGCCTTCTCCCTATCTAGATGACTTTGCAGGGTGGCTACCTGCTCTGTGCATGCCCTGTTAAAGTCTAGTTGTTGCTCCAGCTTTTTCTGGCTCTGCATTAGGGAGTCCAAACCTTCTTGGTACTCCTTCTGCAAGGCCAGAAATCTGGTATCCTGGTCAGACTTTTCCTGTTGCAGGATACCCATATCCTCTTTTATTTTAATTATATACTGCCTACTATCATTTTCTTACTCCTGTGCAGCCTCTGCTCAGAAGAGACCAGGTCGGATTGGGCCTTCTCTAATGCCATCTGTTGCCTATTTGCCAGATCTTGGCCTTCAGCACATTTGTCCTGTATGGCTCCCATATATAAATACAAATATGCCGCTATCCTGGCAATCTTGTTGTGCTCATCTTTGGCTTTAGGGGCCATAGATAGTTCACTCAGGGCCACATGTAATGGACCCTGACCTCTCCATATGTCTGACCCTGTTGCAGTGATCTGGGGTGCGATTGCCTGCAACCACGCCGCCTGGTCATATTCAGACCATTCAACTCTCACAAATAGTTTATGTAAGAGGTGCTCTCTAGCTATCTTGATGTCTACCAGTGTCATCATTCTGGAAATTGATTTCCTTCCTGACTTACATTTTATTTTGCAAAACAGACCGTTTCCTTAGAGCGTTCCTTTGAGGGGTGTTTTACAGCATAACACAGTGTGGTGATCCAACAGGATTTATGTATCCTATCAGTTAGCACACTGTATCAAGCTGCACAAGTGATAGATCTAATCCAGAATCCCCAGCTCGAGCCCCCACTCAGTTAATGACTTCAATCAAGCAGTCCAACTAAGTCAATGCCTGGTCTAGGATGCACAAGGGAAGCCCTTATTTATATATTTTTATGACAAGTTATAATCTGGATGATAAACTCTTATATAACGCCTCTCTCTTGGAATCCCCCTGTCCTCACTGAGCCAAGAAGTAGGTTTGTTTTGCAATTTAACAGGTTTATTGGAAAAATTAAACAATATATATATCACACTTTTATAAATAAATTAATATTTGATAGTACACTTATGAATGTAATGTTGATCAACAATGGGTAATGTTACAATTGAACACTCTTTTCAATTACTTAGGAATGAGTATAGAAAGGGTAAGGTAGCAGAGAATACCTTGATATGATTTCAACAAAAGACAATGTAATCACTTTTCACCGATGATTTTAAAACACAGGCATAATACTTTAAATGTGATTTGCAAAGAATGGAAAAATATGCAAAAATGATTTTAATTCCCATAGGAGATTTAGGGTAGGTAATAGCTACTTAAAATTGGTTCAGGTCAACCCTATCAGTGATTCATGAGGGATTATCAGAGGGAAAACGGATTTCAGCAGTTGTGAGCAAAAGATGGCTATTTTTGACAGGAGCTAATTTTTCGATTTCTTCTGTTTAGGCCTGTTAGAAAACTTAGAATCTTAGCTTTAAAATGAAAGTTAAATCTCGTTCCTAGCACGTACGGATCAGAAGATACGGACGATTTTGTGGAGGTAGTTTCTCGAAATTAAAGTAAACTTCAGAATGACAAAATGACACTTTTACAGCTTTGAAATGACAGAATGAACACACAATTCCTTTGATGCAGTTCTGGACAGGTTAAAATGGTTTGAATCAGATTATTTTAGACTAAGAGATTGGTTCTGGCACAGTTCTAGCTGAGTACTCACACTATAAATTTGAAATAGGCCGTCAAGGTCTGGTCAGGTTTGGACTGGACTCCTGGCGGGTGGTTCTGAAGTCACAGCTCTCGGGGTCAGCTCTGCTCTGCTGGTCTGGCACTCGGCACTGCACGGCGGTCTGGATCTCTGGTTCTGCTGGTCTGGATCAAGTGGATTCTGGATACAGCACTGCTTTCGGGGTACTGGCACAGGGTTCTAGCCAGAATCAAACAGCTCAGCCCGGCTGTTTGAATTATTTGCACAATATTTTGAGGCCTGCTGAAAAAGGATTCCGCTGGTGGTTCAGGCCTCTCTGCTAAAAGTTCTGAAGTCTGGATTCTAAGTTTTGGAGATGGTCCTTCTGGATATTGTCTGGTCCGGCAAAATGCTTAGCAAGAAAGTGGAAAGTGAAGTCTCTACCTGGGTTTCAGTGTTCCTTTTATGTCTTTTGAAAATGGGTGTGTGCGTGGGCATAACTAAGCCTGCCTGCCCCTCACAACTTATCATTGGCTAAGCTCTCCTTTCTCCCTTGATTGGGGGAAGGAATGGAGTGTCATCAGGCATCAATTTTATGGCATACAGAAAGAACACTCCCCTTGTCAATTTGCACACAAATCTATTTTTGATCCAAATACATATTTATCTATGTACCATTTTTCTAATATTATATGTCCAGTTAACATATTTTCTGTAGCACCAAACCATCCGATCCCTGTCTTTGTAAGATGTTGTGTCCACTTGTGACAGAATTCTGCCCTTTTCTTCAAGAACATAACCTCTAAACTTTTCCAGAATTCATACAAACATGCACAAGGAATATGGGCATCAGATGATAAAGTGTCAGATTTTTAACATGCAGACATTCGGAGTAATACCTTATTTTCCGCTACTACCCCCAGAACATACCACAGAGTCCTAACACCTCTTCAAATGTGCACAGAAAAATCACAAGAATAATGATATTAATTATATAATTTTGACAAGTCCGTACTATGAATTATCCATCTTTTTAAAATTATGCTCTGGCCCAGAGGGGTGTGGTTTCCCAGAGCACATGGTGGAATTTCTGGTTTGTCCACTTCCTCCAACTCAGGTTGCTCACAGAGGCACTGCTCCTCCCAGTTTCTTCCAAGAGGAAGCCATTTACGACCCCCCCTAATTTAACATTTGCCTGTGCCAAGGAAAGCTCATTGTTCTGTTTCCCTGCTCCCAGGTGCTCCTCCCCTGATTCAATCAGAGAGGTGTAATCTCCTTTTGGTGGGAACAGCAGAAGGCAGCCAGGCCTGCAAATGCAGTTGCTGGGCAAGTTTCAACCCCTGTCGGGGGTAGTTGCCGGGCAGAATTCAATCTCTTCAAGCCAGGCTTCAGCTAAATGTCACTTTTGTTCCAGTTTTCTTCATTCAAATCAAACTTACAATTTTTACACATGCAGCTAGAACTCTGATTCTAAGTTCAAAACTATGACCTTTAAACAGTTGCAACAGTTGACACTCAAAAGTAGGTCACTCATTTATTTTAAACATTTCGATTTTAGTGGTTTTAAACCCAATTTCAGTTAAGCTGCTGACATCCACAGCTCAGCCAGTTTTGTGATAAACATTGTTTTGGGCTCTTCATCTTTCCAGATTTTGCATGCACACAAGACTACATTCTGCCAAATGTCTGCTGGTGTTCAGTGAGATTTTTGAATATCTTGCAATGTTTAAAATAGGCATTTTTAGCTTGCATTTCAGAGAAACAAAGGTGATTTCAAAGTGCTTTTTGAGCTAACAGGCACTGCTGTTTTTTCCTTTGGCACCACGTTTTACTCATGGCGCTTTTGGCCCATCACGCTCGCACTGGTGGGTAGCAGGTTAGGCGACCATTTTGGTGTGTACAAAACTGCACGGTTTTCCTGGATTCTGGCGCAATGTGGGCTTTTCGGCCATCTTGGATTTTCTAAGCCCACAGCACCAAATGTTGTAGCCTAATAATTCAAACGTGGGTCAAGACACCCGACATATGGCTGCCACGCAACTTAATGAGGCGGACACTCAATATCGAGTGCCATTACTCACAGTATGCAGAAATCAATGTTCTCCCTGACACAGACTTTTTATTTCCCCCACGGGCAATAATGCCCTGCAAAGCAATACGCTGCTGAGGATTAACTTAAGCGTTACCCAAAGGGCCACTGACTTCAAACACCTTACTAAATGGAAGTACTTAGCACTCTTGTGGGACATAAGCACAATCTCCATGAATATCAATCAGTACGGGATACCCCCACACTATGCTGGCAATAAGACGGTTCAATTACCCTCTCTCGACTTTAATCAATTACCTGAGACGCACAGCAAGCTAATTTTGAGCCTGGGCTCCAAGGAGTCTAACGACTCCTCACAACGAATTCTCATTCTCCACAGCAATTGCTAACAAACCGATAAACTGGGTGGCGCACAACCTTGAGCCACCCATTCGACTAACCTCCAACTAGCCCAACCAGGAAACATATAACTGGTATTGAGCCCAAACAGGGCCTACAATAGCAGAGATCACTCTGGACCTCATGCCATCACCTCCCAGCAATGACTGCCTAATCATACCTCATGGTAAAACAAGGATCATCCTAGCTTACACTAACAACACAAGTACATCGACCACCATGCAATGAGGTAAACATGACCCTTTCTTTCTAGTCGCAAAGCAACTTCACCACAAATTCCTTTTGCTGTGGCCTCAAAGAGATTTAACTTTCAGATAGAGAGCCAAGCAGGTCTGTAATGCGGGAAGATCACTTGAGTGTTCTGAATAGAAACGTACAGTCATGCCTCTTGCCACTGAACTGCGTGGGTTAATGCGCCAGTCTCGGACGGCGTGACAGACTTGCTTCGAGCTTAAAATAAGGAATTGTAGGGCCTTATACGAATCGATATATCCCAGCTAGGATTTGTGGAGATATTGTGGAGCTGCAGGGACATTTTAGAGTTTTTAATAATTTGTAATAATTTTTAATATTTCGTTTAATTTTAATTGTAGTAATAACTGGAATTGTATTGAATTGTTTTGTTCCTACTGCATGTGTGGCTCGAACCACACACTACCAGAGAACAAATGCTGTAATTTGGAAAGCGTTTCTGATTCTAGCCACACAGTCCGTGTGTGCTACAAGTGCAAGACGACATTACCCATAATCACTGGCCTTGTCGCGGCGCAGATTCCGTCATTCCGGCCCGACACAGGCCTTAATTGACTCGCGTCAGCGCTTTGAGCTGACGCGAAGCCTGTTTCGGCCTGTTTGCGGCCTGGTTGTCGGCAGTCGGCAGAAAATGCTGCCATTTTTTATTTAGAAATTCAGATTTATTATACCCTTTAAAGGTAAGATTTTACATTTCCTCCCCTATTAAAGTATCGCAATGTATACCAAGGAACATTTGCAAGACTTGAACAATGGGAAGGGGAAAATTGACTAACGATCCCTGAATAAAATCAGAGCTCCTGGGATTGATAATAATACATTAAAAAGCGGAGATATTCAGAGTAAAAATGAGGAATATATATAACCTATAAGGCCGCATCAGTTAATGCACGATCAGCGGTGGCCCACGCCACAGAAGTGAGGGAATTTATTTTGGAGCATGATCTGGATATTATGCTATTGACAGATACATGGTTCTGGGAGGGGAGCCAATCAATGTTCCACACATTGGTCCCGGTTAATTACTGTATTTAGAAAATTGACCGGAAACAAAAAAGGGGAGGGGGGTATTGTGATTATTTATAAATTAACTATGATACTCTCCGATATGGTGAAACTAGATTGGGGAGAGGAGACACAAATAGGAGATTTTACCATTACAATGTCTAACTTTACTTCTATAAAAGTGCTGTTTGGTTATAGACCTCCAGGCCCATTAGGAAACTTTTTGGAATCACTGGATCTATACTAGACGCTAACTGGGAGTAAATATAAGGAATTGCTCTGCCTTGGAGATTGGAATATTTGGTTGGACAGTCTGACCAATCCAGATGCAATGGCTTTGAAAGAAATTCTGGGTAATCATGGACTGGCAATGTTGACTACTGCACCATCTCATAATAAAGGACATTGGGCCTCATTACGAGTCCAGTGGTAACCGTGGCGGTAAAACCGCCTGGTTACCGCCGGACTCGTATTACCATTCCGCCTCCGTGATTCCCGGAATTACCGGGGCATTACAACCCCGGTTTTCCGGGAATCACGGAGGCGGAATGGTGTTAATCCCCATTCCCATCGAGTCCTATGGGACTCGATGGGAATGGGGATCATGGAAACACCGGCAGCATCTCGTAATGCTGCCGGTGTTTCCTCGTCCGCCTGCAGGCGGGCGGTGTTAAACCCACCAGGTCAGACCTGGCGGGAACATCACCTCCCGCCTGCAGGAGTCGGGATCAGGCGGTCCGGAAACAACGGTGGCGGCGGGTTTACCGCCACCGTTATTTCCGGACCGCCTGAGTTATAATGAGGCCCATTGTCTGGATATGCTGGCCACTAGGGGACAAGTTGTAACCTTTAAAGAAATGTGCCCAATATTATGGTCAGATCATTATGTCCAGCTGTTCACGTTCTCCAGCTCAGAGTTACAAAAAGGTGTAAGGAAAGAAATGCCATTAATCTGGAAACGCGCTGCTACCGACCTGGATAAAATCTCAGGGGGAGAAGTGCAGGATAAACTGAATGTAATTGACATATTCACTAACATGTGATGCGTATTTTGATAAAGGTATGGAGATCTTAGAGGAAATCTGCCACAAATATGCACCTCTGAAACAAAAACCAAAAAAAAATAAGAAGAAATCCAGACCCTGGTTCAATCCAGAACTTGCCTTGCTGCAAAAACAACTCCGTAAGGCTAACGATATCTGGAGACACACCAAGACAAATAAGGATGCTGATAGAGCAAAGGCAGTCCTAAAAAATATACAAAACCACCTTATTTCAGGTAAAACGGGACCACTTGCATAAAGAGATTAAGCAAGCTGGTAACCAATCAAAGGCTATTTTTGAGGTGGTTTCAAGATTTAGTAAACCAACCTGTATGGATATTAATATAGCTGCCTCTCAGGAGCAGGCAGATGAATTAAATCCTTATTTTAAAGAAAAGATAATTACCATATTAGAGAATATAGAACAAGGAGGGACCACCAGATGTGAGAAAAAAGTTGAGAAAGATAGAGAACAAGAGGAAGCTAAACAAGAAGAAACAGTCTTCCAGTTCGAAATGGTGAGCGAAAAGACGATCTGTACGCTCTTGAGCCAATTAAAACCCACTAATGATTCGTCATGTAGGATACCAGCATACGTGGCAAACAATTTAGCAAATGAATTGGCACCATTTATTAGGACTTTTGTGAATAAGTCTTTACAAGACTCCCAAGTTCCTAAAGCTTTATAAAAAGCATTAATAAAGCCACTCTTAAAAAAATCCAATTTAAACCCGGAAAGATTGAAGAATTATCGTCCGGTGGCAAATTTGATGTGGCCAACAAAAATATTGGAAAAAGTGGCTTGTTCCCAATTCCAAGCATTTGTAGACCAGGAAGAACTGTTGGATAACCTTTAGTTGGGTTTTCGTCCAAATCATGGTACAGCGTCAGCATTGCTGGCCGTACATGACGATATGTTAAAGGCTGCGGATAGGGCAAACGCAACAGTATTATTAATGTTGGATTTATCCGCGGCCTTCGACACTGTGAATCATAAGATAATGGCACAACGAATAGGGCAAGTGGGAAAAGCATCCAAAGAAGTGGTGAGATGGTTTGAATCATTTCTTCAAGATAGATCGCAGAGTTATATTGGATGGATTTATTTTCCAAATGGTTGAGCTGGAATGTGGGGTTCCCCAGGGTTCCTCTTTATCCCCTCTCATTTTTAATCTGTACTTCCGTCCAGTCTTTCAAATATTTAAAAAATATTGTTTGTTGTTTCATTCATATGCAGATGACACACAACTTTATATGGACACCTTTGAAAGAATTAATCAATGTATGGAAGAACTTAAGGATTGGATGACTGATAACCACCTACAGCTAAATACAGCAAAAACAGAAATAATACTATTTGGTCCAAAAAATATCACAAGAAAGACTACATTTTCCTCCATTGATTTTAGGGGAACAACTGCAGTATGCTAAAAAAGTTTAAAACTTAGGCTGTTGGTGGCAGGAAAATTTGGGAAGTGAGAGTCAGGTAGGAGCAAAGGTAAAAGCAGTAACTTTGCATTGTGATCTCTGCGGAGTATACTGCCTTATATCCCAATAGAAGACAGGGCAGCTGTGGTAGGGGCAGTGACTAACCCCCACCTAGATTACTGTAACAGCCTGCTAGCGGGAATCCCACAAAAACAGATGGACAGACTGCAAAAAGCGCAGAATGCAGCAGTTAGAGTAATCGGGAACCTTAGAAAACGAGATCATGTATCAGCAATGTGGAGATCCATCCACTGGTTGATGGTGGAGGACAGAATTAAGTTTAAGACGGCATGCCTAGTTTTTAAATGTTTGAAAGGGCTTGCACCCGCGTATTTGGCTGACAAGATCACATTATATCATCCTAAAAGGAACCTACGTTCAAAGGAGAAACTCCGGATCTGTGCTCCTCAAACTATGTGTATCAAGAGGAGACAGAAGCTTTGGAGCCTTTGACCCAAAGGTTTGGAATTAACTCCCACTTGAAATTAGAATGTGCGAAACACTGGATATATTTAGGAAGAAACTGAAAACCTTCCTATTTAAATAAGGAGGAAAGTGGTAGAACTAGAGTTCTACGTCTGCCCTTACTCTGTATTCCAACATTTCAGTAATAGTTAACATCTGTGCCCGAATACGGTTCATTCTGTCTGGTGCGCTTTTTAAAACTCTCAAAATCAAAATCAAATCAAATCAACTTAAAGTCATCTTTCTGGAAACATAAACGGACAGTAATGTCTCTAGAAACAGACACTTATATTTCTGAAGCTTACATTTATTTGGGCCCAGCATTGTTTTTAATGGGTCAAACTGAAAGTGAAACGTGGCTGTTCATTTTGTCATTCACAATGTGCATTTTCTAAATAGGGAACAGCTGGCATAAAGTGTAGCATGCTTATAAGATGTGATTTTTGGGATCAGAAGAGAAGAGGGCTGTGAAATAGGTTAATTAAAAAGGACACATCCCTTCTCAGTGGTGTGATCTCAGGTGCATAAAGTGAGCGCACGTGAAAGATAGCTTGGAAAAGAATGAGATTTGGACTAGAAATATAGGAATGAGTAAGGCTAGAGATGAAATATGTGTGTATATATATCTATGAGTAGTGCAGATTGTTTTAGAAGACAGGTTTTTAGGATTTGCATTTTTTATATATATCAGGTTGAAGGAAAATATTGTGTGTGGTAAGCAAAGTGGTTTTGGACTGGCATTGCCAGTGGAGAGAGTATTAGAATGGCTGTGATGACATGCTTTGAAAAATACATTATTAATGAATGACCTTAAGTGGGCCGGGGCCCAGCCCCATCCGTATCTAAATACTGCCCCAGAGCCAGGACTCATTGGACTGACTATCCTTATTAATGTTTTTACCAAATATATTAGTAATAATGTTGTTTTTGACACTGAAGGTCACTTTGGGGATGGTTGAATTGACAACATCAGTAAAAGGAATTTAAGATCGAGTGGTTTCCAATCAAGGAAGCGCAATGACAAGAGAGTATATTAGTTGATTTTGTCACGCAGTGTATTAAGGTGGTGTCATTAGAGCATCTTTAATTGGTATGTAAGAATCATGGATTTGTGTTTACGATTTTATGGGGTACAGACCCCTTCTGTTATGGCGATTGCTTCACATTTAAATGTTTAGGTGGGTTAAAATGTTATGTACACATTTATGACACTGTAAACACATTTCTTCAAAGTAGGGTTCATTCCCTTTTATTGCACACACACATACACAATTTGGATTGGCCCCATCAGACGACTCATTCAATCACACAGGTCGCTTCTCTGTATTTAAAGCCCACAATAGATTTGCTGTTTGGGATTTGGGACTGTGCCAGACATGTTTTGAGCCTTGCTCTCAAGCATTTCATTTGGATACATTCAAGCCCCCCAATTTTCTTTATCGCATTTCACCATTGTGATGAGCTTCAACAGCAATGAGCGGGACACTTTGAAGGGTAAACTACAGTGTGAATTTGGCAGTCACACAGATGGAGAGAGAGAGAGACACTTTGATCAATGAAGGGAAACCACTTTTGCAGTTTGGGTGCATTGCGGGACGATAATTTGGAAAGGGGAGATGCCTTTACCAACGTTTTCCTCCCATACACACAGTGGCACAGTTATGACGTCCAGGGTCCCTGGGTGTGCAAACAAATAATGTAACAAGACAGGGCCACGCTGACACATACAGACATTATTAGGAAAAGTAAGAAGCCTGGATATAGATGCACATAGTTTATTTGTGCATAATATCACCACAGGAAAGGCGAGGAGCATGCAGGAGGGAGAGAGAGCATGAGCCCATATGATTAGGACACATTTCACGAGCATGTAGAGCAGGGGACGGATGTAACAAAATTGGCAGGAACCAAAAGGGAGGGATGGCACACCCTTCACAACACAGTGCATAAGCACCTGCATATTATGCCCAAGATCACACACAGTGTCAGATGCTGTGCTGTGAGTAAAACCGGCATAACAGACAAATGCAACCACTACAGGAACCGATGAAAATGTGGACACACACACACACATGATAGGAGGTGTGACAGTAGTGAGAGGGGACCCCTTTTATGAGAGTATGATATTTTTGCACCATTCATGTCACCATTGGAAGTAGTCCCTCATGAAATACACATATGGCCAGCATGGGATAAAGGGCAGACTATCAAGATCACCAACATGGTTCTTATTCAGATAAAAGGCACCCAAGGTGACAGACGCCACTCACTGAAGCAGCCCTACAGACCATAACCGGATGAGATCACCGAAGCAATGAACCTGCAGCCGATGGGGCAACTAAATGAGTTGTAATCATAAAGAGGCGAGTGACATCATGGCTGAGAATACACACACGCAGATTCATTAGACATGAATCACACATGCATCCCTGCATGAAGCTCCACAGACACTAGGTCAAACTGTTCTTAGAAATGACAAACACACTTACAATCACTAAGATAGAGATCACATACACCCTAACTCTCTTATACTGAAATGCAAATCGCACAAGAATACACAGAACTGCTTGCTTGATGCAGAATGCAACTAAACTGAGAGGCCATGTAAACCAATATGGAAGACACAAGCATGTTAAGTGAATGGGAGCCATGAGAAGCCTTAACACTGTGGGGAGAAAGATTCAGCCTTGCTGAGCCAGCGAGAAGAGCCAATCCGGACAGCTCAGACAGCAAATGCACAGTTGCCAAGGTCATTATGGGAAGGCAGGTTTGAGCCAGGATTAGAAAAATACAGACATAAGTAAATCCTAGGCAAGAGATATAACTTTTTGTGAATAAACATAGAAACAAATGTTGAAGAAATGTCAGGTTCTCATCAGTGTACCCCTGACACAGAGGAGAAAACAGCCTGAACAAGACTCAAGAAGCCGAGGGAGGTATTAGCATCTATAGCAAAACCAGCTAAAATCCTCACAAATTACTGAGCAGGATAATTTGTTAATTAATTAATTAATTTACTTATGCATAGCGTGCCTTTAACGCTCGCTCACACTTTGTTGCAGCAGCCACTCACAACATCCTAGTAGGACATAATTTCACTTGCAAAATTCTGGAGATGGTCGCAGGTGAAGCCACCAGATAATGTTTAAACAATTAGAACACTAACTGTAGTTTAGCCCACTAACTAACCACAGTTCTGCCTTAAGTTTTGTGGAATAACTTGTCATTTGTGACATCATCACCTTTTAAAACCTGTTGGCAAGCCTGTAAGCAGCTAAGAGAGCATCAGAAATCCTGAGATGTCCATGTCTGTCCACCTTAATAAACAGTGGTTTTGTCACATTTGTGGACTTTTCCATTTCTTGGGCGCGGGAATTTCCCCTGAACCAGACCTCTTGCTTTTACGATGGGGGATTTCCCACCACTCCACTACAAAACCTCTAAGCCCGCATATAGTCTATGAAATGTAGCTCTGTTTATAAGAGTAAACCCTGCAGGCAACGACCAAGCAGAGTAACTGCTTAGGTTGTCCCAGACATAAATTGTAAGCCATGGACGCTGTGCAAAAGTTTCCCTTCCAGAAATGGGATTGCGGCCTTCATGATATTGGATGTACCTTAGATTGAATATAGCTAACATTTTTACGTGAATGTTGGTGTATGCATACAGCCAATAAACTAGCTCTGAGATGTGGTACAGCACAATTTTCACATCTTGTTGCAAGCAATAGTTATCAGACTTGTGCGCCCTGTGGTATGAATCCAATGTGATATTATGGACACGTTACATAGACAATGTTTTATTGATTTGGAGAGGGGAAGAAGAAGAACTAGAGAATTTCAGGAAAAGAGCTAATGCCAATGAGATGGGGATTGAATTTACTGGCATTGCAAGTGGAAAAGAAATTGATTTCTTAGACTTGAACATTTATGTTTCAGACAACTCAGTTAAAACTAAAACCTTTAGGAAAAGCACAGAGGCCAACTCAACCCTATATGCTACCAGCTGCCATCACAACGCAGTAATCAGAAACATACCAAAGGGAGAATTCATCAGGGCCCGCAAGATTTGTACTGAACAAACAACCTTTAAAGAAGAATGCAAATTACTAACGCAAAGATTTAAAAGGAGGGGATATGGCAAGAAAACGATAGCGAAAGCACAAGAGGAAGCTATGAAATAAGACAGAGAAAGTACCTTAGCCACTAACACAAAACTGGTTAAAGAAAAAAAAAATAAGCTTCATTACTACCTACTGTGCTGATAACATAGTTTTGAAGAAAATTCTAAAGAAAAATTGGTATTTACTTCATTTGGATCCGAATGTGAAGAAATACATTGATGACAACCCAACTATAATTTACAAACGGGCAAGAACGATTAAAAAA